>NC_050449.1:23659653-23981684 GCF_903995425.1 Onychomys torridus | reverse complement strand
GTCTAGGGAGAGTCTATGTTTGGCATGTTTGATGTCCTTCCTCAAAAGGGTCCCTCTTGTGAGGGAAGATGTGGGTTGGATTCGAGAGTGCTCACCTTACTGATTTCTCCACTCGATAAGAAGAGGTTGTAGGAGGAGTGGATTTTTGGAGTGGAATTTCAAGTCTGTGTGGTCACTGGGAGAAAAGGAGAGCTCTACTCCCTGCTGCCAGTTGGTGTAGAGAGTTTTGTCCTGCGGTTTAGTCAGGATGAGATGACTGAGAAAATCTGGCCCTGCCAGAGAGCAGAGAGCCTCTAACATATAAAAGGTAAGTACCGAGGACCTTTAGCTTGGTCTGTGGGAGTTCGATCCTCTTCAGTTTACAAGCAAGCGACCTTTGAATGCCTTTTCTATTTGTGAAAGGTGATTTTGGATTGCTGGGGTTTTTGTTTGATGGATTGTTTCGTTGATTGCATTCTGATTGAATTTATTTTAGATTTGCTTCAATTTTTATTTTACTATTTTATTTGTCTGAATGTTTTGCCTATGTATATGTCTGTGTATCACATGCTTGCCTGGTGCCCTCAGAGGCCAGAAGAGGGCATTGGATCCCCTGGAACTGGAGTTACAGATTGCTGTGAGCTGTGATCTGAATGATGGGAATCAAAGCTGGGTCCTGTGGAAGAATAACAAGTTCTCTTAAGCAATGAGCCATCTCTCTGGCTCCTTAATGTGAAATTCTTAAGTATGGTTTAGCATGGCTTCCACAGTGTTTAATGGATAGAGTTGCAGCTGTGAGGGTGAAGGATGCTAGGAGTGCTTAGGATCAGAGTCGGGCTTTCTGCTTGACCCTGTTCTGCTTGTCTGGGCTCCTAGTTGCCAGGGTAGGGAGTTCATTTTACAGGACGGATATTCTACAGACACAAGAATAGCATGTTCCTGTGCTCCTTCATCCTTCTCCCTCCTCCCCTTGCCATTTTTACCTCTGTGGTTAACATAAAATATTTATATGAGCATTTCCAAGCCAAGTCTTTCACCCCTCCCCTCCAGGCCTCAGTTCAGTACTAACCACATTCCTTATTGAATGGATCCAAGTGATAGCATAAATATTAAAAGTCCAATATGCTCTTCCGAGTTCCCAGACCTGTAGATGAGGAACATAATCCCAGAATACAAAGTATTCCTATGTCCCTGTTTCCAATAGGCAGAATAAAGCAAACCAGTAAGCAATATTTTTTGTTGAAAATAATCCCAGTAAAAATCCCTGCTGATAACACAGCACACATTTCCATAATTTCACTCCCTCTGGGGCACAGGTACATCTAATTTCTCACAACTGTTTCCTAAATGAAGAGCAGCATGAAGAATACACAGAGAGTGAAAAATGTCCACGTGTGGGTAGTATATGGCCACTAATCTTTTCTGACATTTACTTTCATTCTCGAGCACAGGGGTGACCAACCCCACCAGTCCTAGATACTGAAGATAAATGTCAGCACCATCCATTGGAAGCTTTCTCTGCATACATGCATATTGGAAATCAAATATATCTGGCTTATCACATGCTGAGCCTCCAGAACCCATCTCTTCAGAAGTACATGGATTGCCCTCTGCCCCCACACCCTGCTGCCACTTGGTACAATTGGGAAATGGCAGCATCCTTTGCTGCATTTTAAATGCAATGGAAAGAACACTAAACAAAAACAGTTAAGCTTAACAGTTTCCTATCATAAGCCTTCAGTGCTGAACTTCATTCTCTCCATGTGGTGTACTGCCAAATTTCCCAAGAGCATCTGCTCTTCCTATTGTGAGAACAATGAGCTGGTGTGTGTTATGCAAGGGCTGTCCCACCCATGCCAAATGGCTCTTTCCTAAGGCTGGGCTCTACCAATTGCTCAGGTGCATGCCGCTTCTGCATCCCTAGGCAGCCAAAATTTCAGCATCCAAGAGTAACTGCTTCTCTCCCCTCATGGAAACAAAGGTCTTTCCAGCCCATTGAGTAATTTAGTAGCCCTAACCCCCAGTGTATATAGCTGCTTGCACACTATACTTGCACAACATGATTGAATGTTTCCTTAACCATATCTGGTGAAGGCTGAGATTATTAAAGGCAAAGGGACAGATTTGTGTTATTTATTTATTTTTTTACTAGTTGCTATAAAAATCTGACAGCCAATGAAACAAGAACTTTTGTGATAGAAAACACTGTCAGTTGCTTTTAGGCAGAGTGTGTGTGTGTGTGTGTGTGTGTGTGTGTGTGTGTGTGTGTGTGTGTATGAGAGAGAGAGAGAGAGAGAGAGAGAGAGAGAGAGAGAGAGTTCCATTTATAGGGAACCATTCATTGATAGTGCAGTACAGAGACTCTCTCCACAGGTGGCCTCTGACATGCAAGAACGACCCCAAATAATTTATGGAGGAAAACAAATCAGGAACTGAAGAGAAAAAGAATGGTGCTCGGAAAGACGCTCCAGGAAGAAGATCTCCTCAGAGGTTCTCTATAGTCAGAAGGAGGCTCCATGGCCAGCAGGAGAGACTTTGGGCAGGGGATGTTGAGTGAACTGAGATTTAACCTTTAGAATGTTAAGTGTTAGGACACACATGATTTATTTGATGAGGTGAAAAGATTACTTTAGTAATAAGGGTGTATCTCAGTCTGCTGAATATTAGGAGAGAATTGAAAATGGATGGAACAATATCATAGACCAGAAAACCTGCACCCAAACTGTCAGAAAAGGAGTCAAGAGATCACAGGGAAGCAAATGATATCAATATTTTACCCTTATTTATCTTCAAAATATTAGCCTTGTGAAAGGTTAGCAAAAAAGAGGGAACATTAAAACATACAGTGTGGTGGGTTTCAAATTGTATGGGTCAGAGAATCTGTTCTTCTGGAAAAAATATTATCCATCGGCAAGGAATGAAAGCTAATAAAATCAGAAGGAAAAAAATCCACTAGACCTTTGCTAGCTAATAAGATTTGTGCTTCTTGTCTTGTTCCCTGCATTCCTGGGCCACTGCAGGAGGATGGCAGGGCTCCATGAAATAAGACCAGAGTCCATTTTTTTCCTGGCATTACTTTCCAAACTAGAAATATTCATGTTTTATCAGTATGTGTCTTTTGGATGCTGTTTATGTAACCAGAGCTTGGAGAATTGTGGTACACATTAGCACACTGAAGTCTGTGAAAAATCCTTGAGACTCAAATGTGATAACATATGTTTGGCCTAGTTCCCCCATACATGCTTGAGTGTGTATGACCTGGGAACCCTTTAATTGGGACACATATTAACCGTGGCAAAGAAGGCCCCTGACATGCAGTTGCAAAGCACATATTTTCTGGGTCTAATTCCTTCTTTTGGTGTGGGCTTATTGATGCTGATGAAGCTTATAGATTACATGCTTTGGGGGTGGCATGGTTGAGAACATATTTAGGAAACATGCAAAGGTTTGTTGACTTTGCGAAGTTAAGAGACTTTTCAGATGCATTCTCTTTAGTATTCAGCATGCCTACCCACAGAGCACAAGTAGGTGCTGTTTGTTAACACTATACATTGAAACCCAGAAAGTCAAGTGCAACCAGGTAAAGTACAATATGATTCACCCTTCCACACCCACTCTGCTTCCATAGGCAGTCTATATAACATCCATTTATTGAATCCATCAGATCCAAAGTTTAGACCTTAGATCAAGACTTAAAGGGCCTGTGTATAGTATGATTCACCCTCCCACATCTGGTTTGCTTCCCAAGGCAATCTATAGAAAATCTATTTATTGGATCCATCAGTTTCAAAATTTAGATTGTAGATTGAGACTTAAAAGTCCTATTTAATGGCATTCTCAGCACTTAACAGAGAAACTTGGCAAGTTATAACGACGTAGGTTTTATTAGAGCCCTCTCTGATTATTTCAGGTGTTTTGATGTTTGGCATTTGAAAATTAAGGGGACCTCTGGCCAAGGTGATATATAGCCCATATGTGTTATGGAGATGATATTGAGGAAGTTACAAAGCTCTCTCATTTGCCTATAATTAATTAAGTTGTGATTGGTAAATCTCTTTGTGACCATTAATTCATTGTCTAGTAATCCAATAAGGAGTTATTGTTTGAATCTGTTTGAGACTCACTGGCCTTATTATTAACTAAAAATTACCCAGAAGGCAGCATTAAGATGTTATTCTTCATGCCCAGAAGAGGACATGACATTGAAAGACGTTTGACATCCACATTTGACGATGCTTTAAACTCTAACATTATGGCTCAAGTATTCCCATGCCTGTAGATATGATAATGGACCTGGTGACATCTAATTACTAAAAGACAATTACTGATAATAGCCCTTTGTGAATATGTAGGGCCAAGGAACTCAGTGGTTTTTGTACATATTAATTAACAGAGAGAGACAAGAGTGGCAGGAAGATAGGTTATAGCGTTATTGCTACTGGGTAAACTGAGTCGTGTTTTAATTAACCCGTTTAGATACAAAACAATCATTTGGTTCATCACTTACATTTCTTATCATGGTGGCCAAATGCATGACAGAAAAAGCTTAGAGAAAGTAGGACTCATTTTGGCTCATAGTTTCAAAGGACTCAGTTCATGGCAATGTAGCCCCATGTGCTTGAGCAGAGCACTATGGTAACAGGATTATGTGGCAGGAAAGGTATTCACCCATGTATCTAAGAAGAAGAGAAAGGGGAGAACAGGAGATGGCTAGTGAAAAATCTCCAAACATAATCCCTCATTAACCCATGTCCTCTACTAAGAATTTACCTCCTATCACTCACATCCTCTCTGTGATACTACCTTCATATGAATCCATCAATAAGTTAAACTGGGACCATCATAATGTGACTGTAACAGGAAACACCATTACAGAAGAAAGCTCAGCAGTGTACTTCACTTACATCTCAGGCATTTCTCAATCCAACCAAACCAACAATTAAGATTAACTATAGCATTTGCTAATTTGAACTCACATGCCTTACATTTTAAAAATAACTCAAGAAGAACATAGATCATAAGCAATGGATGTCAAAGGAAACGTCCAAGTATTATAAAATATTTGTGTTTGACTTGCTTCTCTTTATACATCTCTGAAATGGGAATTGATCATTTCTCTAGATTGATGTCAGACCTGAAAAAGTAGGTAAGCTTTCGGAAAACTCATATATAGGGTATCTAGAATAAGACTGATTTATTATCTCCCAAAGAACCTCAAAGATGTTGAATTTTATAGGCAAGAGCACTCATGCTAGATGTTATTATTGCATTGGTCCTGCTAGATATAACCAATGTCTATTTGGCAAACACTGAATTGAAAATGAAAAATATCAAGAGAGAAAATGAAATTGAATTCTCTCTCATATTGTAAGTACCCCCAAATTGTTTTGTGATGATTTAATTATGTGGTTTAAAAAAGCAGATTTTAAAAGCAAATAGTTAAGTGCCACAATTTTTCAATGCTGTCTATAGAAATGGACTGAAGTTTCAGCACCCTTTCAGAAAACAATGGGAAGCTACCTTGTTAATTTATAGATTTACTTTGCAAACATCTACTGAGCTTAAGCAGTGTTCCAAAACAGCTTTCTGTGTTCTGGGAAGAAAACAAAAAGGGGTTTGAAGAGGATCTGTTTTGTTTGTTTGTTTGTTTTCAAGACAGGCTTTCTCTGTGTTGCCCTGGCTGTCCCAGAACTAGTTCTGTAGACCAGGCTGGCTTCAAACTTGTAGAGATCTGCCTGCCTCTGCCTCCTGAGTGCTGGGATTAAAGGTGTGTGCCACTACTTCCTGACTTGAAGAGGTTCTTGAGACTGTCTGCTTTCTCAAGGTAGGAAAGAAGATAGATAAGTAAAATCCAAAATGAATCATCTTTAGCAGAAATGAGAGCAAGCCTTGAAGAGACATGAGGACAAAGAGGAGGGAGGGGTAACTGCAGAACACCGGTGCAAGTCTATGTGTGGGGTTCCCACCAGATTCCCATCATTTCTGGTAGGTGTCCCATATGCAGTCATTCCTTCCAGGCATTACTTCAAGTAGATGTAGTAGTTCTAGACCTGGCTGTGTGTTTGGTATGTATTATGATTCAATAACTTAATCCTTGAACAACTTCATCAATCCTTCCTGGGATTTATCTGTTTTGATAAAAGACATGAGAGGAAATTTGGCAATTATAGATTAAACCTTAAGAGTGAGGTGGATCAGCCAGATGCAGTAGTGTGAGTCTTCCATCCCAGCACTCAGGAGTCAGAGGCAGGAGGAGCTTTATGAGTTTGAGGCCGGCCTGGTCTACATAGTGAGCTCCAGGCCAGCCAACACTGCACACAGTGAGATCCTGTCACTCCCCGCTTCCAAAGATGGACAAATACTGAATAATTTGAATGACTTCCTAACACTGTATTTCCTTTTCACTGTGAATCTGATAGGGCTGCCTGGCGAGAACAGGAGAAGGAAGAATTAGAATTCTAACACGTGTCCAGCTTGCCTGTGGCTTAAGTAGGGGATACTTTTACCATCTGAAAGCCTCCAGTGTGGCTCTGTATGACCTCGTAGCTGTCTGGTTCAGTGTGTGACAGCACAATGTTCCCTGCAGTCACCTCTCTCTCTCCCACTCCAAACACAGGGTGAAGTGGTCTTGATGGTCTCCGCAGGCACTTCTTCTTCAGCTGAAGGGGTGACTCATTGGCAAGAAGCTGTTCCATGCTCAAAATAAAAAAAACACTTTTATGGAAATGTTCCACTTGTTCTGTGTTCCCAAGCACCCATGCTCTGTGTCTGTGGTTAAGAGAGGATGAGCAACGAGCAGGGACACATATCATCTTGTACTTTTCTTCATGGTTGGGCTCTTCCAAGCTTTAGTGCTAGAATAGAGTTTGAAAACTGGCCTACTTTAATTCACATCACCCTGTATGCCCAGGGTCCCGGAAAAAAAGAAGTATGAAAACCAAACCCAAACAAACCCAGACAAAATCCACCCTGCAGCTTGAAATTTTACTCTAGACTGCCCATCAGCCTAAGGGGAAGAGAAGACGATGACAAATGTACTGACTGGTGACATTTTTGAGGCAGTGAATGCTGTCACCAAGCAGGGGTGGGGTAGCTTATTTCTGTTTGTTCTGTACACTGGGACTTGTCCTGATTGGAGAATAATCCGTGTCCTTCCCTGCCATGGTGTTTTCTTGTTCCTGTGATCAAGAGAAAACACAGAGAGCAAAAGGAGGAGATGGGGGAGAGCGAGGCTAAGAGAGGCCAGAGAATGGAAAGGAGCTACATCATCACTGTGCTGGAGGGGCAGAGGCTAGGCTAGGGACAGTGAGCACTGACTGACAGACTCTCCAATTGAAGGAGCAGCTGGGAAGAGAGGTGCCTTCCAGCCAGGGCCATCTCCTGTGAAAAGCAGGGTTTCTATTCCTCTAATACATGTCCCTTGGAGCAAGTGACATTGGGAACATATGAAATGAAAGAAAAGGAGGGGGGAATAAAGGGGGATTATTATAATGCTTAGATAGATGGTTTCTAAAAGCAGTGATTTGAATTCTTTTATTCATTACACAGCATAAAGGACCCAGGCTGTGTTGCCTATGGCTTTAAAATCTAGGACCTTATTAAAATCTTTTCTTGTTAGTAACTCAGCACTTTGGAAACTCACTAAGAGAAAGAGCCAATTTAATCAAGGCAAGATTTAACACAAAATAAGGACCCAGTCTTGCCTTTCTGCAGAAAAACTTTCAGGTTCAAATTGCTTATAATTTTCATTTATCTAAAGAATTCCTCTGGAATCAGCAGGTGGAGAAGAGGGTGGCTTCTCGTTCACTTGCAGGGCACTCTCAAATTTGGATTTTCCCTACTAAATCCAGACTGTTTCTTTAGCTACTGATAAACACATTTGCAACCATACTACCTGAAAGGAAACCTGTACCCAATATCTGAAAATAGGAAAAGATTGGTCAATTTATCTTGACACAGTGGTTCTGCTTTTTGACGATGGAGGATAGTGTGGAATAATGGGATATTACAATTGGTGGGGGGCACAGGCTTAACACTCCCTTCATTTGTGTAAAGCCACTGAGAGTACGATTAAAATTAAGGAGTACATAACATTGCATTTTCTAAAGGACAAAAATTCTTCTAAATGGACATGCTCATGTCTTGCTCATCAATGCAAAAGCTATAGTTCTTTTTGCCTTCCACATAGGCACTCACTGACCCAGACTAAGAAATATTCTTCCATTGCCATCTTAGACAGTTGGCATCTATGGGTCTCTGAACATTAATGTTTAGCCAGGAGAAGAAGAAAGACCATAAGAGAGCACACATGGAAGACTTTTAAGGTCACAATAGCAGATAATAAGTTTTTCATAATCTTTTGGTCAAAACATAGTTACTCTATTGACCTGACACACTGCCTGGTAAAGGAATCTAGTCTAATGACATGAAGAAATTGGGGGTTGATTTTGGCATTTGTTTGGTATTCATAGTTACAGCATGCCTTTGCACCCATCTTCATATGTGTACAACACCAAGGTAGCCCCAAAGGCAGAAAACTGAATGTTCATTCCAATTATTGCATCCTGCACCAAGTTCAAGATTACTTGGCTATTCGTCATGACTAGCTATGACTTCTCATGGAAAAGTGGTATACAGATGCCCCCCTTTTCTTTCCTGTATTTTAAAATGGGCTAGCAGTGTATGCTTATACCAGGCTTTCTTTTGAGCCACCAACCAGCTCCCAAATCATGTCATGAAGACTTCTTATTAGTTATGAATGCTGGGCATAGCTTAGGCTCATTTCTGCCTAGTTCTTTTAAATTAATCTGTTTCTCTTTATCTACCTTTTGCTTCAGGACTCTTTACTTTTCTTTCATTACGTATATCTTACTTTTGCTGCTTCTCATGTCTGACTGGCTGGTGCTGACTGCCTTCTGCTCCCGCACATCTCCCTCATTCTCTCCTCCTCCTATTGATTCTCTCTGCCCACTAGCCTTACTTATCCCTCCGTGCCTAGCTACTGCATTTTATTACACCAATCAGGTTCCCTAGGCAGGCAAAGTGAAACAAATGCAACACATCTTTACATAATTAAACAAACGCAGCATAAACAATAGTAACACACCTTTACATAGTTAAAATAATTTTGTGTAGTAGAAACAAATGCAACACATCTTTGCCTAGTTAAAATAATATACCACAACATATGCTTATCATCATAAACATTTAATTAGTGACAGAGGAGAGCTAGGAAGGTTACTAGTTTCTGTTGATGGTGATGTATTTCCCCTGTCAGTTAGAAAAAGTCTCAGTCTCATACTCTCCATGGCTGGCTAGCTTTATCCATTGCAAAGTTCTTGGTTCAGTATCTTGGGACACATCTGGAATGGTTGTTGTTGACCAAATCCCCCTTGGGACTAAATAAGTCATTCTGTCTGCCTTTGATTCAAAATCATTGACTCTTTGAAAGTAAATTTGTTATTTCTTTGGCTACAAAGTCTTTTAAATACCACAGAAGCATCATTTGTCTTGTGTAAAACACCAAAGATACAGTAGCTCAGCTTTTAGATTCACATTGTTCCTTTCATTTTATGTTCTTACAACTCTCAGTGTGGCAACACTGAGGCCATGTCAAGGAAAAGTCTTGGTAAGGAAGTTAATGGCCATGATTGTATAACTTCCCCAAAGGTGAGCCTTTTGTCCAAGTGAGAATTATTAATGGTGCTTTCTACTTAGACCTGTCCTTTGCCATCTTTATGATGTTTGAGGCCTCGACTCAGCTTGCTTTTCCTATCTCAGATTGTTTGTTTTTTTTCTTTCTCATTTCCTTGGAACGTAAAACATATTCTTTGAGCTTATTTATTTCTTATAACAACTAGTGTAAACAGAGGAACAGTCAATAATTGTGCCTCTCTATCCATTCTTTCTAGATCTACAGGCTCAGTAGACACTTACTTTTCTTTGTAGTGACATTTTTACCAAATATTTTCCTATTTTATAGTAGGGGTCTCCATCTTTCTAATCCATTTTAGTCACTTCCAAACAACATATTTTTAATTTAATCATGCCAGTCACCTATTCATGACACTAATTAAAAATTAGAGTAACAGTAGTTTGCATAACAAGTAAATCACCAAATCTTTGTGGTAAGCAATAGAATGATATCCATCATTCACCCGAGTCACCTCAGTGTGCTGCTATGGTTGTCAGTGGTGCCTGCCTCTGCCTCAGGGCTCATCCAGAGATGGAATCCCCTGGAAGGTCCCCTACCTTCTACATGAGTTGTCCAAGGTCACCAGGAGCAGCATCTTGCAGGGGAAGCAGAAAGTGTCAAACAGTAGATGCAAGAGTCATGGAAGGTCAAGCTTATGAGGTTATGTATGTGACTTTGACACTGGTTTCATTGGGCAGAATTCTTATTAAGTGACATGTAATGGCAAGATGGCTTGGACAATAGCAGCCATTAAAGTAGCTAAGAAAATAAAGCAAGTGTTAGTGAATACTGAGTGGTCATTTTTAAAATACTTCTCACTAATGTTGTCTTGGGATTGTGTGATTTCATAAGACCAGGACAAGAACAGAGTTCTTGGTTTATCACAAAAGAGTTTCATACTTTGTACTGTAAAAATTTACTGTACAACCATCTATGATTTTATTTTAAATACAGTATTTAATAAGTTACACAACACTCAGTACTCTTTGGAATAATAAATGGGGTTTATATTAAATGGTTTTGAGCAATTACACGCTACTGTAATATTGGGAGGATGCTTAACACAGGCCATACTAAGTGATGGTATTTGATAGGTTAGATATATGAAATTCATTTCAGTTATGGTGTTTTCAACTTAGAATGTGTTTTTGGGACCCAGCATCATCAGAAATAGAAAAGGCCTGTGCACCTGATAAATGTTTATTATCTTATTCCTCTCTCCAATCTAGATAGCCCCACAGTACCCAATATGCACTCAGTAAACCCAGAATGAAGGACATCAGTATTCACAGCCCTCTGAACTAGAGACCTTTGAAATCTCACCCTGTTTTGGACTGAGCTCTGCTGTATCTCTGTCAGTCTGCTTTTTCTTTGAATTGGAAATATCTCTTAGGGAACCTCCACTGTTTTTCCAAAGAACTCCATCTGGTCTATTGGAAGCTGTTTCAAAGTTGAAACATCAACCTTGACAGGTCCTTTGGCCACTAAAGATGCAGCCTCCGGGGACATATCTGTACTGGCAATTAACATGAAACAGCACTGCAGCGATTAGATGACAGTCATTGACTATTCTGGATTTTACAGCCCATTTCAACAAACCTGATTTTAAGCATGCCTTCCACAAAAGCCAGATTCCCCTCCCTCCCTGGCCCCCATCTCAAGTCACTTTGCAGATACTGAAAGAATTAAAAGCACCTGTTCTATTCCATTTTAGCACTTAATTATAAAGGCTACTTGTCCCCCTCCCCATTCATTTTATATATCTTAATTTATAAAGCACTTATTTATCATGTCACCAAATGTGTGGAGCCCATTTGTACATAACTATACCAGAGAGGCACTTCTAAGCTCTCTGCATAAAGTCGCAGTTCTCTCTACCCAACACTTTGTTTCACACATCCATATGTTAATATTTTCCTAAAAACTTCAGCTCTTGGTCCTGACTCATTTGCTTTTATTGGCCCTCTTAATCTGGAATGTAAGCTTCATGAGGCCCAGAGTTATTCATTGCTGCTGTTTAAAGATTTATTCCCACTGGTTACAAAAGGATTCCAATAAGCATTCAGGAATTAAGGAACTGATTTTTCTTCCTTGTTCTTAAGGAATCTAATTTCTAGTAGGGGAAATCTGATGGATACCAATATAATTAGGAGATAGTGAAGGTTACATTATTCTAAGATGTCTTTATGCTAACCAAAAAGATAAAGGAGGAAAGGGGAAATATTTTGAAGAGATTTCCTATTCCAAATAAACATTATTTTCACATTGTTTCATTGAAATTTTCACCCATATAGTTTGGTTTTACAGATTAAAAAACCCAATACTCTAAGTGGTAGAGTCATTTGTTCAAAGTTGAATTAACAAGTGAGAGACAAGTAGCTTTTTTTTTAAAAAAAAAAAAACTATACTAATGATTTTCAAATATTTTATATCCACTCATATAAATAACCATATTGTAATTATAACAGGACAGAGAAGCATATACACATATACATCTGTGCATGCAAGCCACCTGTACATGCAGACTGGAATGTTTACTACATGTAAAACTAATATTATCTACTCTATCACATCCTGTCCTTTATTTTCATTTGACTCTCTTCCATTGAAATGACTTCACAAAAAAACAAACTGGGTTGGGTGGTGGTGGCGCACGCCTTTAATCCCAGTACTCAGGAGGCAGAGCCAGTTGAATCTCTGTGAGTTCAAGGTCAGCCTGGGCTACAGAGTGAGATCCAGGAAAGGTGCAAAGCTACACAGAGAAACCCTGTCTCGAAAAATCAAAAACAAAACAAAACAAAACAAAAAACCCGGTTACAGAACAGACCTTGGAAATCTTTGCTCTTGATGTGGGTGTGGAACATTTTGACAGTTCTCTGGGCCTGATGAATTGATCACTGGCAGAGAATATGCATGAGAGCTCAATGGAAGAAGTGTACTGTGCCTAGCAGGCCTTGTATGGTTGCTACAAACAGGAGGAAAAGTTTACTACTATTCAAATGTTTGTCCTTTCAAGCAACTAGATTCATAAAATGTAGCCTTCTGTCAAATCATTCAGTTGGTTGGTATTATAAGGAACAGCTGAAGGCAAATCACTGTGTTCAGATATATTGTGCCATTCACTTGGACAGTCACTCATTTGACAATTAGTCATTTTTATGAGGAAGTATGAGTGGGATACACACTGGAAACAGAGGTGACTCATATAGATGTCTGCCCCTGAGGCCATGTTTGTTGTCTTAATCCATACAGGCTGCTGTAACAGAATACTATAGACTTGACTGTGTAAGTAGCAAATAATTACATCTGAAAATCTGGAGGCCTGGCAATTTATGGTCAAGGTCTTGGCTAATTTGGAGTCTGGTTAAGGACCTATTGTTTCCTAGAGAGGCTTCTTGTGGCTGTACATAGTAGAAAGGATGACTCATTTTTCTGGGGGCATCTTACATAGGGATACTAATCCTAGTGATTAAAGTTCTGAGTTCAGGACCTAATCCTCATACTTTCACCCCCAAAACACATTTTCTGATACTGGCACATTGGTGACTTGTTTCATTACATGACTTTTGGGGTACAAAACTGAACTATTTACGGCATGGCATTTGTACTCCATTTGAAGATTTTTGTCTAATAAAATATTAGCTTTTCTGTGGACTGACTTTCCAACTCACTCTTTGCCTGGGGCTGTTTTGCTCTACAAACATTCCCCAGGGAACAGATACTCTTCTCCCATGACTATAGTAGGCTACCTTGGCGATACTGCGTTAGAGTCTCTCCATGTTGAAATAGGACTTGTAAGTAACAATGAAGCTGTTCCTGGTGACCTGTTAGCACACTGATTGGCAGTGACAGAATGTCTTTGTACAGCATTCTTTGTGAATGACTGGTGCAGGCATGGAGGGGTGGGCTTATGGGTTTTGTCATCACCTCTTTTGGCTGTGATGAGGTTTTTCTCCAAGTGAAGGAAATGAACGTTGCCACATTCAGTTAAAGCAGGAGTTCTCTAGAGAAATTGATATGTGTGGCTGCATGGGCAGTGTCATCATTTTGACAGTTCTCTGGGCCTGATGAATTGATCACTGGCAGAGCAAGGAAGGCTGCTGAAATTATAAAAAATAAAGGTCTATGAAAAGAAGGCATCTAGTCAGAGGAGTCCTCCATAGAACTATGGTTTAAATGACTAAAATATAGTACTCCAAATATTACCAATTTATTTCTTTATGTTAATCCTTTAGAGCAATGGGCCTGTTACTTCTAGATTTGGTAAACAGGCAAACTAAGCTACATCAGCACCAACTGAAGCAGAAAGTGACATCATCTGTCTGGATCTGCAAGTAAAGCTCTAGTGGGTCTGGAATTATCTGCAGTTTTAGATTTAGTTTAGTTAATTGATATAGTAGTGAGGATGGATGTCTAGATGATTTAATGGTTAAGAGTATATGCTGCTCTTGCAGACAGCCAGAGTTCAACTCGTAGCAGCCATGTCAGTGGCTCATACTCACTTACAATTCATTTTCAGGGTATCTGATGTCCTCTTCTGGCCTCTACTGAAGCCTCTACACAGGAGTGCAAATTCACACACAGACACACATGTACACATAAATAATAATCTTTAAAAGATTGACACAGAAAAGTTTATGGGTGTATAATTAACTCTTGGTATATGTTTCTTCTGAACACACCGCTGATGGCTCCATTTTAAAATATTAAGGACTTCTAGATGTTATATATTCAAATAACCCTGAGCCTAATTTATTACCCCCAAAGGCAACTTCACAAAAATATACTAATTGGGTAAATTAGTACCAAATAATACACATTTATTTTATAAAACACTTTTTAAATGCATGACATTAATTTTCTTAAAAACGTCAAAGCATTTTACTTACTGGTTTGTACCAATCAAATTATTCAAATTATTTGTCTTCTTTATCATAGAATAAAATTACATTGTGATAGCATGAAAATAGTTATATATGGCACAAAGTAAGTTGTTAAAATAATCATTTATTTAACATACAAGATGAGAAAAGGCCTATTAAGAGTCTAACAACTACTTTTTTGGGGTGGGTATATTTTCCAAGGACACTGGATCAGTTAACATTGGGGGATACTTAAGTGAAAATTGAAGTTGATTCAGAGTTTCAGCTTTGGCTACATTTTGCTACAACAACAACTACTTTCAGTATCTCAATGGCTGACAACAGACATAGGTTATATGCTTATCTCATGCCTGTTCACCTATATACAGACACATACCAACTTCTATTTATTTAATTTCTGGGCTGAAGCTTGAAGGAAAAGTTAGGGTTATGACACATAGTCTTGTCTCAGAGAGAAAAGAATAGCATCCCTACATAACTGCTCTAAAACCTTCCATTTTACAGTAACACGTGAGATTTCCGTCCCTTTTTGTGTTGGCCACGGCAAGTCAGATGACCAAAACTGATGTCAGTGCACTGAGTACTATAATCCTTTCCTGAAAAGAGGCAGCAAATATTTGGAACAACAAAACAATACACCCCATAGTGTTATTGTTTGTAGCTGGAATGCTGGAAGCTGGAGTAGACGAATCAATCTTATTGATTTTGATCCTCAAAGCAACCAGTAAGTTTAACAGAATGGATTTTATTCATTGCATTTTGAAAACAAGAAAACATAAAACTAAAATCATTCTTTTTAAAATTCCAAGTCTCATAACCAGTGAAGAGAAAACTATAGATTTGAACAGAAGGGTAAATCTTTCTTCTTTCTGTTTATTTATGTATGTATGTATTTATTTATTCATTCATTCATTTATATATTTATTTATTTATTGGGTTGTTTTTTTTTTTTTTTGAGACAGGGTTTCTCTAAATAGCTTTGGAGCCTTTCCTGGAAGTCACTCTGCAGCCCAGGCTGGCCTCGAACCCTCAGAGGTCCACCTGCCTCTGCCTCCTGAGTGCTGGGATTAAAGGCATGCACCACCATCACCTGGCCTATCTTTCTTCTTAACTTACATACAAATATGATACTTTCCTTGTCCTGGACTACATATGTGTCTATATAAGGCCAGATCACTGCATGGACAGTGTAAGGGTTGTAGCTTTATCTGTTTGTTTATATGGTTTACATCCTTTGTGTGTATATGAACATGTTTCTGTGTGGTGTGTGTGTGTGTGTGTGTGTGTGTGTGTGTGTGTGTGTGTGTGTGGTGTGCTGTGTGTGTGTGTAAATGGGTTTGCACTTATGTGCATAAGTGATTTCACATGTGTGTGCATGTGTGCAGGTGGAGTGTTGTAGGGTGTTTTTCCTTATCATTTATCCAGCTTGTTTTGTTTTGCTTTATTATGGGGGCCTAGAGATTTGAACCTATGGTTTCATGCATGCTAGGCAGGCTTTCTGCCACTGACGTGTATTTCAAGTCCTCATCTGATTTTTGGACACAGGGTTTCTCACTGGTTCTAGAGCTCATGGATTCATTAGAATGTCTTGCTAGCAAGCCCTGGGGATCCCCTTGTCTCTGCTTTCACATCACTGAGGTTATATTATAGGTATATGTTATCACAAACAGCTTCAATCTTTTTTAACACAGATATTGGTGATCAGACTTGCATCCTCATGCGGCAAGGCAAAGCACTTTACCAACTGAGACATCTTTCCAGCTCCTATTTTATGCTCTTTAAGGTGGCTGATATTGAAAAATTTAAGGCAGTTCTTGCTGTTCATGAATATAATCATTAAGATTTTCATTTAGGAGCATGTGTGTGTAGATTGTGTGTGTGTGTGTGTGTGTGTGTGTGTGTGTGTGTGTGTGTGTGTTCACATGTGCCCAGGTTCTTCCCATCTTCTTCAGGGCTTTACAAATAAGTGCTACTGTGGATCCTGCTGAAAGTGCTGAGTTTCAAATCAGGAATTAGTACTGTTTCTGTTGATATAAACCTGAACAGAGGAGAGACTTTATCCACCTTCCTGCATTATTAAGATTTCACATATAGTTTTGATAAAAGCTTGCAAGTACAAAATTTGCTATCAAGCCTAATGTAGCATGGAGGATTTTGTCTGAGCTAGCAAAGGATCACATTTTCATCTCCTGTGAGCCAGGGACTGAGCCTATAAACTATTTTCCACGTTCTTGCTCTCCTGCAAAGAAAGGGAGAGTAGATTGGGGGAGGAGGAAGACTCTGTCAATTTGAATCTTAATCACTGAATGACTGAGTGGGCTGGGAACCCAGTTCCCTGATGGATTGCCCTGTAACTGTGATGTACACACTCTATATTCTGGATAAGAACATTGACTTGAGGTAAAGGAAAGGCAATGTTACACACCAAGTGGGCTGGATGACTCATACAACTTGCTTGATGTTTGCTGTACATTTAGCGGTAATAGTGTGCACCATAAAGAAGATACAGCACCTTTCTGGCTCCGAGGATATCTTGCTGAGGAGACATGCTAGGCAATATTGAGCAGAGTCTCTTTCAGCAGGATTGATAAGAGCTTCCTGCCATGACCTTCTTTCTTCTCTTTGTATTGGGAAAAAAAATAAAAGAAGCACAACAACCATCTACCTGCTGCACTGTGGAGTTGACAACAGCAGTCCCATGACAAGTAGCTTTTCTTTGCAAGTCAGAGGCTGAATCATCATAAGCTACAGACAGTCACCTTTATGTCATTTCCTTCCTGCTATGGCTTCTGATTAATTAGTAATTAACAGGTGGTTGATTAATTGCTTGATTAGTTCAGTCTTTCATATCACAAACATTGATGAGGACCTTCTCTGTTTACCTCAGTGTCAAACGATAAAGAAGCAAAGACACTGAAAGAATAGCTCTTGAGGTTCACGGGGGAATACAAAAGGCGAGCAGCAATTTCAATGCTGTGTGACAAAAGCCACACCAGTTCTCAACACAAGCTTCTTGAAAACACAGGGGAGAATGCGTTTCTACTCTAAAGGCCCAGGGAAGGGTTCAAGGGAAGTAGAACTTGAAATGAGTCTTCAGGGACAAGGAAGCTAACACAAGGAGGAAGCTGTGCCTGCTAAAGTATATAAAGAAAAAGACAGGCAAGAAACAGCTGGGACCAGGGACACATGGGCAGTACACGCCATGAAGTGCAGTGGAGGTGTGTGGCGTGTAGTGGGAGAGAAAGTTTGCAGACAGCAGGAGACAAGTTAGAGTGGAGACATTCAATTCACCGTGTGTTTATCTCCTGCTTGTTATTCTGCTTGGTTTTGGATGCCTCCGTGGAAACCATTCAACAAATCTCAGGCAAGAATAGACCTTCCTTAAAAACATGCCATGATTTCCTGGACTGCAAACGCAAGGCTACAACTTGGTTTCAAGAATAGTTGGGCTGGCAATATAGCCTGGTGATAGAGTGTCTCCTCATCATGTGTGCATCCCTGGACTTAGTCCCAGAACTTCAAAAACAAACAAGGCAAAACCGAGGACAAGGATAGCTCCAGAGGGTTGGTTTTGTTGTTCCTTTCCTGGCTTCTGTTCTCAAAATGTGGAATTGCTTACTGTAACTCTCCATTCCACAAAGTAGAGTACAGTAGATAAGAGCCATGTAGTCACCTGGAAAGACAGTTCTTTGTATTCCCCTTACAAGTTCTCTATGAAAGGAGCTATATGTGTGGGTCTTGGGCCTAGCTGCCTGCACATGGACGACTTGAACCATGGCTATCATTGGGGTATGCTGCATGACTACTTCTGTGGTCAGGAGACTGAAGAGAAGAGCTGGCACTAGGAATTCCCAGAGAAGAGATGACACTTTTACAGGAAACACCTAGTATGAACATGGCTCCAGTGCAAGCTACATGTATCACAAGAACTTCTACAAGTTCGAAAACATACCCACCATATTTCTGGAGTTAGCCCACCAAGTATTCTCGTGAGTACATTTGGGATAGGATCTGGGAAGCTGATTTTTAAAGTGTAATGGATGATTCCCGTGCCTACATATGTGGGAAAACATGGTATGGAGTTGGATTTCTGTCTTGAAGAAGGGGTCTCTCATGTGCGAAAGGGAGATGGCACAGGTTAGAAATGTGGGATGCTGTGCCCACTGCGATAGAGTTTGGAAATGAAAGCCATTTAGTGAAATGACTTCCAGGGGTCTATAACATCCCTTCAGGAAGGATCAAAACTGTACTTTGAGGCCTGAGCAATACAAATAAAGAGCAGCAGTAATTAGAAGGTAGAACATGCAGTTTGTTGTCTGTTGCGGTGGGGGAACAAGCAACGCACCTGGAACAGCTTCCATATCTTTGGCTCAGATAATGAGGTAATTAGCTGGTAGAGGGGAACAGGGCTTTGTGGTAGGAGATGATGAGCTGAATTTTGACATCTTGTTTTTGAAATGCCTACTGGGCCTCCAATGTGCAAATCCCAGAAGTTGTATATATGGAAGTCCTGAGCTAATGCTAACACTTTAGTAATAATTGTTTGCAAATGATATATAAAGACATGTGTATATGTGACACACACACACACACACACACACAGATTTCCTATGGTAGATACAACTGAGACAATAACAATCTAAGAATTTTGGAGACATAAAAAATGCAAGGGAAGAGAAACATTTAGAAAAGAGCAGGTAATAAAGAAAGATATAATCAACAACATTAACAAAAAGAGGCTTGTGTCCCCAAAGGTTAGGAAGAGTGAAAGAGACAATGTTAGATGGTAGTTTGAAATGCCAGTGTCAATTCCATCTACTGGATTTGGTTAGTTAGAAGTCAGTGGTTACCTCGAGGAGAAGAGTTTTATTCTTAATTATCATTCATATCCATCTGAGCTCCTCACCTTGGTGATAAACTTCATTCTGCATTGGTCAAGGAATCATTCTGTGAATTCTGACACTGTGTATGATTTGTACAAGCTTAAAATTTCATGGTCAGACAAGGACTATATTGTTATCATGTTTCTAGCTCATTGTTAATAATTGTCATCAATCTCTTGTGCTTAACTTGAAAGTTAAAGCTAATGGATGTGAATATATAAATGAAAGCATAGCATTTGTGGGTTTCAATACAATCTTAAGTCTTATGGACCCACTCAGAGGCTTGGAACATGCTTCTGCTAGGTAAAGGAGGCTGATGCAGAATTCTGGGAGAAAGGCATACTCTGTGATAGATGTATAAACAGAGTTGGAGAGGATCCCACAGGCATGATACCTGACCATCTAACCAAATAAGCAGTTGATCTACGTTGCTGCAAAATGAGTGATGCTATCAGGAAGTACCTAATGACAGGGGACATCTAATGTCAGCTGTGTGTGACAGGAGTTTGTTAAGGAAAGCAACTTTGGGTCCCTAGGTCCCTAGGTCCCTATTGTTTTTTAAACTGCTCACATCTTTCAGGATCTGATTGTGAGCCTGCTAGCCTCTTCTGGCTCTTAGACAAGGTCCAAGGACTGTTTATATCCCATTTCAATGATTTTAGTGTGGGGCCTCTAACTCATCAATTTATGTTTCTAGCCCTTTCTGGATAAAGTTTTGTTTCTCAGCTGCCTGTTGGATACTTGCTTCTGTATGTCTCACTCTCACAGATTTTGTATTTAAGAAGTTCAAAACTAGATTCTGTGTCCACATTCACACTTGAGAATTTAATATTAAACCCATACACCCATCTAGTCACCAGGTACTTGGATAGATGCCTTGAAGCTGTGCAGGATTTCCTGTTGTCTGCTGAGTTTACTTTAAAATGGCTTTTGTCTGGCATTTAGACATCCACCATGAAGTCCAGACCATCTCCCCTTCTCACCTGCATGATTGAAACCAACCATGCTTCTAAACACAGATCTCTAGTCCCATAAAGCATCCCTATAGCCTGGCCATATTACTCTTTTTACTCCTTTTAAGCCAATGTCTTACTTCAATCACTGTTAGCTCCATGGTAAGCATGGATGATTAAACACTCAATGGCTCATGCAACATATTCAGAATCCTTTCCATTCTAGACTTGTCTATTTAGCTATTTAACAAATTTTATTCTTTGCGTATTATCCTCCAGATAAGGGGCTAAGTCTAGGACCATGGCTTTCTGTGGTCACTGGCCTTCTATTCTAGTGTGAATGAACTGAGAATCGAGTATATATCTGAATGAAGTCGTTGGTGGATCTGTGTGTCAACTTGGTACTACCAAGTCATCAAGCCCTTTTAGAGGATGCTTTCCTCACAGTGATAACAAATGCATGAGGAGTGAGCCCAGCAGAGTAGGAGAGATGAGCATTGCCCCTATGAAAATCCTGGTGAATGGGAATTTGATCTGTGAATAAGGGAGCAGAGGGGTAGAGACTAAAGCAAACCTAGAATGGTGCTCAGCAGATAGCAATCTACAGGGCTTGGAGGACTGCCCCAGGGAAGGGGGACTTGTGAGCTATAGCAAGTGCCTGAAGAGTTTTAAAGATAATGACTCATTCAATGTGTGTTTTAAGAGGATTCTGAATGTTGTGAGACTGGATGGTTAGGGTAAGAGTCAAGGAGAAAAAGAAGACACTCTATTCTTCCCCAGTGACCATCTCACTACACCTACTACAATATAGTTCTAACACACTTGTCCAGTAAGGGAATTGATGTTTAGGGATTACCCAGGTAGAAAAGTGTTGATGGGAATATGTATTAGTAAAATCACTACAGAGGTTCCTCAACAAACTAAAAGCAGAATTCCACTTCTGGGTATGCCTTTCCGAAGATCTGAAATCAGCTTGTTGAAGTGATGGGTGTGTGGCTGTGCTTACAGAAACACTGTTCTCAATAGCCAAGTCATGGAGTCATCCTAAGTGTTCATCACAGGAAGGATGGATAAAGAGAATGTGGTAACTACACAGCCTTACAAAATCAAGAAATCCTGTCATTTGCCACAGTGTGGATAGAATTGGAGAACATTTTGCCAAATGAAAACAGGAAAACAAGTATTGCATGATCTCTTTTATACAGAGAGGTACGGTAAATGGATTCATAGAGGGAGAGAGTGGAATGTGGATATCAGAGGTTGGAGAGGACTAAGGAGATAATAGGAAAAGGGGACAGGGCTGGAGGATAGCTTGGTTGGTAAAGCACTGGCCATGCAAGTCTGAAGACCAGAATTCTGTCCCCCTGAACCCAAATTAATAAAAATCAGGCATAGTGACATCTGCTTGTCATCCCAGTGCAGAGGAACAAGTGGATCTCTGGGATCCACTGGCCAGCCAGTCTAGCTGAGGAAGAGGGTTCCAGGCCAGTTAAAGACTTTGTTTCAAAAATGGAGGAAAATGGAGCATAGGTTTGAGGAGCAACGTGCAAGGTTTTACACACACACACACACACACACACACACACACACACACACACAGGTAATCAGCTCAGTTAGGAGGAGTAAATCTGATGTTTTCTGATAGGCTGACAGCATGCATGAGCAGAGCCCACAGATGAGCACTGCAAGACTCAATGCCACCGGGAGGGCCAACCTTGAGTGTTCTTGTCACAGACAATGTCACATGTTTGAAGTGATGGATTGGGTCGAATGGCTTGATCTAACATTTCACATTGTATGGAAATTACAATATCCCTTTATACCCCATAAATATGTACAACTCTAATTTGTCAATGTACAATTTAAAAAATGGACACACTCTCCCTACAGGCCACTCTTGCTGTAGGGATAGCAGCTGTCTGGTTGTACCTAAAATTTGATTATTGGTTTATGTCTGCTGCTACTATCGTTTCCTCTGTTTGAAAGTTCAGCCCCTCACTGTGGCCACTGACAAACTCCTGTCCATCTCCTAAGACGCAGCTCAAATCCGGCCTTACACAACTTATCGCTCTTAATCCTTAGAGCAACCATATGAGGCAAATATTTTATCTCCACTTTACAGATGAGGAAAAGAGGCTCACAAAGATTAAGGACTGGCTCAGTGTACATAATGGTGTCTTGGGATTTACAGCTGGGCCTCATCATCTTCGAGCCTGCATTGCCAACCCCTCAAGGCTCCTGCTAGCATGCATGACGGAAGAGGAATGATGTTTGGGTCGGTGTCTCTCCTGCAGCCCGAGGTCAACACAACTCTCTGATTATGTGTTACACTCTATCTGGACTCCAGTTCCTGTGTTGGGCCACAGGCTTTTTCTTACTCTGTCAAATACAGCCTCTCCAGATGGAGGACACCACTGCTATACAAGGAGGCTGCATGGTAACTCTTACAAATGAATCACGTACTTTCTTGTCTTTTCTCTCAACCAGGATGACTCTGAACCCCAACAAGCAATCACACTTTAGGGACATGGACCGCTTTCTCACAGCTTTTTCTGAGTCTCCATGCTCTGCCTGTAGAACATCTGCCTCCTAGCTCTACGGTGGCATTTCACACACGCCTACTCTGGTTTTGTGGGTTTTATTATTTTTTTTTTCATTTTCTCTGAGATCTGAAGTGGGATTGCCATCACCTTTCCTCCCTTTGTACATTCTGTAGCGTAGGACCTGAGACCCAGAGTAGCATTGCTCTGGGGTGTCTATTTTATGTGGTTCTCACAGCCCCGTGCCCTTCCCTGGGCACCAGCTTATACCTCCCCAATAAGAGTCACACCACGTTGCTCTAAGCCCTCTGCTTGTGTGCACCACAGAAGGGAGGTAGGTTCTTGGGGGTTTATGTAGCACACTGTGCCTGTCCAGCAAGCTTGGATGATTCTGAGGCCCAGAATCACACTGTCACAGTCTCAATGACACAAAAGGAGTCTGTGTTGAGACTTCCTGCCTAAGTATGGTAGGCAGTCTTATGTCTTCAGGCACTGGGCAGGCTCTAGCCCTGTGGAAGGTTCTCATTACCCTGATGAAGCTAGTCTCTCTTAACTCTGGAGAACATTTACAGTGCTCTGAGCAGTGTTTCTAGGCTAATACATCCCCTTCCATCCAGCAATGCAGGTATCATAATACTGGGCAAATGCCCTTGAAATGGTAAACTGGCAGCTTCAGTTTCTTTCTTCCCAATGACAGTGCCTCTTGCCTGGCTCTGATCCTTCCTGTTACTCCTTTGTGGCAGGAGATTTTGGGAGCTGGGCTCTGACAGACTGAAGCGCACATGCTCAGCTTAATCTTCCCCTGCTCCAGCCACTCCCTTTCCCAGTTCTCCGTTCTTCTTCTGTCCCACAACCTGCCTTCACTCTAGGCAACCCCCTGGCTCTGGCAGTGTTCCCCCATCTTTCCTGGAGGCCTTGTAAATGTACAGACCATTTAGACTTTAAGACAGTGGGGCCACTTTTCATCTCAGGCCAGGCTGCTGCCTGGTTTTACGGGGTCATAAAAGTCCTGACAGGAGTCATAAAAGCCTCCAATTGCACTGCAGAAACCCTTGGAGTATATTTTAAGGGCCCCTGAGTTTTCATTTTGCTGCTTTTATGGGGACTCGTAAAAGCTGCGTGCAGCAAGCCCACTGATTGGCTGCTCAGCACGGAGGTAGTTAAAATTACAGCTTTAGACAAATTGTTCCAGTCCCCATAAATCAGCATCCAGCATGTGTCAGGGGAAGGCTTCCAGTTCTGCGACATCCCCGTGGCCTCTGGGTTCCACTACCCAGGCAAGGCTCTGCTTGAGCCAACCTGACCAACCTGCCCATCATCTCTTCCTGAAGCCTTCCTTGCAGCCTGAATGCTGTTTGATCAACCAGCTGTTTATATGAATTTTGTCAAACAACTGGTTGGTGTTTTATTACTATAAACCTGAGTTCAAAAAACCAGATTTATTTATTTTTATTTTTTAAAATCTGGACATAGTAGAGTCAGCCTCAGACTTCATCAGCCTGACGTCAGTGTCCTGTTAGGTACAGCCCCTACTTTCTTTCAGGAGGTGCCTGGAGTCCATCTCATATGCCCTGCTGGGCTCTTCCTCCCCATTCTTCCTGTGGTTCTCCTGATATACCCAGTGTTCCCCCACCATGAAGGGCTTTATGGAATCAAGGTGACTGATGGGTTTGTCATTCTCTGATTTCTTCCCATTTGTTACCCTTCTACCTGAGCGTGAGCACCACAGGGGATTGTATTAACGTTTCTTGAGCTTATGGCTCAAGTGTGTGTGTACCAACAGTCTGGAGAAGTCCCCAGATGATGATTGCAGAAGCAGCCATTCTTTTCCTTTCTGCTCTGTCCAGACTCAGACTCAGGCTGTCTCCACTGATGACCTCAGGAACAGCCTGTGACTCAGTCAGACCCATCAGCTGTCACCTGGAATTTCAGAGCAAGGCTGTCTTTCCCCCACATTGGACTCTCTTCCCATCCAGGGAAGAAAGCTTTCAAAAGATGCTCTGGTGTTGATGGGAGTGAGGAGGAGTCCCTGCTGGTGCTCCCTTGAGAGAATGTGTGGCTCCCATTTGTGTGTCTGCCTCTGTTCCCATGGTAACCACCTCTCTCCCCTACTATTTCTAAAGAGCACGTGCTTGTGGGAGTATCGTTCTAAAAAAGAATTATGATTTCTCCTCCTCTTCTGGAGACTAGCCAAGCCAATACTTCCAGAAGCACTGGGTATCTTATTACTTGACCAACAAAGTGCAGTTGAAGTAAGGAGAAAGGCTGTAGTGGAGAGGGAATACAGTCTGTATTCAGACTGTGGATTACATAGTAGTGTTAGCCTGAGAACTAAGGACAAGATGCAGGTGAGTAAAATTCCATCACCATTAGTTCCCTTTCAGAGTCATGGCTGACAGAGCAACCTTCCTAGGGTAAGAAAGATAAGGGATGCAAGCTTTGCTGAGAATTTCCTGTGTAAGTCAGAGGAAAAAGGAGGTTCTCCCGAGGTACGCTTTTGTGCTGAAGGGCCTTCTTCTTTTTTTAAATATATGAACCAGTTGCAGAGGTTACAGGCTACATGAGAAAAAAAAAACACATCTTATTTCTGTCTTGTTCTAGTTTTATATAATTATTATATCAACTGTGGCTGATCAAAGCATTCATTAAAGAGAAACTATCTCTCCCATGCTTTTGTTGCGGTTTGGAGAGATTTGACAGGCTTTCTATGTCTCTAGCTATATTTCCCTTTCCTTTTTCATGCTTGATTTCGGTCTGTGTCATTGTCCCCTCCCCCCACCCCACCACCATTCTGTATGCTGGTGATTTCTAATATGTAGCTTTTACTTTCCACCTGGCTTGATCAAACTTTCTTAAGGTATCAAGGAGACCAAGATCCCAGGTAGCTTTAGGCATTCAGCTGTGAGTCCAGTGGGTGAGTCCTAAGGTGCTTTAGGCCTCAGAAATACCATCAACCCAACCCAATCTGGGATGGGGTGGAGCCAGCTCTCTGTGGGCGTGTCCTGGGGTAGTCTCACTTGTTATCACTGTGTTTTTCTTTAAAATTCTGGCTTGTGGGCAGAGCCTATTGTTTTGTCTCCAAAGCCAGGTACAGATCTGATGCCTCTTTGTCAGTCCTGGAGGGAGGGCATTCTTAGGCCAGGAAGGATCTTTGGCTTCCAGCCCCTACTGCCATCTTCATATCTGGTGCTATTCTTCTTTATTTATTTCTATGCTATACTTCCTGTGGAGGTTCCTCCAGTTTATTTACCATAAACCATTTTCCCCCAGTGGATTTCACTATTGCAAATGAATTGCAGAGGATACGACTTAAATATGGAAAGCGTTTGGGGTAAATGTGTACAAGTGCATTTTTCATATTAACATGCCTCCATATCCTATTGTGTGGCATAATTTTATCACATTCTCCACTGGGCTAATGATAGGTTCCTTCACAAATTTATAAAAGTCTGATTTGATCTTTCCTCTCTATTTCATTATTCATTCGTTTATGCTCTCATTCAATGCACTGAGCTTAGACTCTGAGGTGAGTACCACGCTGGTGCCTGGGGACATGGAGATAAATAAGAAACAGTTGCTGTCCTCCCGGAATTCATAAACAAATAGGGCAGAAAAAAATATAATCAATTGCTTACTAAACATTGTGGGGGGAAAAAGGCAACATAATAGCAATCGGAAGGAGGGGTAAGAAATGACTTTTTGCAAGTGTTTTTTTTATCTTATCTGGAGTTTTCTAAAGAATGAGCAAAGTGCATTTCATGCCAAGCAAGCAACACAGGAAACTTGCAGAAACAAAGGGCGGCTTGAGAGCTGGGTGGCACTCCTGGTTATCTGCCAAGGAAGTGTAGGCAGGAGCATCCTGAGCAGACAAGAGGCTGGAGAGGAGTTTGTGGGTCAGATGGCGAGACGGAGCTATTGCAATAAATAAAACTGAGCTTAGATTGCTAAAGACAAACTGCAGGATCACATATGCTTCTGTGGGAGTGTGAGGCACCCATCTCTTAAGCCTAGTGAGTATGAGCGAGTGCAGGGGCTACTGCGTACAAAGCAGTGCACTGTGTATGGAATCAGTGCAGACAGTGCACAAACACACATCTCACATCAACTTTCTCAGAACTGGAACCTTTGTTTCAGATCTGGGGCATGCATACTGAACTCCAGTAATACATGTAAACATAACACAAACATGCAAGGAACACACCCACAAGTGGTCAGTACTGTAAATATCAATGGTGAAACCATACATGAGTGGTGGTCAAATGGTATTAAGGACAAATGGTTATGGCAGCAGAGGAGAAATTACATAGACACGGATGAGAAAGAAGGCTTAATCAAGGGCATGTATTTAAATTAGACCTGAAAGAATGGTTGACATACAGAAGGGTGAAGTCTAGATGGACAGGAAGATCAAAATCAAAGTATAGCTACATGAAAACCCAAAATGCAGTAGAAGACAGTGAATAAGTGAGACCCACAGTGGTCGGTGGAGAGCTGACTGAGGATGTCCATCATTGTTGGGACAGTGTCTGCAAATGCCTGAGGGTTTTCAGAGGTCAAGTGTATTGTCTTCGGGTTCACTGAAGATTTGGGGTAGGGAAGTGATATGACATTGATCAAACTTCCATTATGGATCTTTGTGTCAGCTTTGTTGTATAAAAAAGTCAGATTTAGTAATTTTTCTATATTTAAAATATTACTGCTGTTGAAATACGGTCTTACTTTGTAGCTCTGGCTGGTCTAGAACACTCTCTGTAGACCAGGCTAGCCTTGAATTTATAGGGATCCACGTGCCTCTGCCTCCTGAGTGTTGGGGTTACAGGTTGGTTCCCCCATGCCTTCTATCATTTCTTTAATAGGAGTTTGGGTACAGCAGGTGCTGTTAAGTGAGCTCTGAGGAGGATGTCAGAGGGACAAGGTAGCACGGGACAGAAATACTTTGTGTAGCAGTGATCCAGGACTACCCTTTGACATCAAGTCTTTCTAAGAATGCAATTCATATTCTGCAGAGAGATTTTTTTTAAGAAAAGCAAAATTGTATACATGTCTCAAAGAGCAGGGTGTTCTGGCCCTTGCTTGCAAAACTTTAAATGTTAGTAACCACAGGTTGTTGTTTTGTTTTGTTTCTGTCTTTTTCTGTTACTATCCATGTTTCTGACTCATTTCTCTCCCCAGGAATCTCTGACCATCATTTAAATCTTACAGCATAAGGTTGCTTGGGTTGGGATCCAAGTTCTCCCTGCTTGCTCCATGATCTCAGATGAGTGGTTTAATTCTGTGCTGCAGTGAACTCATCTTGGAAAATACAGAAAACACAGGGGACGAGATCCTAATGTTGAAGGTGCAGTGAATTTTTAGACAGGATGAATGCCTGTCCATAGTAAGGCTTCGGCAGTGTTACTGCTATCATTAACTCATCAATGCCAGAAGCTGCTGCTTCCCTTTAGAGAGAAGCTTGATCTCTGAAGACCTCTCCTGGCTTAGTCTATCAAAGTTCCTGATTGAGTCTCGGGCCTGGAAGATAGCCTTAGGAAGGTTCCAGTGAGAGTAGAGTGGGAGCAAGGGAATACCACATTACCAAATGACTGAAAACTCTACCATAACTCTATGTAGACCCAGCCTTCTGAAGTCAGCAATGCCAACATTTCCTGTTTTGCTCCAATATCATCTTGAGCCTAACTGCTGTTTTGCCCAAGATTTTCACTTTGTGGGCATCAGGCTCTTCTGTGGGACCTTGTCAAATGCGGTTCTCTTGGCCCTAACCCCTGGGGGTTTGATTCCATGTTCTAGTTCCGTAGTTTGTCCTGGTTGGTATTCTCTGTCATAGGCTAACAGAGCTCTTATAACCTGGGTAGAAGGATTTCCCACACACAAAGAGACAGAGACGCAGACACAGAGAGTTAAAGGGAGAACACTAGTAGACCATGTGTTCACAGGTACAGCTGATGCGTCTCCCCTCAGGACCATACTTTGAGGAGCTGGTGTTGTTACATTGGTCACTTAAGAACAAAAGGCTTTTCCCAGTCAGTCTGTCTCCACATCAGACCATGCCTGTACCTTTGCTTGAGTCTTCTCAGAGGGCCTGAAACCTACCTTAATTGCTTCCTTGGAGTCTGCACAGAGAAATCCCTGAGCTAAGGTTTATTTTTCCTGGCCTTACCACTTACAAAGCTATTCACAGAGATGCTTCTTGTTCGGAATTTACTTCTCACCCAGCCAGTGTCTTTATCAGCCCAAGATCCTCCTGTAACCTTTTTCTTAAGTCTTTTATTTTTTCTTTTCTTTTTGCCTCTGGATGGCCCAAAGCTTGCTGTAGCATCATTCTGTAGGTCTCTAGTCTCCTTAATCAAATATTAGCATAATGTATTAGCATATCTATAGCACAATTATATTTTGATTACCCTAGTCCCAGTTACTCCAAAAGATGCCTTCAATCTAGATATAAATAATTTAGAATGTTTATACCAAGGAGAATTCAGGGGAGGGGAAGGAAGAAACAAGAATGTGTGTGTGTGTGTGTGTGTGTGTGTGTGTGTGTGTGTGTGTGTGTGTGTGTGTGTGTGTGTGTGTGTGTGTGTGTGTGTTAAATGGGGCAAGGAGTGGCTGACTGGGGTAGATAGTGATAACAGCACATGACTGATTGTGCTGTTCCTTTATACCACAACTTCTCTGTTCTAGTTTGAAGGAAAAAAGTCTACATGTATATCCAAAATGTAAATCTTTCAATCCGTTCTTTTAATATCTAATCTGTTCTTTTAATACCTTTAAACTTGTATTTCTTTTATTAAATAAAAGCTAAAGGTGGTTTTTACCCTCAGTTACTTCCCCGTATTAAAAGCCCTGTGTAAGTCCATGTTCCTACAGTTCCTCCTTGGAAGGCCTCTCTTCCTTATCTAGTTAATTCCCTCATCTAATCACTGATATCTCATATCTGTGTTCCACTTCTCTGGTTTCTCTTGATTAGTATCCTCTATCATAGGTTAACAGGGGTCTTATAATTTGAGTGTAAGGATTTCACACACACATATACACAAAGACACACACACACACACACACACACACACACACACACGAGTTGAAAGGACAGGGAGGTACACAATCACATTGCATCAGCAGAAAGGTCAGCTGGTGTATCTGGGGTGGGATCACAATCATTCCAAGTATGTGAAGTTCCTGCTACCCTGAGTATTGATTCAGCTTTCACATAGCTGTGAATGGTAAGATTTAAAGAACTGCTCTCCTTGGGAACTTTTAAGTAATGACATTATGGCTTGTCCTCTGCTGAGCAGCATGGTGAGGTGTTTAAGGCCTGAAACACAGACAGTTTTAATAGTCACATTTACAATGGGTGATAGATGTGCAAGCCCACTCACAGAACTCACTACTGCTTCACCTTCCTACTCAGAATGACAATGAGATGGTGGGGACAAGGAGACTTAAGCGTTCTTTTGAATTTGCAGTGAAAATCAATTGCTGATGGGTAGAGATTAGTATAGGGACATTATTAGGGCTGCAGATGACACTGTGCAATAGTTTGGGCTGGGCTGATCATTAGATTAGGGCTAGCAAGGGAGTTGTTTGTTTCCAGGCCCTAGGGCTGTAGAGTCTGAGTCTGCACATCTTCAGGTGGAATTCCATTAGCTAACTCTAACATCTTGCCACATGTGGATAACTTGGATTTAGAGAATGCCAAAGACCTGAGAGGGAATCTTCTGTTGGACAAGAAGTACCTGGGAAACCTTAAGCAGATGTTTCCCAGTTTCCTCCTTCTATTGCCACTGTCTTCTAACCCAGCTCTTCTGTGGGTGCTATCTGCCTAATATGGAGCTGGGCAGATAAGAGCAATCTTGTTTAGTTGTGGAGGAGTTGTGGGTGGATGAATGACCTTGGGAAGGAAGGGATATGTGGAAGTTCTGTCTTGAACTTGTCATGCATATTAAATGGGGTAATCGTGCATACAATCCCTGACACTTAGCAGGAATTCAGAGGAAGTTTCTCTTCTGTGCTTTTAGAAGTTCATGTTCACTGTGCTATCATACGGTGCTGCCTTCCTTTCCCTTGTCTTTCTTTTTCTTTGTGAAAGAGGGCAGAGATAGCCAGTTCTCAGTCCTGCTATTTCTAATTCACTTGCATGTGCCTGCAGCAAATCCCTTAGCATGCACTATGAGCATAGCTAGATTTACAAGCTACCTTTCTGACTCCAACATTTCTTGTTTCCCTCGGGTGAACACTGCTTGTTTCTTAGAGCATCACAAAACAATATTCAAAAACACCTTGATGAAAAAACAGCACATTTTAACCATAACTGTATTTTACTTATTAGTGCCCCCCCATAAACATTGCTGCAGATAGGTCCCCAATATTGTAATATCAGGAATAAACCCCCTTCCCTTTGCTTCCTCAGATTAGGCTCTCCTTTCTCTTGGGTGCTTCCTTCACTTGGCTGATGCCTCTTGACACCTTTTTTAATAAGGGTGCTCAGTGTTAGGATGTGGAGGAGTTGACAAAATCTGCTGCACAATCTTTCCACAGCTTGAAACTAACTCCTTCACCCAAGGAGACCTGACACCTGCTTCCCTCAAACCAAAATGGTGAGAAAACTTGAGGATAGAGAGCAGGCCATTGACTTAACACAGACAGCTTGGGGTGTGTGTGTGTGTGTGTGTGTGTGTGTGTGTGCGCGGCTTGTCCTCTGTTCTGTGTGGAAAAATCTAGGGGGAGAAATTGAGGAAGGAGAAAAATGTTTCAACTATCTAAATTAGGAAACAGTCCCACAACAAGCAAAGCCAAGAGAAGGTGAGGAGGCAGCTTCCCTTTGAAATAGATGAAAGATGCTTTCGCAGGCCATCACAGGACAAAGGCTTCTCTTTGAGAGTGGAAACTTTAGCAAGGCATACTCTGTCCAATTCTCCTCCTTGGTGATGGCCCTGGAGGAGGCAGCGTCCCACAAAGCTGGTTTACCAATTTACAATTGAGGAGATTACAAATCGAGGAGAACTCTGCAGTCATTTTCAAAAGGGCAAGTAAGAAGGACTTATTGGCTAGTGTAATCAGGGAAGTATCTAGGAACCTCCAAAGAACCAATACAGGTCAGGTCGCCCAGAAGTCCCATGACATATGTTCCTCAGAGTTCTAGGGTCGGACAGTTTTTGTTCTCTGCTTATGGATAGCCTCAGCACCACTGTAGGCCTGTAGCAATCACTTCTGCTGCTGCTGCTTAGTGACTACTTGGGAATCTTTAAATCTGTAGTATTGGGGGGAGGGCACTGTACTTGTAACGTTATGGATAAAGGGGTTGTGCTGGATGAATAGGTCTAGCCAGTGACAAACAAGGAGAAATGGCAAGTGTGTCTTGTTGGGCTAGCCTAAGTTTTTTATTTCTGTATGAGACTCTCCAGAGTTATCTACTTTATCAGGAGTTGTTGCTGCAGACTACTCTGACTACCCTGGGTCTAAGTAAAAAAGAATGAGCAGCAGTTGAAGCCTAGTTCCGAACTGTGGTTCTCTTTTTACAATTTTTAAAAAGATTTTCTTCTTTTGGAAGATGAACCTGCAGAATATTTCAGGCAAAGAGCAAGTAAGGAGAAATGATTGTTCATCCCAGGACCACTTGGGAACGTAGATAACTACTGGCAACCCACCACCAGCACAGGATCACTAGGAGAAACAGAGCATATACAACACCCTTGGATGTAGGGCCTGTCCACACCTGAGTGCCAGATCAACAGACTGGCAATGTAGGTTTCCAGGTTGACATTTCTGGGGCTCCTTTTGTTTCTCTCTGCTTTGCATTATTTATGCAAAAGGTACATCCCCCAGGGAAGTATCAAGTCAAGTTAGAAAGGCAACGGAGAAGCTTGCTATTTAAGGATGTCTATGGTGAAGTTCTTTGGGAATGGGTAATCATCTACCTAATTTGCATTGGTTTTGTAAACTTCGCAGGTATTTTTTTTTTTTTTTGTGTGTGTGTGTGTGTGTGTGTGTAACACATCTTTATGAATCCAGGACAAATCATAATGCATGGCATCAAATACAGAGTCAAGTGTGTAACAGATCTTTATGAATCCAGGGCAAGTCATAATACATGACATCAAATACAGAGTCTGGCAGAGCTAAATTTTCATCCTTGGTGAGCTAAAATATATAAGTTGATGTAGTAATGGCACTTAGTGAAGGAATCAATGGAATATGAATTTTTACTTTAAATATGTTGCAGTGTGGGGCTGGGGAGATAACTCAGTCTATAAGTGCTTGATTTATAAGCATAAAGATCTGGTTTTGATTCCCCAGAACCCTTGTTAAAAATGTCAGATATGGTGGAATATGTGAATAATTCCCTCCCCATGCTGGGGATGCAGAGACAAGTGACCCCTGAGTGCACCGGCCAGCCACCCTAGCATACTTGGCAAGCTTCAGGATAGTGAGAAACACTGTCTCATAAAATGTGGTTAGTACCTGAGGACTAACACCCAAGGTTGTACTCCATCCTCCATACACATGCACAACTGCATATACCTGTATTCCTAAACACACACACACACACACACACACACACACACACACACACACACACTGACATTTTTTAAAAGATTTCTTCATTTGTATTTTATATTTAAGAGTGTTTCGCCTGTATGTGTGTCTGTTGCACCATTTGTATACATTGCCAACAGAGGCCGGAGGAAAGCAGTGGGTCCTATAGGACTGGAATGGTTGTTAGCTACCATGTGTATTGAGTATTGAACCTGGATCCTCTGGAAGACTTAACTGTAGAGTCATTTCTCCAGTGCCTCCCACCCACCCACCCCCCATTTTTTTTTAAGTCTGCAACTTGAACACGGTGCTACAAAATAGATTGTGGGAATATCTTGGACGGGGCTCATTTTATACAAGGCAACAGATTTGGAGAAAAGAAAAGCAAGCATTAAATTGAACAAGCTTAGATTTTTAGAATAGGCTTACTAATACCAAGAGGACATCAAGAGGGGTATATGCACACTTCTCTGGAGGCATTCAATGAAGAATGCACACAAGAAGTAAGGGACTAGAAAATCAAATTTGCTTAATTTTCCTTTGCTTCCAACAGAAAGTCTCAAAAGAGTGGAAAGTCCATACCTTTAGACAGATGGGAGATTCAGCCTTGCCCCTTTAGTGAATATATCAATTTGGGCAGAGGTTGTACTAAACTTACTACAAAAATTTTAGTCTTTTAGAGCCTTTGCTTTGCACCAATATGCTGAAGATCATGATCGCTCCTTGCACGGCCAATGTGAGAACCAAAATGTCAAGGACCTAATATCACAGCTGACCTCAGGTAGAGCTCCGAAAATTAAAACTATCAATATTGTTGACTTTATTTTTTTTCTTAGCATCCTGACTGCTACTGTGTGAGTAATCTTGAGTCCACAGTGGCCTTTGGTAGATAATTGTTGAGAGAATGAGCCATCTAGCAACCCAGAGAGCCTGCAGGAGGGTGCTGCTAGCCAGATGTGAATACTGAGAGTGAGAAACCATTCTCTTTCTTCTCCCATTACAAATGCACCCAATGTCCCCCTGAAATTATTTCCCAGAATCCACACTGCTCAGAAAGATTAAACCATTTCGGTGCATTCATTTTTCTATCCTTTCTTCCTAGCCGAGTCAGCTAACACTAACCTAACCTTTTGCTTCCAACAATTCAAACAGCTCTCCTTTCTTTCTTGTTTTCCTTTCCTTTTCTTTCTTTCTGTATTTTTTCCGGTTGTCGGAACCCTAGGAGTTTTCTTTTCATTTTAATTAAGAGTGAATGAAGGTAACAAAATGTTTTATAACTGGAGAGAATTCACCAGCAGGGCATCAAGGCAGACATCCACATCCTGAAAGAAAGGCTCACAGACACCAAATCAACACAGTAGGGAAGGTATCCTCCACTCCCTCTGCATCCCGCTGACTTATTGCCCAGCCCTCCCTCTGCCTGTCAGCCTGGAAGCTTTACCTCTGGCGGAAGTCCCCCTGCCTTTTGTTAGGAAAAACTTCAATTGGAAGCTTGCCTTTGTCAAGCAGTTTTAAATACACAGTGTGTTCCCTAAACCGCTTGTGCCTGCAAGAGTCCTGGAAGTTAATTCTTGCCACCCAGGGAAGTGCCCCAGTTTCCCTCAACTTTCACTGACCTACTCCTCATTGTATACCTGGCTGTCTTTAAACACAGTTACAGCTTGGGATTGGACCAGCAAATCCCTTAGAGGTCTGTGCCATGCATATGCATGTGCTGATGGAAAACAAGCTTTTGGCTAAGAGAAAGCTTGTAGGCAGGAAGAGAACTAAATATCACTGCAGAGAATGACATGGAAAGGGACCTCTGTGCAGTACAGATGCTGTGCTTATTCTCCTGTGGATCTGCTCTCCTGATGAGCAGGCCACTGTGAGAACAGAACACAAGCACCCAGTGACATCTTTAGAGCTCCAAATCTGGCTCATTGCCTGCCTGAGCTCTGTTTAGCACTCTGCACTTGGAAGATGGCATTATGAGATTCCTTCTGAGGAAAGCATGCTTTTATTAAACTCCTGGACCAAATTGCCTCCCTGTTGCCCTCTTTCTTTTTCATGAGACATGATGGGTTATTACATTTGTGATTAAAAAAATCTGTCATCGGTATGTTTGCCTTTTCAGTTTTGTTGGGGGGTGATTGTGACGTCTGTTCTCAGAGGGACAGCACAATGGAAAAGAGAAAGAGTGTTTTGATATATAGGGAACCTTCTTGTGTTCACTGCTGACCTCATGGGTCCTGTAGCTATGTGGGTACTGAGATGACTGGTTTTGCATGGCAGAAGTGAAGGAAGGGGATAGACTAATGTCTACAGCCAGAGACTAGATAGTGGAGGGTAATGTAGCTCATTCTAGTAGTTTCAGACAATCCAAATGTTGATTCTCACCAAGGCTGTTCCAATTCATCCAATCAGCTTTTGACTCCAATAATTGTCTTTATACTTACTGTCTATTTGGATCTACATATTTCACAAATGACTTCTTTCCCCCCATATTACATGGAGAACATAAAATAGAGTCTTGAAAATTCAATTCATGTGAGACCCAGCTGCAGCCCAAATGCTAATTCCCATTGGCTCCATTGAGTCAGAGAAAATGAGGTTCAAGAGCCTGACTGAGGGATGGGCTGGTTCAGGTCACGTTCTAGACACTGAGTTATAGGGATGGTGAATCTTATAAGGTCAGCTCTCTTCAGGGTTTCTGACTGTTCTCCACTGTGCGTCCTGACTCACTTGTTCAATGTAGGAGCATCCTCACCACTGTCCCTAGTCCATGCTCTGCACTCTGATGCCTTTCTTTGTGCTGGAAGAATTCCTTGATCACATGTAATGCTCAACTTGAGCAAAATGAGTGATTTTTCTCTTCAGTGAACATTCCTGTCTTATCCCAGCATTTAAGCTTCTTTATTAAGTAACACATTTCTACTAGAAGGGATGTATCATTGACTGAATTCCCAGTTGAAATATCTTCATGGCTACTGTATGTTTTGACTAGTTACCATGAATAGGTCTTTTGCATTTTCCCTGTTTGAGGAAGTTGTCAGTATCTTTCTATATCAATTTTCCTTCCCTTATGTTTGCTTATCAAAATGGTATAACTTTAAAATGAATACTTGCATGCCATCGCTCTTAAGAAGTGCCAACTATCAGTTGTTTGTTTGTAGATGATGAGATTGTATTCTCAGCTCTTGAACAAGACACTTAGACTTGATCTCAGTGACTTGTCCATGTGTATGATCACTAGACTTCTTTTATCTTAAGTATATAGTAGGAAGTTACCTGATATTTATAGACCTCGCAATGAAAACTGTCTGGAGCTTAGTGGTTTGGATATGTGCTTTGTCATAATTCTCAGCAAGCCTGAAACCTTTTCTTACATTATTGATCTGTAAAATTGGTCTCATAAATATGTTATTGAGGATCTGAATAAAATCATGTTTAGTGCAAACTCTACAATGATACATACACTATGATTCAATAAGACAAAAGTAAGATGGGGGAACCCCCTGATAATTGTTGCTGCACTGCTTCCTACATTTATTTTGAAGTACAAATAAGTGGTGTTTAGAACTTTATTCTCTCTTCAAAATCATCTGAAGACTTGCAGAACTCCAGGGAGAAAGTACTACGATTTCTTTTGCTGTTTATTATAAAATAAACTCAGGGATAAATATTAAAGATACAAACCTGAGATAATCACAAGTGACCTCAACACACACTACCACCATCCATTTCCCGGCTCACAAAGGCTGCACTACCTCTTAGCCCCACCTCATCCTCTTCTGAGGGCCTTTCTTTCTCTTGTCTGAAGTCCCCCAGGGAACTCCATGATCCATTCTGGCCAGCTGGATGTGAACCTCGCCTTTTGAACCAAATGCTCTGTTCCATTGGATATCAGACCACAACATAGACAAAATCCCTGTAACAAGAAAGGAGTCCCATTTCTCTGCTAAGAAGCACAAATCAGCTGACTGCAGAGGAACATTAAGCTAATGAGCACCCAAACTGGATGAGTGGCAGCTAATGCTTTTTGTCTGATTTTTCCAGAGAGGCAGTTTATATCTAACATACTTACTTTATCTTGGAACAAAGGAGCACATGCACTTTGATTCACATTTTGACACCTACTATGTGTCTGAACTTTATGAGTGTTATTCCCATTGGTTACCATACCAGTTCCATGAATTAGATACTATAGTGCATGAGTTAAAGGTGTAAGAGCTAAACTTCAACAATTCAGAGTATTGTTAAGTTGGCTAAGCTCACTATGAGTGGTAGAGGGGCGGATTCCAGAGCTTATGGTTTTTCTAGTACACACCAGGCAGCTTTGATTTGTATCACACCTTCTCCTCCTCCTGTCTTTGTCCTTGCTCAGCTCTAGTCAATGTACATTCTGTAGCTCTAAATGTGTCCTTCTTTGTCCTCAAGTCCATATACCCCATCAGTTTGGAAGCAATAACTTTCCTGTGAATTCTCTTAGCATCTTAGATTTATCTCAAACCCAGGAATGCAGTTAATTACTTTCACCCATGTAATATAGTCAATTATGTGCCAATTCCATCTTCTTCCTTCATAGGAAGCTCCCTGAAGGCAGAATTTAGGCCTTTTAATTCATTTGTATCCTTTAAGAATGACTGCAACAGAGAATGCATGGCATGGTCCCTCTACACAGCTGTGGGAGATGAGGTCAAAAAGAAAGGAGTAGGAGAAAAAGGAAGAAAAAGGGAATTAAAAAACAATAGAAGACAGTATATAATTAAGTGCTAAATTGTGTGGTTCAGACTAATTATAAAACCTTTTAAAAGAAATGCAATTTTATTACTTTCAAGAACATAAAGCTAAGTTAATTAATGGCTAACAATATGTTGTCAAGTAGCTGTCTTGTCATTCCCACTGTAATTAATCAACATTTTTTTCATAAATGCAAAAATGGACCTAAGCCCAGCCCATCTCCAGATTACTGAAAACTTTTAATAAGCAACATCTGAAATAATGAAGTGCTCTATATACAGGGTGAGATGGAAATCTGAAGATGGAAGCACATACACAGAGAAAAGGCACGGGGCATGTCTAAGCATTCTTCCCTCTTTAATGAATACTAACAAGGGCTTCCACAAAGGTTGACACCAGTGGAGGTCCAGATTTCTTAAACCAACAGCACGTTTGCTTAGAACACTACATTTCTTTTTTTCTTTTTCATCTTTTGCTTGAATGATTCACTCATCCATTCAAAAGGAGGACTTGAAGTGTCTGTGTTAGAATACCAAAGTGACACAGTCATCAGTTGAAGCCAGAAGCAGTGGGAAGGAAGGAAGGAAGGAAGGAAGGAAGGAAGGAAGGAAGGAAGGAAGGAAGGAAGGAAGGAAGGTAGAGCAGGCACTTGGAAGCATTGGGTTAGGGCTTTTCTGGTGTCTGGGCTGGGGCAAAAGGCTTTCAGACTCCTGCTTGGCTGGCTCTTTGGAAAGAAGTGGAGAACACACATTAGAGTTTAAAGTGGAGATTACTGTATTTGGGGGGCGGGTATGAACAAGTAATTAGTGATTCTGACAGTAATTGACCTTTGGAGGTAAAGCTCAAAGGTAGAGATCACATTGTTAACTAATGTTGGAGACACTGGCCAAAAAGAGAAGTGTTTTACAAAAGAGGGGCATAAAGTCAGTATACAGTTCAACACAGAAAGGCACATAAAACTTTTAAGGTCAAAATCAGTCAAGTTATTTAACAGATTGTTTTAAAAGATTGTACTAGAGAGGCCAGAGAAACTCATGGAGAATGCCAGTAGGGAAGCTGAAGGAAGGATTAGGAAGCAAGGTCTTTGGAGTAAGGACTGGGAGGGGTCTATGAGCTATTGGGTGCAGGCTGTCATTGATGGTGACAGGCTGACCATTGTATAAAAAAGGCTGTCTACCTGGAGCTGTTTAGAAGTGGGAGGTGAGACAGCCATGTCCATCATCGACCATCCTTTAATCTAATAGTCAGAGAAACGTTTGGCTAGTAGGGGATTTTGAGAACAAGGAATTCTATTAAGGAATCTGTGGGACACAGAAAGATGGTAATGAGGTTCGTCCTGATCAGGGAGGGCCCCATCACCCCACTGGGAGAATAATGGGGTATACATTAATGTTTACCCCATTACCCAAGACTGAAGGGTTCATTCAGTCTATTTTCATTTTCAATGATTTGGCAAAGGAATCATTTATATACCTCAACACTTATCCACTTGAAGTATATAATTAAGTGATTTTTCTCTTTAAAAAGTAAACTCATATAGTTGAGTAGCCATCAACACTCTCCATTTGGAAACATGATCATCACTCCAGAGAATTTTCTGGAGCCTATCTAATCTCCATTTGTCATCTCAGATTTAGGCAGCCACTAATCTGCTTCTCTGTCTATAAATTTTCCTTTTCACAAATCTGATTTAATTATAATTATACAATGTACAAGTTTTGCATGTGAATTTTTTTATCATGCTTTTATTTCATTCATGTGTTAGTATGCATGCATAATTTGTTCTTTTCATTGCACAATAGAATGCTATCACACAGATGTAACATCTTTAAAATTAATTTAATAGTTGATAGATATGTAGATAGTTTTCATATTTGGGTTATTATGAGCAATACTGCTATAAATATATCTGTATGAAAACTCAAATTTTCATTTCTTTTGTGAATGGTCCTATGAGTAGACTTCCTGCGTCATATGTAAATTTACTTATAAATTTGATAAAACCTGCCAGCTATTTTCCCAAACTGACTACAGCAGTTAACCTTTCCTCCAGCCGCTGACAAGTAGCCTGCTTTCTCTAAGTCCTTGCCAACACTTGCTAGGGTTGGTAGTTTGGAGTGTAGCCTTTCTAGAGGTGAGTATGCAAAGGTTATCTTCCTGTGGCTTCCTTTTGCAGTTCCTTACTAACTAATGACAATGATTGCCTTTCTTCATGCTTATTACTATTCATATATCTCTGTGCTTGAGGAGTCTGTTCAACACTTTTGTCAGTTTCATAATTGAATTGCTTGTTTCCAGTTGTAAGAATTATTTATATTTTCTTGGTACAAGGCTTTTATTAGACACATGATTTACAAGTATTTTCTCCAGTATGTGGCATGTCTTTTCATTGCCTTAATGATGATTTTGAGTCAAAAAGTTTTCAAATTTGATGAAGCCAAATTTATCACATTTTTATTAAAGTCTTTTTTTTTAACTTGAGAAAATTTTACCTGGTGAAGGAACATGAAGGCATTCCTTCTCCTAGAAGCAGCCTCACGTTAGTGCCTACACATAGGCCTATTAATTTATTTTGAGATGGAGATCTATGGCCTTTTTTTTTTTTTTTTTTTTTTTACCCATGTGGATATTCACCTGCTCTAGACCAGTGCTTTGAAACAAGCTTTGTCGTTGGGATGTCTGTGAAAACTCAGTTGGCCTTCAGTGGGTATGATGGCTCTTCATTTGTTCCTGTGAACGGCATGTGTAGCTAGAAAACTGGTTCTGTTTGACTGATCTAAATGCCTGTCATTGTACATGCTCATTACTCTTTGCTATAACGTTACAGAAGGTGTGAAGTCAGGTAGTATTGTTATCTGACATTAATCTTTTCTGAAATTGTTTTGGCTTTTCTATATCCTTTGCATTTTCATAAGTGGTTTAGCAACAGATTGTCAATTTATACCACCCTGCTGAGATTTTAATGGAGATCTCATTTTAATTTATAGATCAATTTGGGGGAAACTGTCATCTTGACAATACTGAGGCTTCAGATCCATGAACATGGAATGCCTCTCCATTTATTTAGACATGTTTTAATATCACTACACACTGTTATATGGATTTCAGTGTAGACATTTATTATTAAGTATTTAATTCTTTTTGATGTTTTTGTGAATGGAATTGTTAGCACAGTTTCAAGAATGTTGGTTTATCATTGCCTTTTGTGTGCTGATGCTGTTTCCTGAACCCTTGTTGAACTGGGTTAATTTTAATCATCTGGGGATTTTTATTACTCAGGCTTGTATTGGCTGAAATAAAATTTTGTTTCTCCCCTTCTGTCTAATGTCATCTTTTTTTTCTGCGTCCTACTGTTTTCGTCTATACTTCGGCTTCCTTTCTCTATCCATTCTTGTTGTTGTTGCCAAGGACAGAACCACTAACTTCATGCTGAGTATAAGTGTCAATACTGAGCATTCTTCTCCCAGAGAGAAAACATCTAGTCTTTTATCATTGTTCTAGGGTTTTTTTTTTTTTAATACCTAACTTTTGTAAAGTTGAGGCTAATTTGAATCTTCCTGCTTGGGGATTTTGATTATGAATGGGTGTGAAACTTTGGCAAATGTTTTTCTTCATATGGACTTGCAGCTTTGTTTTAATTCTATTTTATGTCATATTTGGTTCATTCTCAGATACTGAATTAAGCTACCCATCTGTGATATGTCCTGAGCATTGGTGTATAATACTCCTTACATATTCCTAGGTTCTATTTATTAATATTTTATTGAAGTATGCTGTATCTATGTTCATAAAGGGTATTAATATGTACCTTATTTTCCTTGCACTTTCTTTGTCTGGTCTTCATAACTGGTAATATTGAACTCAGAATAAGCCACACCAATACATGGTGAAGGAAATTATTCAGGATTTATGCTTCATGTTTTCCTGTTTGACAAAGTTTTATGAAGCCTCATCGATCTAGCTTCACCTGTCAATGATGATCATAAATATGGAGTTCTATTTTATTCAGATGTTGTACTTCTTCCTGTGTCAGTTTCAGTAATTTCTTTCATTTTTGTAATTTGCCCCTTTTGTCCAAATTTTCTAATTTGTTGGCATAAGTTGTTAATAAGCTTTCTATCCAGACAATTTATACTCTGAAAATGTTAGGGCGTGTATCAGCATGTTTCCACTTCTATTCAACTCCAACAATTTCCTTTTCTTTTTCTCAGTTACTCTAATGAAATATTTGTTAACTTTGTTGATCTCATAAGAATGAATTCAGCCCTCTTGACTTTCTATAATATCTCATTCTATTTCATTATTTCCCTCAACTCACTATCATTACAACTATACATGACCCTTGTGGAAATCATTTTGCTGCATCCCATAAATTCTGATCAATTGAGGTTTAGTTTCTATTCAACCAAATGCGTATTTTAATTTTTTCTGTTTATTTTTGACTCATTTGTCATTAATAGTCATAATCCTTAATTTTTAAAAATAATCTGAGGATTCTAGTTTTCTGTCTGATTTGTAATTTATTTGTAATTTAAAACCACAAGTTTTCATGATTTTGGTTATTATAATATTCTTTATGTTTTATAATTTATAGTGGAAATTCATTTTAGTCTACAGTCTGAAAATTTGCCTCTTAATTGTGGTGTTTATTTTATACATATTAACAGCCTCTCCTTTCATGATTGGATTTCTATTTTAGGTTTTGATATTTTTGGTGTATGTGTGTGTGTGTGTGTGTGTGTGTGTGTGTGTGTGTGTGTGTGAGAGAGAGAGAGAGAGAGAGAGAGAGAGAGAGAGAGAGAGAGAGAGAGAGAGAGAGAGAGAGAAGGGAGAGAGATGCTTTTTCATTGTCTCTCTTTTATCTATATTGGCTACTTTTGCATTAAATATATTTTTTATGCCATTAAACTTTTTAAAATGATTCATCTCATACTATTATTTTTTTAGTGTGTGTGTGTGTGTGTGTGTGTGTGTGTGTGTGTGTGTGTGTAAAGGGATGTGTGTGTGTGTAGGGGTGTCACGGTGGCCAGAAGGGGGTGTTGAATCTTTGAGAGCTGGAGTTACAAATGTATTATGAGCTGCTTGATGTAACTGCTTGGATGGATCTAAATTCTGACCCTCTGATAGAAAAGTTAGTGCTCTTAATGGTGAGCCATCTCTTCAGAACCCATGCCAGTTCTTACATTGAAATTTTACTTATATATTCAATATATTATGTTATTAAACTCGCTAGTGATTATAATTGCTTATTTTAGCCTCTCAAAACTGATTTAATTACCAACATCAACAAAATTCTGGTGAAATGTAAAGAGTGTTTCCAGTATACCTTTGCCATTTCTTTTTTATTCAATTTCTTTCAGACGTATTGCATGTGTATAGATGATAAATGCAGGGATGCAATAGTTTACCCATAGCTCATAGAATTTTCTTTCAAGGTGACATGATAAGAAGGAGAGACTCCTTGAAAGAGTTTTATGTAAACCTGTGCATTGCCTTTTCTTGTGCTTTTCTTTTCTTCCTTTGAATTCAGGTCAGCATCTGGCTGTCCTGTCTTCTGATCAAATTTATTTGCAAGTGAGTTCAAGCAGCAATGCATTGTCTGGGGAGGACTGTGTTTTACCTCTACATTTGGAGGGAAATTCTGTTACACAATAGTCGTGTTACTCCCTCGGTATTTGAATACGTCACCCTCGTTCCTTGGCCTCTGTTGTTTTATCAGGTACATCTCCTGTAACTTTCCTGGTACAGCTGTCGTCTGTGTCTCTTCTGCTCGGAGGTCAAGTGTTTGACTGTGGTGTGGATCTTTTAAAGACTTGTGGCAGTTTGGATCTGTAGAACTTCTTAGCTATGTAAAGACATGGTGTTTGGTAAGATTTTGCCCCCATTGCTTTGCATGTGAGCTCTGTCCCTCTCTGCAAGCATCTCTTCTCCTTACCTGTCCCATTATTTTATGTGATAAAACTCTCTTCATCTTTCTTTCATATTTTATCCTTTTTTCCCCATTGGATAATTTCTCATGATTTCTAAGTCTATGGACCCTTCTCATCTGTCATCTCAAACAAGCTGTTGAGTCCTTAGTAAAAATTATGTTTTCTTTTACTTCTTGTCTTTAGAATTTGCATTTGGTTTACTTTGAAGAATATAATTTCTGTGTTCTTGACACTCTGTGTGCATGGAACAGTCCAAGAGTGCTTAGTGCCCATGTGTACAGTGAATAGGGGTCACAATCTCCTGCTTCATTGTAATATTTTAAGTGGATATTTAATGTGCTATATTGTAGTCACAGATAGTCAATGTGTTAATATTAGGTATAATGCCTAGCTTCTTATAGCTTGCTCTTTGGTCTCTATGTTAAGCTTTTAGCCAAAGATCAAACAGAGTTTATACTCAAACACCTACAGACTTCTTCTAGTAGACTTGTATTTGGGTAGGGAGTTCACTAAAAACGTAATTCACTTTAGGGTCTGTCTTTCATTTGCTTTCTATTAGTGTCTTTCACATCCTTCCTGTTCCAGTTTGTAACCTTTGAGTCAATGAATGGTGTAGGTCTGACTTGAGTCCTTCATTGACCATGGATGTCTGAACAGCATTTCAAGTAGTCTTTCTGACCCTCATTCTTGCTAACAATGCTCCAAGGCAGCACATCACCCAATATTCCAAATCAATTGATTCTCCCAGACTAAGGCCTAGAGTTTACTGTTCTTTGGGGTCTGGCTTATGATGGAAAAGGCTTCACAGTGACTAAGTTAGGCTGACTAGAGTCACTAGTTCTTCACTGCAGCTCAGAATTCTACACAGATAATTCACTCTTGGGTCATTTTCTACCCTTGCTCGGCGATTATGCTTCCTAAATTGTTGGCTGTCACTTTTGATTAACTTTGTCTTGAGGCTTTTTGTTCATATATTTGCTGATCTCTTTTCCTGGCTACAGCAGATGCTGGTGGGTTTTATTTAGCATGTTTCTCAGACATTTATACTCATAGCTTTGGGGAATGCTTCCTCTAAGTCACAGGGTATCTGGTAGCAGCTTCTAAATTTGTGAGTAAACTTTGAGAACTGTGTAGCATTACAAAAAAAATACTACCCTATTTTGTCAGTCTCCTGATCTTACCTACAAGCCTTCCCAGGCTTGTGTTCTAGGATCTTAACTCTCACTGTACAATACATTTCAGCCCAAATTGTTGAGCCCAATGTTCAAGTGCTATGCTGGCTAGTCTTATGTCAACTTGACACACAAACTAGAGTCATCTGAATGAATGGAACCTTAATTGAGAAAATGCTCCCATAAGATCCAGCTGTAAGGCATTTTCTTAATTAGCTATTGATGGAGGAAGGTCCAGCCCATTACATGTGGTGCTACCCCTGAGCTGGTGGTCCTGGGTTCTATAAGAAAGCAGGCTGAGCAAGCCAGTAAGCAGCACCCATCTGTGGCCTCTGCATAAGCTCCTGCCTCCTGGTTCCTGCCCTGCTTGAGCTCCTGTCCTGATTTCCTTTGGTGGTGAACAGCGATATGGAAGTAAAAGCTGTATAAACCCTTTTTCCTCCAAGTTACTTTGGCCATGGTGTTTCATTGCAGCAATAAAAATCCTAACTAAGACAAATGGTGTCCTCAGTCTAAATTTCTCTTGAACTCACTGGTTAAACTCAAGACAGATATTGCATTGACAGCATTAGCTCTGAAGTTGTCCTGTGGGTTGAGTGTCTTAAGTGCCTAGAATAAGGACCGGTAGTAGGAATCTTAGAAAATGTGCATCATGCTCCTTTAAGATTCGAATGCTGCAATCCAAGGGCTGTTAAGACCTTCAGCTGGTGATAATTGGATTTGTAAGACAGTGCAACATGTGATAAAAGTGCTCCTGTTGGATGGGATCCCAGTTTTTCTTCCATCTTTCCTATTAATGTGATAAATGCTGCTGTCTCAGCTGATAGGGCCATGTTGGATAATCAGATTGGAATCAAGTTTGAGTTCCTTAGGCTGGCTCCACATGAAGCTCATGGGAAGACTGTTGAAAAAAAAAGAAAGAAAGAAACACTGTGGAGACTAAAAGGGGAATCTGGCTCTGCCAAAGCAAGAGTTTGCTTTTATCAGGATCCCCAAGAGCAGCAGTCTTACCCACCCCCATCACAGACCCTGTCATGTGCTCCTCGGCATTCTCTGTCCTACAAAGCACTCAAGAGTGTTTCTAACAATGTTACTGGGTATATGCCCGAGTTGAGCCTGGGTGGAAAACAACTGCGTCTCTTGATGTGAGTGCTTGGGAAGGAGGAGCCAAGATAACGCTGGGAAATTAAAGCTCTCTTAATTAAAGCCGATGGCAAACAAGCAGAGTAATATGGCATTACAGCTGGGAAGCAGGCACAGCATGCAGCTGAGCAGCTGTGGAATTGGGTCCTCTGGTCACAGCTGAGCCTGTGAGAAGGACAGAAGCCCTGGCAAGGGGATGTCTTGGCTGAAGGCTGACTGGTCAAGGGATAGGCATCTGGAATGGCTCTCTATCTGAATTGTTTCTGAACCACCTCTCATTCAGTCTCTAGCTGATGGTGGGTCTCCAGTCTCCTGGGGTCTGCTCTTCAAGAATGCCTCTACAATGTGTGGGCTCTCCCTGGAGGGGACAGCCTCGTGGGGAGAGCTGGAGTAGATGGAGAGGGAGACAGCATGTGGGTTTTTGCTGTTGTTGTTTTTGTTTTTAAATTTTGTTTTGTTTTGTTTTCTAATCTGCATATCACTTCAGCTACAGGCTGTGTCACTATGGTCCTGTGGTCAGTTTTGGCCACTCTGTTCCCGACAAGCTGTTCTTGAAAGATTAGTTTAGCTAACCACAGGGCTACACCTTTCCCCATATAGTATACACTCTCAAGCCAGGATGGGTATATTTTAGGGTCTCCCACAATTGTCTCCTTCTTGACCTCTGTGACAGGTGGATGTCAGTGCCTTTTAAATATGCCCTGGGCTTCTTCCTCACCTGCTTACCAAATCTAGTCTATCTTTCCAGATGGTTAGGAACACAGAACCAAAAGGTATATGGAGCTTCATGCATGTTAGGATGGGCTAGACTTTTTGTAGAAATGAGTAACTCCTGAATTCTTGATCGCTATCCTTCTTAGTTTTAGTAATTTTTGACACAAACTAGGGTCATCTGGGAAGAGAGAAGCTCAGGTGAGGAGTAACCTAGATCTTTGGGCATGTGTGGGGGACATTTTCTTGATTGATAATTGATGTATGATACTATATCTCTAGGCAGGTGGGTCTAGGCTCTATAAGAAAGCTGAGTACCAGGTAGCTGGAAGGCAAGGTAGTATTCAGCCTTCTTCCATGGCTTCTGCACAGATTCCTGCTTTGAGTTCCTGCCATGGCTTCCCTCAATGAGCTCTTACCTAGAAGTGTAAGATGAAATAAACCCTTCCATTTCCAGCTCAAATTGCTTGCGTGTGTGTGTGTGTGTGTGTGTGTGTGTGTGTGTGTGTGTGTGTGTGTTAACCACAGTAACAAAAATGAAGCTAGAACATAACTCAAGGCAATGGTACACATTCTTGTTCACTCTCCCTCTGCAGCAGGTTACATAGACATGCAGGGGGCCTTTCTGTTAGCAGCTTACCCATGGTAGGATTTCCTTGGCATCTGTGCCTCTAGCCACAGAGGAACAGAGGATTGAGGCTGGGAGGCTGATCCATATGATAGCATGAAAGACTGAAAAGGCCATTACAGCTGGACCTGAACAAAATCTGTCTCTTTCTCTACTGCCTTTTCAAGCAGCCATTCCAATGCCATCAGATGTACTGGAGAGTAGAAGTCTGTCTGTGGGGCCAAGGATTGGTCTAGCTTCTGCTGAATACAGAAGCTAATATCTGTCCATCCAGTTACTGAATGCTACAACTACCCTTGAAGGGCTTTTTGCAATTAAAATTGAAACAGTTTGGCAGTTTTTCTATCTGTATATATAATACCTTAGATTGCCAACTGTGTGGCACACATGAAATCTCAGCATTCTGGAGGCTGGGGTGGGAGGATTTTAAGTTTGTGTCCAACCTGGGCAGCATAAGAAGACCTCATCTCAAAAATAAGGTGGGAAATCCTTAGGGTAGGGACACACAGTCTTTGAAAAGCCCTTTGATACACCTGAATGTTGAAAGCCACTGTCTGGAGCAGCTATTCTTACTCTTGTGGATTCCCATTTACATCACCTAAGAGGCCAAGTTTACCCCCAGACCAGTCTGATTGAATCAGGGGTATGACTTGAACCAAGGATGAGAACCTTGAATTTCGCTATAGTGATTTTTGGAGAATACCTTGCACCCCTGAAGTTCTCAATGAAAACTGACTTGTTATGGTGCCACTGGTACTTAATAATCACTCAGATGCTGTGGAAGTGATGGGTTTTCATGGTCTGGGCACTTTCCTTTCTGTTAAAGAAGTCACCCAGCTTTGCATACAAAGTGCAGACAAAATAGATACTGGGGCACTTGAAAATGGAATCATGATTCTGTCACTGACAGGGCCTGGGGCAAGGCAATTGCTTTCCCTCCATCTTGTGCCTATAAGAGGGAAAACTAAGGCCCTTGCCCACAGATGTTGCTGCCATTATCTAATTAATGAGAGAGTGTTTAGGAAATACAAAGTACTGTTCAAATGGCAATCATTAGGATGAATGCGGAGCATTTGCAGACACAAAAGTGCCGTGTACATGCTCATAATTATTATAATTACTGTTAATATCAATAAGATTGCTACTTCTGATACATTGCCCTTGCAGAGAGAGCTTGGAGTGTCCTTCGGGTTAATATCTTGCCCCACAGTACTCAGGAGTATTGCTCAGCAGCTGTTAAATGGCCATTGCTATCTACCTCCAAAGAAAGTGTCATTCATCAGGAGCACAAATAGTCACATATGGACCCTATTATGGAGCCCCTTCTTTGAGACATCCCTGACTATGAGGATATTGTCAGCTCATGTCACCAAAACTCTTCATTAGGTGGAAGGACTGCACAAATGTGGAGGTCATCTTGTTCTTTCTTGTATATTCATCCGATACTTTTTTTGAGAAAGAAAAAAAAATTCTGTTGGATTTTATCTACAAGAGCTTTGTCATCTGCTTTCACATGGTACTAACTGTGCAGAGGAAAATCCTTTTGTGTGTTGGGGAGTGTTACCAGGTTCCAATGCTGATAATTCACAGATACTATCAACAGCAATTGGTGTTGAGAATAAGGCAATTATTTTTGCTGTGGCTTTGTGTTGTTTGGGTTTAGCTTGGGTTTGGATTAGGGGGAGGGACCTTGGGAAGGCAATTGTTTCTAGCTTTTTTTCCTTTCTCAAGAAGAAAGCACCATTGGGGATTAGGGAATCATTTTGGAAGAGGCAGGCTAGAAACAAATGGAATAAATAGGCAGCTTTAAGGTAGAGGTTAGCAACTAAAGAACCATTGTTTGTGTTAGTTCTGACTTGAATTTCCTGGTCATAAGATAGGGTACTCTCTGTTTCAACTACAAACTGCCTGCATCCACCCAGCTGTAGTTGAACCATACACAGATGTATAGTGCTTGGTTTCTTTGCCTTCTGCGGATTTAGGTTTTGGAAGCTTCTCCCAATAGTTTTGCAGGTTTTCATGGGGGCTACTATCCATATCTGTCCATTCATCATGGTGTTCTCTGTCTGTTCCAAAGCTTTAGGTCTCCAGCTTTCCTTCAGCGCACCCAGCTCTTTGTCCCCTTGGGTTCCCCTCTCCTTTCATGTTATCCACTTTTTCTGTCACACAAGTATCTGAGTTGCACAATTCTCTTTTTTCACCCCAACACACCCCATTATTGCCATGCAAGGCCCCATGCTGTCAGGCACTGTATTTTACTGGGCTTATGTCCTTTGAGTGTGACCTTCATAAGATTGTGTCAGTTTGTGTGCTTGTATTGTCTGCTCTCTCTCAAGTGAGTCCAGAGGCTTCATGGGACTGGAGTTGGCTGGGGATTTCCCTTTCCCCGGGTCCTAGGTTCTAGTAAAATGATTTCTCTTGTGGGGTAGGCCTCAGTAAGAACAGAATACCCAGACATGTTTCCAGTTGGCCACTGTTGCCTCCTCTTGCTGGAAATATTTTCTAATCTTAATTATAAGAAACTACTAATCTAGTAGGGCTCATGGAGGTAAAAATTATACAAGCCAGAGGCCTCCCAAAGTCGGGTCCTTCTGGAGTCCATACTTCCCCCACTTGGACATGCTGAGGCTCTGGTGGTATACCCATGCCTCTTAGTCTCCCTAGGCTTGTACTAGTTCTGCTGCAGAGCTCTTGGTCTTTGGCCCAATGGTTTGCCCCTAGTCTATTCTGAGGACTCCAAGGACAACTAGAGACTCAGTTTGCTCTATTGTTTTCCGGTTTTACAAAGGTTCTTAGGATGGCAGACTGAAAACAAAAAGTTGTATGTTCTGAATACTTTTGCTTAAGAAATTTAATTCATGTATTCTGTCAGCAGAAGAACTGATGTGGGCTTTTAGTGGTAAAGAAGTGGAAAGCAGAGCCACGATTGACTGATAGCTACAAATATGTGTTTTAACAGATGATTTGAAGACAAAAAAAGAAAAAAAAAAGAAAACCATACAAAGGAGGGAGGAAGTGACCAGAGAGAAACATGGGCATAAAATCAATTCTGCATATTATTCATGGGGAAAGAATAATCAGCAAATTCATTACAAGTCCTCATGTTTGTATAGGAAGGTCTTATTTATAAAGCACCAGCACTGTTCCACGTGAGTGGGTTTGTCATATCAAGGAGCTATCGTCCTTTAAATTGATCTGAAAACATTACAATCCTTTTTGATAGGCTTCTTTTTTTCCCCTAAAATATATTATTGCTCTGTCTTATTGAGCAAGGCATAGACAATATCATTTATCTTATTTTTGTTACTCTGGTCATAATTGTACACATCAGTCACAAGTGGCTGTGTCCCCAGGAGGAGCAGTTCTCCAAGGCATTGGAGGGGCCTAGGACACCATTTACACCAATACATGGCCCACCTGTCTCCCTAAGGTTTTCCTTTCCCAACCCTCCTTACCACCTAGCTCCTCCCACCCACTCTCCATCTACTAAAATAGAGTAACATCTCCCAGACCACTTCATGTCACACATATAGTTATAAAATGTCTTATTATGGGACAAAGGAGCTGAACCTAAAGTATTGTTTATTTAATTACTAATCAGACTGTACACACACAAATTGAGTTCTGGCATATAGGGTGGAAAATAAACCATGTTTAAAAAATTAATTATATATGCTTGTATGAAACTGTACGTTATTATGTAATTTGTAATTAAATAAATGTATCTGTATTTAAATAAATATACAGCATGTACTGTATAAGAAATAGTCCTAGGCAGAGTAAATAATGAGGCTTTCAAGTAGAGGTGGTCCTGGAAGGTACCCATGCTGAGGTGATGGGAAGGAGATGAGGAAAGAGACCACTTGGATATTGGATTCTCAAGAGAAAGCTGAATATGCGAAGGCCCTGTGTTAGGACTATGATAGACAGCAGGAAAGGTAAAGGGCAGATATGGTTTGGGCAGAGAGAGGGGGATGAAAGAAAAAGATCCTAGGATCAAAGAGACAGCAGGAAGTTAGTTCATTGAACTAATTAGCTAGCTGCTGACCACAGTAATGCCGAATTTAAAATCTCTTATAAATACACAAGCTAGCCATTTTTTCATAGTTCTCAATTTGTAGATTGGCAGAGATTCCTGTGGCCTGTATCTGTATTTGGGCTCAGGGTGATCTATGTGGTTTTCTGCTGGATGTGAGGCTAAAGAAATGACACCCACCTGTCTAAAGTGGACAGCTATGCTCCCAAAGGAAACCAGAGAGCCGAGTGACATAGCATGGCATGCCTCCAGCCTGAGCACACTCCTTTGCAAGTAGCCTGTGGCCAAAGTAGCTCACAAGGACAAGACCTATGCAGACATGAGAAGGAGAATCCTGCCTGGCTGATCCAGAAAGGCATAAACAACTAGGACTGGTGACCAGTGCTCCCATACACACCTGTTGGGGGTGGGGGGCGGTGGTCATGACTGCTATGTCTTGCTCTAAAGAAAAGGCCTAGCTTTTATGCTTTATGTAAAAGAAAGTCAAGAAAGACCATTTGTGGGGAAAAAGATAAAAGTGGAAACCATCATACATAGCAAAACAAACCAGACTCAGACAGACAGATAGCACATCTTTTCTCATAGGCAAAGCTTCAGTTCTAATATTTATATATGTGTTTTATGTATGTGTGGGGCTTGAAACCCCATGAAAGGGGAAGAAGAGGTTTTAAGGGGAGCTGGGAGACCAAAAGGTAGTATTAGAATACACGTGACATGAAAGCAGACAGGGAGCTCTTGGGAGGAAGGAAAGGGATCAGCAGAAGGAGGGCTGGGAGACCGTCAGTGGAAGCAGAAGGCAAGGAGGACCCCTAAGAATAAGTACGTGTGGGAATACCATAAAGAAACCCATTGCTTTGTATGCTAACTTAAAGTTACAAAAAAAAAAAAAATGTCCCCAGACCTGGTTGCTGCTGAGGACCATGTCTGGCTCCGTGGTCCTACTGTGGCTGGGGTCCAAGTACCATATTGTCACCAAAGGTCACATAGAAGTCCAGCCAGGATTGGGGCCACAACCTGGGGTCTTGGTGGTGTCCACTGACCATGAAACCACCAGCATCATCCTGACCTGAATGGCCAGTGCTTCCATCCAGAGCCAGGATGTAGTCCTGGCCCAAGCTGCTTCTGAAGACCTTGTCTGGATCTGTAGTCCAGCTGCAGCTGGGGTCTGTGTTGATGTCTGTGGCCCGTTGTATCACCTCAGGGGCCCATAGGAACCATGAGAGATGAAATCAGAGGGCCATGCTGAGTTGAACCCACCCTTCACTTGTCCAGGGAAAGCTGGCCTTGCCCCTCACCACAGGTGAGAGTGAACCAATTCTGAGGGAATGGGCATAGGGGAACTGATTCTGCCCCATGGCCTGGACTGACCAGCTCAGCTACCACTCAGTCCCACAGCCAGGACTTGGGTTGGCCTGCCCTAGCTTCTACCCCATCTAGGACCTGCTGGAGCTCATGAAGGGACTGGTCCTGTGGAATGCTATCCACAGTATCTCCACAACTCAGGGCAGCAGCAGGGTATCTGAGAGGAGTGTCAGTGAAAATCCAGTGATGATGGGGTCCCAGAAACCAGCAGCCTTGATCCAGACCAGTGACTCATTGCAATGAACATTTGCTAGTAAAGCCGATTGGACAAAAGGGTATTTATACCATGTGACACACTGAGGCTCCCAATGCCATCAGGATGAATGAAGAGGTATTGGAGAGGCAGGAAAGGAAAATCAAAGAGAGTTTTTTTTTTTTCTTCTGGTTTGTTTTGTTCTTGTTCTTGTTTGTTTGTTTGCTTTCTTACTTTGTTTTTCCTTTGGGGGGCACTGTAAAGGTGAGAGGAGGATGTGGGGGGGCACCAGGAGGTGAGTGCAATTGGGGTACATGATGTGAAACTCCCAAAGAATCAATAAAGACATTAAATTAAAAAAAAAAGATGTCCTTATATAGTACTGAGAAAAGAAACAGTTTATTCTGACTTGTGTCTGTAAAAGAATAATTCTGGGCATATGGGAAGAGTTATGTTGAGAGCAATACACCAAATCTAGAGAGCATAGATCGCCACATTGTACATGAGCATTGACTGAGACTTCAGTAGATAGGTGCAACTGTGAGGCAGCAATCCTCTGGGGCTGTTTGAAGGTGAAGCTTCCAAGACTGGTTGGGAGATTGGGTGTTGGGGATGAGATACAAGGAAAGATCAAGGAGAATCTCCCCCAGGCTTTGGTTCAAAACCTGAGATAGCCAGTAGGGAAAACTGGACAATGTCTGGCCGGCCCGAGTTGTCTCCTGCTCATATGGCTCTGCTTAGATTTCAAATGGAGATCCTAGGAAGCAACTGGACATACACACCATCACTCAGAAAAGAGCAGACTGAGGTAGACTTACAGGGGAATTCTAACAGATTCCGACATGTTCTTGTCTTTGGTGTTGGAAATAACAGTTGCTTAGACTCTGTCCTGTAATCTTTTCCATGTGGGAGTCTCCAAGTCTATTGTCCTCTAAAACCTAGGATGCTCAAGTGCCCTGTTTTCGTCTTTCTGTTTGCCCACTTCTGCTTTTATCCTTGATTGACATTTTTGAAGAACACCTCACCTTTTCATGTCCATGCATTCCTTAACCAAATGGATATATCCTATTAGATTTATTAAAACCTTATTGATCAATATTTCCAAACTCTGCACAACTATAACAAACTTTTCATCTCTGCTTCATTCACTCCCCACCCCCCCATTCCCGCCCTCCTTCATTCTGTCTGCAGTAATAGGGATTACACCCAGGACCTTACATGTGTTCAATAAGTACATTTATTTTAACCTTGAACTCCATTTCACATCTCGGTTTTGTGAGATAGGGTCTCATTATGTATCTCACATGTAATTTAACTCTGTAGTCCAGGTTTACATGAAACTTGTGATTATCTTGCCGTAGCCTCTCAGATGCTGGAGACAGGTATTCACCAACACACAAAGTTCCCAAGTGCATAGCTCGGTGCTGATTTTACTGCCTCACTCACCCTGTTCACCACCAACTGTATGGTGACAACTTCCATTATGTTCTTTTTTTCCCCCAGTGTTACCTTGTCATCTGCCTTGGTGTCAATGCTCCAGACTGTTGCCAACTTGTCTTCTTGCATGGACTCTTCGTCCTGGGGAGTACTGACCCCATGGACATTGGTTTCCTCCATGACTAGATGAAATCGTTCTCAGAGTAAGCCTTTTCCATTTTCTAGGCTTTCACTGTTGTCTGTGTATGGGACCTGTCTGCTTCACCATTTCTGTCCCTGACCTTCTTGATTTTGAGGCCCCATTTCTCTGACTACTTGGCTGAAATCAGCATATCTCAAATAGCTATCCCCTCATGACTGGAAAGGTGTAGGCTTAGCCTTTAAGCCTGGATGTCTACTTCTTACCTAATTATAGCTGTGATGTTTACTAAGTCCCCACCTCAGCACGGGCTCACCACTCTGTTTAGCCAGTTGTTCTCCACAGCTTTATTGCCTGCATTTATATTCACAGACTAGTTAAGACATCTGATTCAAATGGTACTTCAGCTAAGAAGCCACCCTTGGATTTATAACCAGGATACAGTGTTTTATTACTTGTGCCAACACCATTTTTTACATGTGTCCCAGTGTGTTTACCTTGTACTTTTTTAATCTACCTGTCTAAATTAAACTTCTCTCACATAGATCTAGCTATTTTCCAGTGAATCTCAAGTATTTACTCTGTTACCACGGAGGATTTCAGTCAACACTTTTAAATACCAGAGCAGTGTCATGTGATCAATGACTCCAACTAAAGTAAAACACAACCCAAAGATAGCCACAGACCCATAATAGTCTTCTACCTCTGCGACGTAACCTCTGCAACTTGTAGTAAGTTTGATCCATTTGAAAGCATTTTCTTCCCACTCCCTGTACATGGATAGTGAGGGTGTACCCATGACTGCAGCACGGGGTGATTTACATGAGTTCTGACAATTCCAGAGGATCACAGTCTTCCATGGCTGGATGATAAGTATGTCTCCTGTTATTTCCAGGCAACACGAGGTTTTATTTTTGTCATGCTCCAAATGGACTTGGTGTCAGGCAGTCAAATACCTGGCAATTTGCCTCGCTGAAGAGATAACATAAGTGGTGAATGAACATTACTGTGTGATAATGGTTTCCAACAGCAATTGAAAATAAATTCCAATGCAAAGCAGAAAGCTTTATTTCCAGGGGAGCAAATATCGATCTTGTGGCCCCTGTAAATAAAATAAAAAGTGCAGGTGTAGAGAGTCCTGTCTGTCAGTCCCATTGTGATTTGAGCAGCGAAGGGGGCTGTTTCCTGACATCAATGCAAGCCTGAAGTGTTGTAAGCAGTTTGTGGTTTCCTCCAGCTCTTTACTGTTATGGGTTGGATCTGAAATGTCTCTCAGAGGTTCATGCTTTGAATGGTTGTTCTGCAGCTGGTGGCACCATTTGGGCAGGTTTTGGGAACTTGGGAGGTAAGGCTGTATTGGAGGATGTAGATCACCAGAGTGATACCTTTAAAGGTTTAAGTCCCAAAGTATAGACTAACAGAAATGGGTTAATTTAAGATAAAAGAAGCACATAACAAGCAGCCTGCCATGGTCATACAGTTTGTAAACAATGTAAGTCTCTGTGTGCTCTCTTGGTTGGGTCTTGTAGGGCTGGCGGGTGAGAGAGATTTGTCCTGACTATGGGCCATGCAGGAAAACTCTAACTACAAAGTCCAATCCCTGGTTCATTGCTTCTGAGACCACTGCCAGGAACAGCCTTTGCCACAGTCTCTCCTGCTACCCACTCAGCTGTTGTGCCTTCCCTTGCCTCCCCAGGGACTAAAACCCCCAGGAACCACAAGGGAACTACATCTCCCATTCCATTAGGTTGTTTCTGTCAGGCACCTTCTTGTAGGAATGCACAATGAGTCCAGTGTTTTCTGGGTAGGTTACATACAGATCAAGGTTAAGGGCAAATCTGGCATTTGAAGGCAAACAAAGGGCTCTGAAGAGCAGTCAAACTAGTCACAGGACAATCTCTCAGATATTGCTTGGCCCTTGCAGAAAAAAAAATGTTTATGAGCCAGCAATAGCAGCTCAAATTACTGGGTTTTGTCCAAGTACTTGTTAGTTAATACTGAAGGTGCTTAACCTTTCTCAGCAACTTGAGACTGAGGATTCAATGGCTCTTTACTAGCTTTTGAAGAACTAGGCATTACAGCCTGTCTAGGTTATAGAAATTAGGTCCAGGAAGGCTCTTAAGAGCCATGCACTTATTCTTTTCTTTTTCTGGTAAGGAGCCAATGCCCCATAGATATATAACATACATAAAGTCCCTTGTTAAGTTGGACATTTTTTGAGGCATAATCAAAATGTGTATCTCTTTTTGACTTTACTCAAATCATGGTAATTATATTAATGCAAAGATATTTTCCTTTGGAAAGCACTATAGATGAATTTCTAAACAGTCATATTAAATAAGAAACACAGAGCCAAATACAGTGGTGCAAGCTGTATAGAGACCAGAGCAATAGCTGCCAACTAACCTTAGCTTACCACCTCCCTGTAGCTTCCCAAGAGAGCCTCTTCCTGTCTAACCTACACCAATATTACCTTCCTGTTCTGCCTTCTCATTGGCTCTAAGCCCAGCCACATCACTTCCTCGTCACTGCCTGTCTATACAGACCTCCAGGTCTCTATGGTTGGTTACTGGAATTAAAGGCTGGAGTCACCACTTTGGCTGTGTCCTTGAACACACAGAGACTCTGCCTGCCATATGATCAGATTAAGGGTGTGGGCTACCACTGACTGACTTCTATTTATGGCTATGACCTGTGATCTCCAGGAAAACTTTATTTATTAACATACAAATAAAATCACATTTCAGCACAAATAAAATATCACTACAAAGCACTGATTTATTACAAAAGAACAAAAATTTCCGTGATACCTTACAAAGGTTTAAACTAGATGTTTAAAAGTCTGGAAACATCTAGTTCTATGCCGATTCAGGCATAATGCTCGTATGTTTATAGAGCTTCCATGGATAAATGCAGATGACATGGCACTATGCTTTTCTTCTTTCTTGCACAGAGACCAGCTAGTAAGACCTGCTTCTTTTTTTTTTTTTTTCTGTCGGAGCTGAGGACCAAACTCAGGGCCTTGAGCTTGCTAGGCAAGCGCTGTACCACTGAGCTAAGATCTGCTTCTCCTAGACAACCTCACCTAAGTTTGTGGTACAACTAGGCCTCATGAGGGTCCTGAAATGCATCAGGACTAATTTCAGGGCATATACCAGGGAAGGGCTGTGTACATTATACGTCAACAAGAATACTGGTGAAATGTTGGGGGATCTGTGACTAGAAAGCTAGGCTTAAGGAGCTTGTTCAAATGGACCATGAATGATGGAAAATGGTTTTCTATCCACTCAAGATAGGACTCTGGACCCCTTTTGGTTAGTTGGCAGTACAGCAGCACTAACCTGTTTTAAACAACATTTAAAGGTTGGCAAAGAATCCAGAGAGCAAGCCTCTGTATTGTCTGGAAGAAATGACCCTATTGATCCCCATTGGCTTGTCAACCAACCTAATTCACCCTAGCTGGGTGTTTGTGGGAATATTTTATATTTATTTATTTATTAATCTCTCTTCTCTCTCTCTCTCTCTCTCTCTCTCTCTCTCTCTCTCCCTCCCTCCCTCCCTCCCTCCCTCCCTCAAGACAGGGTTTCTCTGTGTAGTTTTGGTGCCTGTCCTAGATCTCACTCTGTAGACCAGGCTGGCCTTGAACTCAAAGAGATCTACCTGATTCTGCTTCCCGAGTGCTGGGATCAGAGGCGTGCGTCACCACTACCTTGCCTATTTATTTGTTTCTTAAGTTGATAATTATGCTGTTTTCCTGACTTTGGTCTCCTTACTAAATCCCAATGTCGATTAACAAATGTGCATATAACTTTGGACAGTTAACCCGCCTCTGTGCCTGTACTGAAGAATACAGCCATCATTAACACATTTCTGATTGCCTACTATTTTGGCTATAGGCAATTTTTTTTTTGTTGTTGTTGACTTCACTTAAAACTTCTAGACATGTTTTTTTATTATTATTATTATTTCTTCTTATTATATTTGTGTTTTAATTGTACACATCAGCCATGGGTTGCCCTGTCCTCCCCCTCCTGCCCCCCCCCACCTTCTCCATCCCCTCCCCTCCATTCCCATCTCCTTCAGGTCCAAGACTACCCTGGGGATTCATTTAAACCTGGTGGATTCAGTACAGGCAGGTCCAGTCCCCTCCTCCAGGCTGAGCAAAGTGTCCCTGTGTAAGCCCAAGGTTCCAAACAGCCAGCTCATGCACTAAGGACAGGTCCTGGTCCCACAGCCTGGATGCCTCCCAGGTTCAAGCTATTCAATTGTCTCACTTATCCAGAGGGCCTGATCCAGCTAGGGGTTCCACAGCCATTGGTTCATAATTCATGTGCTTCCATTTGTTTGGCTATTTGTCCCTGTGCTTTTTGCAATCTTGGTCTCAACAATTTACACTCTTACAGTCCCTCCTCTTTCTAGACAGTTGGACACCTGGAGCTCCACCTGGGGTCTGGCTGAGGATCTCTGCATTCACTTCCATCAGTTATTGGATGAGAGTTCCAGCACATATGTTAGGGTGTTTAGCCATCTGATCACCAGACTAGGTCAGATCAGGCTTTCTCTCAACCATTGCCAGCAGTCTACAGAGGATGTATCATTGTGGATTTCTGGGGACCTCTCCAGCACTCTGCCTATTCCTGTTCTCATGTGGTCTTCATTTATCATGGTCTGTTATTCCTTGTTCTCCCTTTCTGTTCTTGATCCAGCTGGGCTCTCCTGCTCCCCTAAGCTTTCTTTCCCTCAAATCTTGCCCTTCATTACTCCTACTGTCATCCAGGTTTTTCATGCAGATCTCATCCATTTCTCTGTCTTGGGTGATCCCTGTGTCTTTCCTAGAAGTCCCGTTTTCTAGGTAGCCTCCCTGGAGTTATACTTATGTTCATATTTCTTTTTTTAAGTAAGAATTTATTTTATGGGTTGTGGGTGGTTTGCCTGCATGCACAAGTATGTGTGCCATAGGCATGCCTGCTCTGACACTGGATCCATCTTGACAGTTGTGAGCTGCCATGCAGGTGCTGAGAATTGAAACCTGGTCCTTTAGAGGAGCAGCAGTGCATTTAACTACTGAGCCATCTCTCCTGCCCAGTGTTCATATTTCTGATAGTTTTATTCCCACAGTTTGTATTGTTGAACATTTTGTTTATTTAGTTGTTGGTGGTTGTTGTTTGCTTTGGGGAAAGCGAGAGGCCTGTCAACAGAGAGAAATTTGAAGTGTCCCTTCCTAATTGAGCTTAAATGAGACTGATCGTTGGGCTGTTGTCCATGTTCGTGTTCATCTGTAAGATTTTATATTTACAATTACCCCACAGTTAAGTGAGTTCCTTTATACTCTGTGTCTCTCATTATCCATACTAGTCATTTGGCAGTTAATTATATACTGCCTTGTGGCATTACAATTCAGCACTTTATGTATTTATATTATCTATGTAAGTGGACTCATATCCTTGAGGGAGAGAATTGAGTGCTATGCCTCTTTGTTTCCACTAACACCTAAAAGAACACTGTATGCGCAGTCGGCTGTCAAACAATATTTGCTGAATGATCTACCACGCAGAATTTCTTAATGCCTCTGCATAATGGTCCCAGAGAGGATGTTGCATAGAAATCGACAATATTCTTCCTCATATTAAAATATTTGGTGAAATGCCACAATAGTGATGTTTCAGAGGTTTGCAAATGAAATGTTTCAGGGAGTGTAAATTGGCTGTTGTGGGGTGTGTGTGTGTGTGTGTGTGTGTGTGTGTGTGTGTGTCCACAGGCATGTGTAATGTTTTTTGTGTGCACATGTTCCCAGACCTATTCCTTCTACCTCTAATTTTGGGAGTCTTAATCAATCCTTCTAAAAGGATGATGGGTGCCGGCTGGGTAATGGATGTCTTGCTATGGCTGGTGAGACAGTAATGCCTCAACTGGAAGATCATTAAATCCCAGATTTCAGCCTGTCTCTTTGCCACCTATCAGCAGCCGCAAATCTGCTTTAACAGCCTGGAATTCCCTTATCTCTCAGTGGCTGTGGGCATGTGCTGCGGCTCTCTGTAGATGGGAGACAGAGCTGCATCATTACCCAGGGGTGACAAGGATATAATTTACAGGCTCAATCCGATCTAGTTACCATGTAATTACAGAGTTATTACATGGTCATTTGTTCCTGATGGACACCAGCGATCTCTTATCCTGGTCTTCTGTGCTCTGTTTCCCATCTTATGCTACAAAGACTGTTTAGTTTCTTCTGCATAGAGTGTTAAATGGTGTACTGGGGAGGAAGGACAGAATGATTGGGGATAAGATGCTGATTATGCTGTGATGCTATTTGTTCTCCTCAATTGGCCTGGTGATAATAACAGCATCCTGCGGCTGCCCACCCCCCAACCCCCCAGGCTCCAAGTTCACATTTTCTCCATAAAAGAGGATGGAGGCAATATTGCACTTGGCAGCATGGGGGAAATTGGGTGTAAGGAATATTCTGACCCATTCTACCCAGAGCCACAATGGCAATATCAGCCCTAAGATGATGTCACTGCCGGTTGTAATTTGAAGCTCGTGTTAACACGGAGCCTGTTGGAAGAAAAATTCTTTTTTTTTTTTTTTATAATGAAGAAAGAAAGGAAAGCATTTAAAGTGTGTAATTCAGTATCATGGAGGAATCAAGAGAGGGTTCAGTACACCTTCCAGTGGCAGCCAGAAAATGGTATGCCTGGAGCTCATATGACACAGCCTGGCTCAACACAGCCTAATGAACTTCAATGAATTACATCCTCAGGAGGCAGCATACTTTAAATTGCATGAATCCTTAAAACCATGTGAAGACATTTGAATACTAGCTTCTCTTTACTCAACAACCTAGGAGAGTTTGTTTTCATTGGTTATGAATGGATTAGGAAGTACAGCTCCCACTCACCCTCTGAGACTCTCATTATGAATTAATTCTTAATCTTAGAAAAAAATGGACTGATTGAGACATTTGTTGCAGCTCAGAAAGTGACAGCCACATCATGGTGTGGGAATCAGCACTGGATTTTAAACCAGAGAAAGCGGTCCTAATCTTGAGTTTACCACAAAGTGGCATGATACAGAGTCTCCTACTTTTTCTTCCCTGGACAGTTGTCACCAAACTGTTACTGTGGCCTTTCCAGTGTGATGCCACTGATGACTTCTTTTTTTTTAAAGTAATTTTTAAATTCATTTTACATACCAACCACAGATCCCTCTCTCTTCATTCTTCCCGCCCCTCCAGCCTCCCCACACTACAACCCATTCTCCATTCCCTCCTCTAATAAGGTATAGCCTCCCATGGGGAGTCAGCAGAGCCCAGCACATTCAGCTGAGGCAGGTCTGAGCTCCTCCCCCTGTATCAAGGCTGTGCAAGGTGTCCCACCATAGGTAGTGGGCTCTAAAAACCCAGCTCATGCATAGGGATAGATCCTGATCCTGATGACATCTTGAGCTGCAGAGGAGACTCAGAAAAAGCAGCAATATGTCTTGAAGGCAGGGAGATGTGAGATCACAGAATGATAATATTCAATGTTGTTATCTGAGAGGTTTCCCCCCAACATGGGGGGGAGGTGGTAGAAAGATGGTAGCTGCATGTGACATTTCAGTCGATGAAATGCTCTGACTCATTGTCATACTGTCCCAATCAAAACACCTTGCTGGTTTAATTAGAATACCTTTTCCCCCTTTTCAATGACTTAAGAATGGTACTAATTATAATGTAACACTATGTAACTAATATGTGCAGGTAATACTATGATTATATATAGACAGCCATATGCCACTATGCAGTCTCTTTTGATGCTGTTAAGCTGCTGAAGCAGCTAACTCCATGTCCATGCACAAAGTAATTGCACCAAACTAATTTGTGTTTGCAAACAGATCCCAAATTAACTATGTAAATAGGCAGATTTGCGAACAAAATATTATTGTATGTGTGTGCATACACACGGGTGGAGTTGTGCCTTCTGTCTGTGGGAATACTTTTCACGGGTGCCTTGGGCTGCTCTTCTTGATTTCTTGGTGTCTTTGAACTCATGGCTAGCATAAGTAATTACATGTTTCTGTTTGAAACAAAGAAGGTTGAAGGCAACTGGGGTTTGTGTTTTCTGGAAGCAGAGGCTTAATTCAATCAATCCATCTTCTTTGATTCTGTGTGCTAAGCTCATGAATTCCTTGACCGATCTTGTTTCTGGCATGGTGGACTCTGGCTCCTGTTGAATCCACAGTGATTATTTTCCAAGTGGAAGAGGGAGGGAGTGTGTAGAGGAGAATGGTCTCTCTATTGGCAATTGTTGGAGTTCTAAGACCTACAAGGTCTTTTGAAGCAGGACCATTTGCAGCCTGGCTCAAGGTGGGCACGTCACTTAAACTCTCTGAGTGTAGTTTACTCAGTTGTAAAGTGGGAATGATTCTGGTCTCCCTCACCCCCAGGGCTCTTGGGAGGATTGAGTGGTGTTTTATGTTTATTGTTAGCACATTGCCTAGTTTGTCATCAATAGTCTGTGGCTGCCATGGTGCCCTGCTTTGCAGAGCCTTCCCTTTCTTTCAGAGCTGCCATGGCCCTCTGATATTCTGTACATTTGACTTAGGGTCCTTTGGTGTGTAGCTCCACACCCACCAATGAGTTCCTTGAAAGCAGTGTCTTCATCCATTGGTATTGATGGGGACCTCAGTCCATGGCAAATACTAGGATGATCTCCTGAGTTTTTGTCACAGATTCCTATACAAGTGGCAATGGAAACCAGGTGGAACAGAATGATCTTGGAACAGGAAACACATCAGAAAATCTTCAGCAGATGCTACCAGAAAAAGTGAAATCTGAGGGAGCAAATAGAACTAATAGGCTTGGGGATCTTGAGTCTCAATGGATGTTTGAACCAATGGAAGCAGAGATACAAGGGAGGGGGAGGTAAAGTGTGGATACCAGTAAGGGAAATCCCTAAAACAAGATGGCTACCTGGACAATTTGTGAGCTCTGGATTTAAGTAAGAGGCCCTGTCCCAGTACGTAAGGTGAAGTGGAATCACAAAAGGTAACTGATGTCAACCTCTGGCTTCCATATGCATAGACACATATGTGCACCTACATATGTGAGCATGCACACATATATGTACAGCATACTCATACAGGCAAAACATAAAAATAACTATCTTAATAAACAATAGGAAAGGAATATTGAGTAGGAAGCAGGGACATCCTGTAGGGCTTTAAATATGATGCTTACTTACAGGATTTTCATGAACCAGCAGAACTAGAGAATTTGATAAGCAAACTGGCTTCAATGGCCAGAGGCTAAGTACTTCCAAAACAGCTCACAGGAGTGGTTGGCTTATGAGTTGTATGCACAAAAAACCAAACCAAACCAAACCAAACCAAACCAACAAACAATAAAGGGACCCAGTTGGGACACTTTCTAGTATAATATCCTGTAATATTCTTCACTGTGTTTGGAATATTTTGAATGTGCTGTCTAGTTTTATGTCAATTTGTCAAAAGCTATAGTCATTTGGGAAGAGGGAACCTCAGCTGATAAAATAACCTCACGGGACTGGCCTCTGTGCAAGCCTGTGAGGTATTTTCTTGATTAGCAATTGATATAGAAGGGCTCAGCTTATTGTGGACTGTGGCAACCCTAGGCTGGTGGTCCTCAGTGCTGTAAGAAAAAGGCTGAGCAAGCCATGAGGAACAAGCCAGTAAGCAATGATCCTCCATGGCTTCTGTTCCAGTTCTTGTTTGCAGGTTCCTGCTTTGAGTTCCTGCCCTGACTTCTCTTGGATATAAAAGTATGATCTGAGACTTGTGAGCTGAAATAAACCCTCCCCTCCCCAAGTTGCTTTGGTCATAAGGTTTTATTACATAAATAGAAACCTCAACTAAGACATGGGGGTATTAGCCTCAGATCAGGAATAGCACCTGCACACAAAATGTTGGAAATTTTGATGACACCAATTGGCCCCAAGCTCTATGCATTGTCCCTTTCAACCAAGGTTCTCTGGCAACATCTTACACTGATCTGACTTCTTCTGATACCACACTCAGACTGTTGGACAAGTAGGAAGGAAAGGTACAGTTTAAACCGTAGACATTACAATTTGAGAATCACAATTCCCCCACGATCAACTCTTTTTCAATCTCAATGAGAAGAATTGTTTCTGTGAATGGATGACTTAGCCCTGTCTGGGTCCTGAGAGAGGGAAGTAGATATATGTGACTGTGCTTTATTGTCGGATATGGATTTTACCTCACCACTCTCTGACTGTAATAATATCACACATGCACTTAGTTTACTTGTTGGTTTGTAAAAGTAAATGGCTCAGACTGTGGATGTTCCAATATTAAACTAGTTTGTGTGTGTGGTAGTCACATAGTAGGTCTCCAGTAAATGACAGTGTTTCCTTCTGTTCATAAAATTAAGCTACTTAGAGTCTTCCATATGCAACATTTAAGAAGAATGCACTCCCCCCCCTACACACACACACTGCTTTGGCTTAGATTGGAGCTTTTCTCTGTGAAACACACAGCAGCCTGCATCTCTCTTGTTTTTTCCCATCATTTTAATTGTGTGTACATACATGCATGTGTGTGTGTGTGAGAGAGAGAGAGACAGAGACAGAGAGAGAGTCAGAGAGACAGAGACAGAAACAGAGACAGAGAAAGAAATGAAGAGGTGGCTTGTTTGGGAGAAACAGCTTTCTGTTTCTCTGGTTTTGAACTTTTTAAATGTGTAAGCAAAGGGATGGGAGCAAACTGCAGAGCAGGTGTGGCAGAAGAGGAACGTGGAAATGAAGGATAGATGCTTTCTGACATGATGATAGTAAAGTCCCTGTGTTTGCACTAATGCATGCAGAATAACCTTAGACATGCCTAGACATTCATGAGTTTTATTTTTGTCTCTGGTTATTACTAATGTGCTGAGTTGTGAGAATATTAAACTATAATTCCCTGAGATGTATTTCTGTCTCTCAGTGGATATGGATGTGCAGCCACTTGCATACCCAAGATTTAAGAGCCTTGCTGTTCCTTGGAAACACTGCAGCAGTAGGAGAATGCCTGGTGTCTGCATCTGAGGCAAGCATGTCCACTACTCTGGAATCCCTCCTGCTATGGCCTAGGGGATTCAGAACCAGAATACCTGAGGCAAGTTCTGGCTTTCTCACCAATTAATAGCTTGACTTTGGATAAGGTACTGACCCTGAGGCCTTTACTTTTTTATCAGTGAAATGGGGATATTATCACATTGAGAAGATCAAGTCAATCACATATATCAGTGGATTGACCTAGAAAGCACTGCTGTGTTATTTGTTGCTAGTTGTCCTGAACTGTCATGTAGCTTCTCAGCTGAAGAACAAGGTCCAGGATTCCTCTGTTCTCATCAACCCCCAGCTCCCCATGGACCATGTTCAGGTCATTGCTGGCAGCAGTAATAAATCATTCACAGTGTGATTCACTCTCATAACTTAAATGGCAGGTGTAACAGCTACACATTTTACTCTACATAAGAATGCAGAATCAAGTTGAATCAAAGGTAGAGTGCTTTGCTTTGACCTTAGAAGCCAAATAGCATGTCTCTCCTCATTGTTATGTGTAAGAGAGACACAACCTGCACACCAGAACAAATATGGCTTCTTTCACACAAAAAATGACAAAGACCCAAGGGAAGCTTAAAATTTTGTGATAGCGAATCATATCTCTGTAGGGACTCCAGATGTACGGCTTTGTATTGCTTTCTGCTGGCAAAGGACCATTTGACATCCTCCCCTACTCTCCGTTAATAAAGCTGATGTGAACTATGAACATCATTGACCTTGTCTCTGTCCCAGAGCATCAGTCTTTCATCTCATTGGATACTTTCAATATATTGGAGACTGTCAGAGCAAAGGCTGCTAGCCCTTGTGGTCAGGTACTTCCACTGTTCATACCCAGGAGAAGAAATTAGGTTCTCTTCATAAACCAAAATGTTTAAGTTTAGAGCTGGGACACAAAGTTGAGATGGACCCTGATTTAAGAAATTCCTTGTCATGTATCACAGTGTTATATTTCTACAACATAAGGCAGAGATAGATTATGCATCACAGGATATGTCACGTTCTGTAGGCTGAACATTAGGCCCTGAAGGCAGTAGTGTCGGCAAGGAAAATGTTTGGGTCTGCTCCAGAAAAATGTGTGTGTGTGTGTGTGTGTGTGTGTGTGTGTGTGTGTGTGTGTATGTATGGTGCATCAAAGAAGGAATCAAGACAAAGTTAGGTCAGCTGACATGTACTCACATCCTACAATTTTTCAGTTCATTAACTATTGATATCACATCCACCTTCCCATTAAACATATTGTATCATCCCTATGGTACCAAATATTTACAGGAAAAGGAACCATTGCATTCTAATTAACATTATAACCCTTGGACCTAGGATTCTGCCTAACATTTTTTATTTTTCGAAACAGGCTTTTCTCCGTGTAGGTTTGGTGCCTGTCCTGGATCTCGCTCTGTAGTCTGTCGAACACACAGAGATCCACCTGGCTCTGCCTCCCAAGTGCTGGGATTAAAGGCGTGCGCCACCACCGCCGCCTGGCCAGAATGCATATTCTTAAGCAGTTTTTAATTCACTGAGCTTACTCACATCGTGTTGGTTTATGCTGCTGCCAAGTAAGTGGAACTAGGAAGAGGCAAAGATGAAGTGCAGAATATGCTAGTGGAAGGCCAGCTCTGAGCGTGCTGAGACGGAAAGCAGAGTTTGGGGATCATGGAGCATTACTCCAGGATCCTGAAGTGGTTGAATGTTCCTTTTGTGCTCACTGAGGAACCCTGCACTCAGCCTGTGGTGGTCAGAATGAAACCGGCCCCTGGAGGCTCATAGGGAATGGTACTCCTAGGAGGGGAGGCCTTGTTGGAGTCAGTATGGCCTTGTTCGAGGAAGTTTGTCATTGGGTTTCCAATGCTCAAGCCAGGCCCAGTGTCTCTGTCTTCCTGCTGTCTGTGGATTCAGATGCAGAACTCTCAGCTCCTTCTCCAGCACCATGTCTGCCTTTGTGCCACCATGCTTCCCATGGTGATAGTAATGAACCAAACCTCTGAACAGTAAGCCAGCCCCAATGGCATGTTTTCCTTTACAAGAGTTGCCGTGGTCATGGTGTCTATTCACAGCAACAGAAACCCTAACTGAGACATGGCCTCATGTTGTTGTCACTTCCTTGCTTCAGTTTCTATCAACTCAGACTCTGACATGGCCCCTGAGGACCTGAGCTCAGCTTTAAGTTTTAACTGAAGTATTCTTTCTTCAACTCATACAGATTCTAGTTAGTTGCTTGGCCCAAAGGAAAAAGAACTTGGGCTCATTTACATTTTCTATAGCATTGAAAAATAATTACCCATTATGTCCTTCAGCCATTGCTTCTAGTAAGTTCAAGCATGTGACTTAGTACCCTCCTCGCCCTCCCCCACCCACATAGATATATTAGAAAACAAACAATACTAGCATCCTAATATGTTTGATACAGGGGAAATACGGGATTACTGTTGTCTCACCAAACATTGCATGTTTTCTCTCACATGCAGACTGCAGATTTGGGGGGCCATTAGAATAGAAAAAAGAGAAAGTCATGATTGTATAGGGGAGATAAAAGATGGTACTGGGGGTGGACACAATCAAACTATGTTATGCACATGTATTAGAATATTCTAATGAAGCTGGGCATGGTGGGCCACTTCTGTATTCCCAGGACTCAGGAAGGTGAGGCAGAAAGGTTGTAAGTCTAAGCCATTCCAGGCTTCATAGACAGATCCTCTCTCCATAAACAAAACTCCTTTATAAAGAACTCAAATAATTAAGCATCCCCTACAAATCACTCAATAAAATGGGCAAATGAATTGAACAGACAATTCTCAAAATAAGAACACAAATAAGGTGGGACAGGCAGCTCAGCAGGGTAAATGCTCTTACTGCACAAGGCTGGTAACTGATTTCATTCCTCAGAACCCACTTAAAGGTAGAAGGAGAGAGCCAACTTACAGTCTTCTGCCTTCCTCTTGTGTGCTCTGGCATGCAATCATGTATCATAAATAAAAAGGAAGAATAAAATTGCTGAGAATACATGAAAACTGTTCAATACCCTTATTTATCAGGAGATCTGAATTCAAACTCCATTGAATTGAACCAGGTGTGTTGGCTCATGCCAGCAGTCTCAGTACGTGGAAGGCTCAGGAGAGTAGTGCTGTGCGTTCAAGGCCATCCTGAAGTAATACATAATAAATTTAGGCCAGCCTCAGCTGCAGTGTGAGACCCTGTCTCAAAACAAGAAATGAAGATAAAACTAAGACACTCTTACACTGATATTCCATCTCACCTTAATCAAAACTTGTGTCATCAAGAAAAGAAACAGGCCTTTCTCGATCCCTGGCCATCTTGGCGGCTGGTCTTAGTTGGGGGCTGTCCCACACCTAAGGCAGGAAGATGGTAGCCACAAAGAAGACAGAAAAAGTCTCTGGAGTTGATCAACTCTAGGTTCCAACTTGTTATGAAAAGTGGAAAGTACATGCTGGGGTACAGACAGACTCTGAAGATGATTAGACAGGGCAAAGCAAAATTAGCTATCCTCGCCAACATGAAATAGAATACTATGCCATGTTGGCTAAAACTGCTGTCCATCACCGCAGTGGCAATAACATTGAATTGGGCACAGCGTGTGGAAAATACTACAGAGTATACACCCTGGCTATCATTGACCCAGGTGATTCTGATATTATTAGAAGCATGCCAGAACAGACTGGTGAAAAGTAAACCAGGAAATTTTTCTTTAATAAAACTTTACCAGAGCTCCTTTTAAAAACATTGTGTCCCTTTTGGGTTGTTTTCTCCCTAACTCTTGGTTCTCTTACAGTTGAATGGAGGGTTAGAGCCATTGAAACCTCAAGGTCTGGTGGCAAGACTTAGGTGAAGTTACATTGCTTAGTTTCCATTTTGTGGGGTTTTGTTTCGTTAAACAAACACTGTATCACTCACTGCAAACAAAATGAGTGGGACCACAGGGGTGTTTCAGAGTTTAGAATCCCAATGTTGAAATACACATTTGTGTGTATATAATATATATCTAATCAAGAAAAAAAGAAAAGAAAACAAACAGCAAATGCTGTAGGGCAGGCAGGACACACATGCGTTCCTGGCACGGATGTCAAGTCCACCTCTGTGGAAACCAGACTGGATGTTCCTGAAAATAAAGTAAAAACAGAACTACCATTTGATCCAGCTATACCACTTCTGCATTATACCTGACGGAATATGTCATGGAAATATTTTTACATCTATATTTATTTCAGAACTAGTCATAACAGCCAAGACACAAACCTATTTTGCTGCCTATCAACAGATAAATCAGTAAAGTATGATCTGTTTATCTGTGTAAATATCTATATCTATCATCTATCTATCTATCTATCTATCTATCTATCATCTATCTATCTATCATCTATCTATCTATGTATCTATCTATCATCTATCTATCTATCCACTTATCTGTCTATTTATTTACATACAGGCACACAAACTCATACTAACACAGGCACATACATGCATCTATAAAACAAAGTTTTATTTAGCCATAAAAAATGAAATTATGACATGAGCAGAAAAATGGATAGGAGTGGAGATCATTATATTAAAATAAACCAGGCAGACACAGGAAGACAAGTATTACATGTTTTCTCTCATATTTGGAATACAGACTTAAACATACAGATAAACAGGACATGGAAGTTTGGGGGTGATTATGTGAGAGAAAAGTCAAAGGGGTGAAAGGAACAAAAAAGGGTAATGAGAAAGAGATACAATGTCTCACTTTTCTCCCATGTGTCATCCAGATTTTAATATATGTGTGTTCAAATATATACATCTATCCTAATGGAAGAAAGGGACCAGTGGGAGCAGGAAGTGATGGTGGGAGATGTCTCAGTTGCTTTCCCATTGCTGTGATAAAATACCTTGGCTAGAGCAACTTAAAGGAGAAGGGACTTATTTTAGCTTACAATTCCAGGGTAGGTTCATCATGGTTGGAAACTCATGGCAGTGGAAGCCCAAGGGAGCTGGTCCACAGTTAGGAAACAGAACAAAAGTACTTGCATGCATTTGGGTGCTCTCTCTCCCTCTTGCTTGCTCTCTCCCTCCCTCTCTCCTTCCCTCCCTCCCCACCTCTCTCTCCCTCTCTTTCTCTCTCCCCCTCTCATATTTTAAAATGCAGTCTGGGATCCTAGCCCAGGGAATGGTACCATCTATAGTGGATGGATCCTTCTACCTCATTTAATCTAATCAAGACAGGCATGGCTAGTGGCAGTCTTTAAGTTGATTCTAGATCTCAAGTTGACAGTGAAGATAAACCACTACAAGAGGGTAGTTGGGGGCCAAAAAGAAATAAAGTATAGTAATATACACCTGTTATAATGCTATCATGAAACCAATTAATTTGTCCACAGATTAAAAAAAATAATAAAAATAAATGAACAAAACTCTTAATGAAATTTGTTATTTTGTACAATTAATAGATGTAAATTATTAAAACAGAACCCAGGGTTATTGTTTGGTGCTGTTTTTGTATATTTAACTATGTTTTGCAAGCATGCTATTACAGTTTCCTATGTGAATACTTATTTTCCAGATACCCAGTGTTGATGATTACTTGGCATTCTTCTCTGTGACTCTCCTTCCAAATCCCAAATACAGTTCAACAACAAAGATGTAGGATGGACCTCACTCCCACATTTGAGTGCTGCGATTGTTGTGAGTGCAGATGAGGCTTTCTTCAAGCCAGGTCCTCAGCATGGGTCTATAGTAATAGCACAGTGTAGCTTCAACAGCGTTCAGGGCTTCCAGTTAATCAACTGACTGCCCTAGGAACTGGTGAGCGTTGTCAATTGTGGTTTTTTTTATTATTATTCTTTTTTCCTAAGCTCCCTCCATGGTTCTACTATCTGTAGAAATCCATCAGAATTGAGAACAGGAAATAAAAGATGAGTGGGTCCTGCTGACCTGGCTCATACAGGTTGTGTGTAGAAATATGGTTGCTTAGATGAAGTTAAGAATCTAAAATGGAATTTTTATCTGGGAAGCAGTTTATCTTTTTTTTTTTTTTTTTTTGCTAGACTAGACCCATCCTTACTGCTTAACCTTGGGAGAGTTACTCAAACTCAGAATTCAATTTCTACCAAATGGGGATCACACTAGTGTATACTAGGGTGGTGATGAGAAATAAATAAGACGATTGAGATAATGAGTACAAAGTGCTTAACACAGGACTGGTGCTCAGCCAGTGGCCAAAAAATGGTGATGGTTCTTTCTATTTTATCATGATTGCTGTCATTGGGAGCTTGCCACAGGAGAGATGAAATTGTATTTGTTTTCATCAAAGGCATTCAATAAGAGCTAAATCAAGTAACTGGCCTAGGTTGAAATAAATAAGAAAAGAAACAAAACAAAACAAAAAACCCAAAAACAAACAAATAAACAAAAGACAAAGCAAAAGACCATTCTTTTGTATAGCAACCCACTATTTCTGTTGGCCAGTGAGAAATCACAGCCCTTAGTGTGGTGAGTTATTATTCTCTCTGAATAAACACAAGCCTTTCAGATGACCTAATGATTAATGACTGATGCAAAGAAATCTTAATACCATTAATAAAATATTAAGCAGAGTGCTTCCCCACTTTCTGACAGTGCCAGGCTTTCACCTGCTCTCTTGGGGACAACAGGTTTCCAGGAACATGCTGAGGATGGATAATAGATCATCCCCAGATGGCACTCCCCTGTGTTCTCCGGGTCTTCCTCACCAGCATGTAGAAAGGATATGAAACTATCTTTAGAGAAAGGGGAGGGGGTTATGGTATGAAAAAATAAAAATGTCAATGACAAAAAATATCCCAGGCTGCTGAGCACTAGATTTTTCTACTCACACACCATCAGGTGACTATCAATTGCCCATTTTTCAGTCACACTAAGTATTTACTCCATTAGATATGACACTGGGATCATTTTTGTTTAAATGCAGTAGTAATGTTAGGATGTTCATAGGCTCATAACAGTTTTACCTATGGAATTCGGACTCAGATATTATTGAGCACCCATGTCTGTGTTGAGTGCGCAACAGATCTGGAATCCAAGTGTACATGTGTTAGTATGTTTGGCTGTACCTTCCTTCGCCTCTGTCCTGTTTTCTGTGTTCTTCCAGCCTGGGATCTGACATGGATACCAGTCACTGTCAGGGGAATGAAGAAGACTCAGACATGGAACCTTATCCATTAACCGAATAGTCTTTTAAAGCCAAGATCAAATTTTAAACAAAGTTTTCAGGCCAGCCCGGTAATGACTCCCAAATATCTTTTGCAATTTTTTTTCTCTGAAATGGTTCAGCTGTGGTTCTACCATAGATAAGATTGTTTCCCTTTAAATGCTTATTCTCAATTTCCATTATTCACCTTGGAAGAAAAAAACCCTAGATATTGTAAAATCAAATTCCTGTTGTGCAAATGAACAATGTCTTTGAGAAACTACTCACTCTGGCTTTTCTGGGGACCATCCATGATGCACATGCCTGACCTGTACATCACTGCCTGCTAAGGTCAGATTTGATCAACAAACACTCTGAAGTCTCAGATTTGGAGCAAAATTGCCTTATAGCCCCAATCCCTCCATTTCCTGTGATAACTCAGAATAACATTCATCTTTTTAGACCATCTTGACATTTCTGTGTTCCTGCAGGTGTATGCATATATGCTAAGTGGCCATCTTGTCTCCAATTCTTGAATACTGGTACTCTCAGTATGTACTACCACATCCCATGGCTGAAGGCCTACATTGTTGAACAGCAATGACTATTATACAAACATCCTCAGCCTCTTTCCTTTCCTTCCTGCTCCAATATAATACTCAAGAGTATCCTGAAAAGAGAGAAGACTGAAGTATCTCCTGTACTTTGCAAAGCTCTCCCTGAGTGCACAACACCGGCACATTCCTATACTCTGTGATGAGACATTGCTGGGTCAATTTTTAATACCAAGAGGACAATGTTGATTTCTAGGAATGATTGTGGGACCAGAAGAGAGTCTCTAATTTTTTCCTTGTTTGCATTTGGAGACAGAAAATGAGCAGACCCTTTCTCTTTTTTGGAGTGCAGAACTCTTCATTGCCTATCCCGATTCCAGAGTTTTGAAGGCTTTGTATGAGAAAGTAGTGTGAATATGACTGACATCTGTAAATAGTTGGGTCCAAATAGCAACTATGGTGATTCAGGACTCAGGAGCTGAGGAATCTCAGAAGCTGTTTTGAGCACAGTGTCAACATCTTGACATCTTCAAAATAAACAAAGCAAACACCACCACCACCAGCAACAACACACAAAACTTGGAATATCTATGGAATCCGAGCCCACTCATTTTGGGTGGATGCTAAAATCCCTAATGGCTATGGTCCCTTCATGCTCATACCTCCTAAGTTTAGAGGCATTTGAAGAATCAGCCCTTGTCCCATGGTTGGTCAAGGTTGATGCCTCCAAAGGAGACCTTCCACACTGCTATTCAAAACTTTTGTTTTTAGTTTGCTGTTCATTGTGAGCTCAGAAGAAAGGATGTTAAGAGGATGTTTGGTCTTTCAGAATGACCAGGTCAAAGGAAATGGAATTGAAGAAAAATATAATTGGAGAGAGATCTAGCCTTTTGACTTGAAGGCCATCTGCTCCAGATACTTACTGCCAAGAAGCAATCAACATCTCCGACACAGCTGCAAAAAGGAAGAAAATCTGGGTCTAAAGATGCATCTATATCATCTTCCTGTTTTAAGTGACCCCTAGAGCAAGTCATCATTAGATGACCCAGACATGAAGACCATGGTACTCACCTCTGTGTACACAGGGCATTTCCAAGGTGAAGGGAGAATGAATGGGGCACTGTGGAGCTGGTTATATCTGACAGGGTTAGCAGAGTGCTCTTGTTCAGGTCACGGTAGACAAAGGCTGGCTTGGGACAGGAATGGAAATGGGAAAGCAGAATCGGAGACAGGCAACCACACCACCTGCAACAGCAGATTAGCTCCTCAACTGACATCTTTTCTAACATCCTGAGAGTGTCTCAAAGAAATGTGCGGAACATGTCCTTGGCTGTGACCTCCAAGGTTATTGGCACTATAGAAGATGTTTATTGCTTCCATCACCTCTGCCTGATGTAGGTTTTACTTCTGTCCTGATGGTATGTCTGGTGGCATATGACTCATCTGGAGAGGGGGGCCAATGCTCTACTCAGTCTGGAAGGCAGTGTAGGAAAATTCCTGGGCAGGAAGAGCACTTTGAGGAAGGACATGTGTTTCAGGTTAGCTCAGTTAGGAAAGCAAACACACGTGCCTTTGCCTCAGACACATCTTCCAACGGATGGGGAAGGCACTACCTTCTTGTGACACCCTACTTCTTAGAGTACCATTCTTTGTGACCCTTGGACAGTTGATCTGCAGGGATCTCTGACCTCATCACTAGAGAATTCTGAAAGACAAGGCAACTCTCTCCCACCTGCAAACTGATTTTTTTTTCTGAGTTACTGAGCTGAACTACCCTAAAAATTAATTGGGAATTGGCTCAGAAGCATTTACCTAACAGAGGACCCTGACCACGTGATATAGTGGATGACTGGCAGAGCAGTAGAGTAGGTAACATGATAGGGTGAAGGGGATTGTTCATCTATTTCCAGCAATTCTCTATGACATTTGTGACCAGCTATCAGTTAGGGAGCCATGGCCCCAGTTAGCCAAATGGGAAGGAAGAGCAAAACGCATATCTACAACCAGTTTTGTCCATGAACAGGAGTTATCAGGACCGCCAGCCTTGTCAGAACTCCAGCTCCAGTCCTCTTGGAGAAACAACATTCATTCCACAGTTGATCCTTTCAGCCATTGCAGACAAGCATACTCCTGCAGGGATTTCAGAGCTGTGAAGATTTTTAAAATAGGCAGGTAGCATAGAAACAAGGAACACTGCTGGGCAAGTTGCCTTCTGGAGGAGAGACATCTAGTGATGGTGTGTTTGTCTGCTAGCAGCATTGTGCTCACAGTTGAAGCAAGAGATAAATGGCCCAACCATTGTGGTCCTTAGTACAAGGAAGAGGAGGGGGTGGATGTAAGCAAGCATATCAGTATACGAGTAATTACCAATATCTGTGCTACAGAAGAAATGTGTGCACCATGAGAGTGTGCATGGAGACAAAGCTTATGTGGTAGCATCTAGAAGCTTGGGGAGGGGGAGAGGGGTGGGTTGACAAAATAATCATCATGTAGATCTGCTCCTGAGGGAAAGGTATTGAGGCAGAAGCAGCCAAACACACAGACACCAGTAAGGTGGCTGCTGCAGGAGCACTGGCCCCATAACAAGACAGAGGAACTGGTGGGACTGTCCAGTGGCTCTTCTCTTCTGGCTTTGTTCACCTGCTTCTTTTGTTTTCCTTTTCATCTTTATGTGTGTCACCTCCCGTGGGATGCAGTACACAGCCTGTGTTTCCTTTTTCCTCCTCTTTTGCATAACTATGCCTGCCTTGTAGCAGGAACTCCATAAATAGGTCTCGATGACCTCTGAGCCTTGCTGGGTGTCAGGGGGTGGGAAGGATGTCTTGGTGCCAGCTGGCTGGCCGGACAGCTGGCTTTGATCAAGAGAGACATCTTGCTTCCTGCTTAAGAGTTTTCCCTCTGGAGTCAGATATATGCCAGTTTGAATCCTAGCCCTGTAGCTTAGGCCAGGTAACTTAACCTCCAACTGCCTTGGTCACAATGGTCGGAAAATACAAAGAATATGTAGTTTTATTTATTTGCCCAAGCCTCTCTCCACTACTTTCTCCTCCTCTCAGCTCTGATGTAGGAGGTGGGGAGCAAGGCCGTGCACAGCTTCCTCGAGTGTGAAGTCTATTTCAGGAATGATTGTGGGGAACTCATCAATGCTGGTGCTTAGCACACCGTGATCCCTGAAGATTGGATTCAGTGCTAGGGACGCAGTGGAATAATGGACCTGAAGCAGCCAGTGCATCACTGGCTGATTGCACAGGTTGGCCTAGGGCTTGTCTTCCAGGTCTCCCAGGCCAGATGTGTGTTAGAATTGAAAGAACAGAATAAATCTGGAGGTAAAAATTTTCACCTTGAAAATGTGAAATAAATAACACAGTTTTTTATAGATAATTCAAATTAAGGAAAATAAAAGTATTGACTTTTGTATCCAATTGACTTAGGATTTTCTTTCTTACATCCCCAATGGACACATATCTGGAGAAAGAACATTCATGAAACCAGATTTACTGTTAATTCTTCATACATGAAGCTGGGGTGCTGCAGTTTTAACCATGAGAACTGATGAATATGAGGTGGGGCTGGCCCTCTTTCCCCCTTTTCTTTATTCTTTTTCTCCCTGTCTTTAATAACAAAGGGGGGAAACACCATTCTCCCAAGATTTGGAGCCCTGGTCCCCTTAGAGTGTAATGTTGGAACACCACAGCCTACCTCTGCCTTTTGCATGTGTAAATGGCGCTTTATCAGTTGAAAATGTGAATCTTGTCAATGGCCCCCAGCTCTGCCATGCTTATCACAGTGCAGGCATGGAAGAGAGCAGAGATGCTCAGGGATGCACCTGGTCCTGTTCATTCCAGAAGAGTGATAGATAATCACATCTCCAGGCTGGAAGCAGCAGGAAGCCTGACGGACAGGAATTAAGGCACCAAATGGAAAAGTCACTCTCTTATTCACTCCAAGTTCATATTTGAAGGAAATGTTATTTGATTTGGAGGATCCCTCCTCCTCCTTTTTCCATCTATGAGACAGACAGTATAGCTGAATTCATTATTTCTCTTCATGGTCATATTTTCCGGACCCAGTCATATTTTCCAGACTCACCATGCATGTGTAAGTCCTCATTTAAATGCCTTACTAATGTTTCACAAATGTGTGTTTCTCAACTGTATTAGGAATTTCAAAGCACTTCAAAAGGAAAAGGAAGACTCAGTGGTTTCTTTTCTTTTTCTTTTTGGTTTCTCTGTGCAGCTTTGCACCTTTCCTGGAACTCACTCTGTAGCTTAGGCTGGCCTCAAACTCACAGAGACCCGCCTGGCTCTGCCTCCCAAGTGCTCGGATTAAAGGCTTGTGCCACCACAGCCTGGAGGTTTCTTTCTTATAGTATCTCATCTGACATCTAACATAGACCTAAAGCAAGAGCTAAACAACAATAAAGTCATCCTAATGCAGGCTTTGGTGTTTGTGCATGTTTCGGAGTCCAGCGACACTGGCATTGCATTGGGTCAAGAGGCAGCTGCAGTGATGTTCCAACCGTAACAGGAATATTGTGCTTCTGAACACTGAGCAAGCATGATGAAGGTTTGCAGGAGTCTCGTGAAGGCATAACTGTCATTGTCCTTGAAGTTCCAGGGAAGATATACAGGATAACAGGAGTTAACCACCTGAAAGGAGGGGAGATATAGTTTGACTGACAACATTTCTGACTGCAGGACCTGGTCTCAGTATATGGTGCAAATCCTGGAAATGATGCTGTGGACTTGTCAGGTCACAAACAGATGAAGGATACTTCAAGGTGTGGGATTCTTATCAATTCTTACAGTTCCCCTTCTTACACTGCCATGACCAAAGGCAAATAGCAAATAGCACCTACTCACCAAAACCAGTTCTTCTAGATGTCCACTAAATGCTCTCTGACTGCAACAGGAATGGGTTGCAGATTCATGGACCAAGTCAGCAGGTGTTTCCCTGTGACTAAAAACTAACTCCTCTCCCCTTTTCTCCTCTCCTCCATTTCCCTCCCCTCCCCTCCTATCCCCTCTCCTCTCCTCCCTTCCCCTCCCCCCTCTCCTCTCTTCTCCCCTCCCCTCTCCCCTCTCTCCCTATCCTCTCTCATCTTATCCTCCCCTCCCTTCCTCCCTCCCTCCCCTCCCCCACTCTCTGTGTATTGGGTGTGTGTAGGGGTACTGAGAGGAGGACTGAAATAATATGAGGTAGGAAGGTGAACTACTCTCTGCACTTCCACTACTCAGAGTAACCTGTCAATTACAGTTCTTGCAAACTTAACTAAGTATGTACTTCAAATGTTCAAATGGAGGCTCTGTTGTCTCTAAGGCTACCAGGTGTTTCCTGAAGCAGAAGACACTTAATATGTGTTCTTTCTTTCCCTTGTGTTGATGACCTTAATTGATGGATTCCCTTCCAGCTGCCAACTCCCCCCAAAAGAAGCCACACTGCATTGAGGGTTGTATTCACAGTGGTGAATGCAGTGGTTGTCCAACAGGAAACTAGAGAAAAGCTAAAAAACAAAATAAACAACAACAACAACAACAACAAAAAAAAAAAACAAAGAAAACAATCAGCACAAAACAGTTTCTGCAGCAAGGCCTCTGCCTCCTACTGTACCAAAGGCCTGGGTTTGATATATAGATGTGCACTCCACAGAAGACAGCAGGTCAGTACCTTATAGTCTTCCCTATTTCCCCTTTAAACAAAGCTAGATTTAGTTGCAAAGCCATTTGTCTACACTTTCTACTGGATGGACACAGATGATTCGATTTGGAATGCTAGTCTCTGAAAATAGACAGTTTTCAATACACTTTGATGTGAGACCCGTCTCTCTCTGAAGAGCTGTGTGCTACTTTGCATTTATTATGTCATTTCTACTGAAAAGATTCCTTTAAGATGGAAATGTGACCCTGATCATTTCCACTTTGTGGAGAAGTGAATGGATGCAGACACAGTTAGTTTGCAATGAGTTAGAAGAGTGTCAGCATCTTCTTGGGTGTACCGGAGGTCAGAAAACAGGCCAAAATGGAAGATATTCAATCTAGACCCTGGAGGAAGAGGAGAAGGGTCAATAAACACTGATTCATTAACTTAGGATGTAAAGCATTGTCAAAGCTATCTTGAGTGGGCAAAAATGAATCTCTTCATATATTACCAGTGGTCTTTTTAAAGCTAGCCCAAGCATTTGTCTTGCTATTGAGAGGACATTCAGTGAGCCCAACACAGGGATGCCCAAGGGGCTGTTGAAAGATCTCAATGGGGGTTAAGAAGGTCACTGAGAAAGATGGTTAGGAATGTGGATTTTATTAGAAGAATTACTAATCCCTCACACAGACAGATAAATAGTCAACAAGATGCCAGGGGACTCTGAGGAGAGTTCAAGTCCCAGAAATAGACAGCATGGCAAGGAGGGATCTGAAGAGAGAAAATCAGGAGAGTTCACCAGGCAGAAGTGGGAGTCTCTTACATCTTTGTGGTGATGAGAGCGAGTCCATAGCACAAGACTGTAAATAGGCCCTTTATTCTCAGGCAGGCAGCAGGGCAGTGGGTAGGGGACAGGGTGTGTACCCATTTTGATGGAAACTTACTTACCCAGGTGACACTCGGAGTCTGTTAGCTCAGGACTCACATGTGATGTCCTAGTAGAATGCCCATTGGTAAGAGCTGCCACAGAAGTGACCTGGGCTGCCGCTGACTTCTGACACTACATTCTTACAATGTGAGGCGGCAGGGGGTGCACTGTTCCAACCTTCCTGGCAGGAGTCATTTATGCTCCTCCTTTGGATGAACAGACAATTGAAACAATAGTCTTCTAAATAAGTTGAATTTTCCCTAGAAAGCTCACTCTGAGAGAAGGAAAGGGTGAAACTTTTACTAAGAGAGGAGGAATTTATCTTTCTGGAAGAAATTTCTCACTGTTCAGACTGCTTGTCAGACTACTGTTGGAAATTAAACAGCAGTCATGGGTAAGAGACTACACCTCGACCAGAATTTCTTAGCTGTGCATGTCTCTTACTTGTTTGTTAGTTATTATCTCTGTGTGTGCTCATGTGCATGTATGTGTATGATATGCTCTGTGTATGGAAATAGGAGCCAGCTCTGCATATCAATTCTTGCTCTCCATGTTGTCTGAGACAAGGTCTATTATTTGCTACTGTGTATGGAAGGCCAGTCAGCTCCCAAGCTTCCGGGATTCTGTCTCTACCTCTCATCAGCACATAGGAGCACTACAATTCCAGATGGGTGCATAGATGTGTGCATAGCATAGAATTACAGATGTGTGCTTCTGCATCCAGCTTTTATGCAAGTTTATGCTTGCATGGCAAGAGCTCCACCCACTGACCCATCTCTCCAGGCCTGTTGCCATCTATTTAAACCTAAACTTCATGTTGGGACTCTGAAGATGGACTGGAGATCACTGGACCCCTTTATGTTTTTTTATCCAGTGTGGCCCAAGTGAATAAACCTCCTCTCTCTGCTTTTGGTTGTAACTTGTCTCTTTAATTGGTATATTAGCGGACGGTGGGCGAGTCCAGCTTGTTAGGCTGGCAAGGTCTACTCTCTGACCCTAACAAATCTGATAATAACATTATGGTGCTCTGTCCAGGCCTTAGAAATGCTTCTTCAGGGGCCTCACTACTCTTACTATTTAGACATCAGCCTTCTACTGGTAGTGCAACAGTAGTGATGGTTTTATTTTATTTTTTGCTAGTTGGAATTCATAACAAGTGAGTATGTCTCCTATGTTTATTTTTGCTTGGGTTAGATTCTTCCTCCATCCTTCGAAAGTTTGTGTTAAAGTCACTGTATACTCAGTGATGGCCATTAACAAACAATAGGACTTTAGGTGACACTAGCCGCACATTGCTGTGCTCCAGTTCCTCAGTCTGTGGCTTTACCATGTTCCTTCCTTGTATTGCAGTATATTTTCCTCATCCCATTTTCTACACAAAGGCTCTCAGAGACTCAGTAGCTCACTCAAGACCACACAGCAGAAAGAGACCAAGTGTAGGACCTGGATACTTGGCCACTGCACAACATTTTTCTCATTAAGTTGTCTAGAAGTGAAATGGGAATTTCCATTGACTGGCTGACCGTACCTGCACACATCTGCCTCACATCTGCCTTTGGTCAGAAACCTGTGTAAAATTGATGTTAACTCCCTAAGCTCATATACCAGTGAGTTACATACTAGATGTGTTCTATTGGTCGTGTCAATCCCATCTCTGTGCCTCAGTTTCCAGCTCTATAAAACAGAACTAAATATGTCCCACATATAACACTGACAAGAAGGTTAAATGGGCTGCTAGGTGTAAGCCACTGGAGTCAGGGCAAGCAGCACCATGCCGGGATTTGATGAAGAAGAGCTAGCAGTGTCTCAGGGGATTGAGTCGCAGGGGGTCTGAGTTCCTTGCTGTGCTTTGGAATTAAGAGACCCCATATTGCAAAAGGTGGGGCTGGTGCTGAGGCCAAACCCAATGTGGCTGTTTCTTTGACTGTCAATCTTCATTCCTTAGTCTTCTCACTTGAACACCTTTTATTGGCTCTAAATTTGTCTTGGGATAATGAAGCAGCTGTTCCCTTTATGCCCCTCACCCACTCACGTTGTTCTTCTCTCAAAGCTACCACCTCGCCTAGGACTCACTGATGGAAGTGCAGCTCAGACTCCTGGGCAGAGCCCGAGCTCCGAGAGCCTTGTCTTTGGAGGGTTGGCATAGGGTCTGGCCAGACTCACATAGCAGAAGCCTGCGAGATACACAAACATACCATCTCACAAATGAATAGAAACATGTTTATTGGAGTGGAAGGAAACAGCTTTTTGGCACCTAGCACTGCAGCATTGGAACAACCAGCTGCAGCCTGGGACCACAGGCCGCAGGGTAGGAAAGTCAACATGCATTTCAAAGTGCATAGTGAAGAAGGATGGGTGTGTGTGTGTGTGTGTGTGTGTGTGTGTGTGTGTGTGTGTACTTGAGTCTACTATCTTTTAGAAGTTGAGGACCTGATCATTTACTCAACATTTTTGAGTCGTTGCTTCATTGTCTACATAGACTCTTCATTAGTTGTCTTTGATAGGCCTATACTGACAGTGCCCAACACAACACACCTTGACTTCTGATTTTTAAACTTTGCAATTGAAACTAGTTTTAAATTTTTGAATTTGAGCCTTTTCCTTAGTCACTCGTGATCATGGACAGTGGCCACTGGGCTTGCCATGGTGATGAATGTTGCTGGCAGTTTTGAGTGTTCTAGCTTCTGTTCTCCCATGCCACCAAGATTATAAGAAGCTTGTTTATGTGTGTATATGAGATGGTCCACACTTTATTATAGCATAAGCTTTGCGTTAGATAATTTTGCCCAGATATAGACAAGTGCCCTGAATAGTACATGGGCTATGATGCAATAGATTAGGCATGGCGAGCACACTTCCACCTTACAGAATCCCCAATTTAGGATGCACATATCAGGATGAGACCCAGTGACAGATGGAGGACAGTTATGAATTCAGACCACAGATGATCTGTTTTAGCATCTGATGTGGAACTCAGCACATAGAAAATGCACAGTAAATTCCGGTCTTCATTACTTTTCTGGAAGGCCACAGTCTGTCTTCTGCATTTCCTTAGGACAAAAGTAGCTAGGTTTCCAGAAAAAGAGGTGAGAGGAGCAGCATCGAGAAACCATAAAGAAGAGACCTTGACTTATCAATATTCATTTTTTGCAGTGGGGAAAGAAATATAAAATCTCTTCCTCTTATAAAATTACAAATTAGAAATGCTTATTTTTATTCAGTAAGAACTAAAATCTGAACACACTCTTGTCTCAAAGTGGCAATTGGAAAGTGTAGAGGCAATGGGTGTGAATGGCTATGAGACGTAGCCCTGGCTTACAATCCTGAGTCCCTACACCCCTCCCTGCTTTGTCCTCAACTGCACTGCTCAGCTTTTCTACACTGATGAACGCTCAGTGAAAGGTTTTTGTTGGCAGAGAGATGCCACCGCCTAAACACCTAGCCACTGACACAGTCAGCTGCACCATCATCTGACACCTGTGCTTCCCCTATCAAAATGTAAAACCTATCAGGAAACAGGGTAGAGAGCCCTAAGCATATAAGATGAATAAATGTGTGTATGAATGTAAGGACAGATGGATTAGGAGAGAAGTAAAGGAGAAAAAGAGAAAGAGTCTGGAAGGTAGAGATTTAATCAGTAAATTTTGTCATTTCTTCATTTGCCAAGACTGTGGTCTCACTATTTACATCTCACATATACTCAGATGATCCTCTGCCTTATGTACTTAACTCTTCCATGGCCCACATGCCATCTAGTACACTAGAGGAAGACCACCGGGCCAATGCCGAGTATGTACATACATGCTACGCTGATGAATGAGCTATCACCCAACAACAACGTTGCCAACCAGCCGCCCACTTGGTTCCAGGAGTATATTTTGTTAATGCAACAATATTTGTCAGATTATTTGGGTATTTTGGTACATTCTATCCCCATGGAAAAATGAAAGTTTGGATAGCAGCTATGAGATGCATAGCTTTCATAAACCTGATGCAATCAACTGGAAGATGGGCACCATCAGGACGCAGGAAAGGGCAGAGAGTCTCAGTGTGGTGCTTATACTTCTGCTATCTGGCTGTGTGCTCAAAAACAGAAAAGAAGAAAAAAATAAGGAAAATAGACAATGTAATAAATATTGTAAAGGATGAAGTCTAAAATATATGGTGTATTTGGAGTTCCACCAGGCTTAGGTTTCTAGGAATGTAGCTATAAATCTTTCTTTCTGTTCTTAGATATGTTCTTAGCAATGTTGCCTGGTACTGCCAGAATCTCTTACGTGATTTCCTTGTTCTTTGTCAGATAGCCTACACTGTGTATTTATACTTTCAAGGATTGTTTTACTAACACTTTCTCGAAGGTTTGAGAACAATGTTCTTGGGGAAAAAATATGCTTACCATTTCTTCAGTTGCGCCCAAATGAAACTGGCCACTACCTGCTCGGCTTTCTCCAGACATGTCATCATCCCCCTCTTCTTTCCTTGGGTAGCCTATGACTTCATGGTCCTCTGTATTTGCTCTGCAGGGAACCCCAATAATGACTTTTTACAGGGCAGCCAGTCATTTCCAGTAGATCACTCTTCAGTTGAATTTTATCCTGGGCTATCATGGTATCCCAAGTTTCTTTCTCAGCTTCTTACACAAAGTCTCTAGATCCCTGGACAACCCTCACTGTTCCTGTTTCCTCATTTCACTTTCATTTGGCACATCACCTTAGGACAGTGTGTAGTGGTTTTTCATTCCCAAGGTCTCTAATTGTGTCCTGATTCCACCAACTCTCTGCTTATTTAAATAACGCTCTCTGTTGTTTGTGAGTATACTAAGCTTCAATTCTTTTAGACGTGAAAGTTACTTCTAATGTCTTCTTCTGGCTGATTCTTCTTGCTTTTCTTCTCCTTGCTCTGTCAGCTCTGACTACTCTGTCTGTTGAGGTGCTTTATGTTGCTCCTTCATTTGCTTTTCATGGAGTTGGCGTTTGGGAATGGCAGGGTGATTCTTATCAGAATGCACCATTGTGATCCTGAAAGCCCGCTCAGCTGCTTTTTGGTGTGCTCTGATGAAGGGGTAGGTTGCAGGAGCTGGTGGTAGAATGTGCTTCCTTTGGGGCTCCTAACAGGAAAGGAATACACTTGGCCTGACAGGAGGAGATTCATATTTTCCTCTCTTTTTGAGACACACTCATTTTACAACCCCACGCTTGTCTGGTACTGATTGAACAGCCCATGCTGGCCTTGATTCATAGACTCTTTCTGTCTTAGTTGCCCAAATGCTGGGATTACAGGTACGTGCCACCATGTTGGACTCTCTACAATCCTGTCTCCTGGTGAGCTCTGCCTTTCATACGGGACTCAGTCACTCTCCTGGCCATCTGTAGGACCTAGTATGTCTTGCTGATATGGAGATTTCGCCTGGCTGTGTGCCTCTCGTGCGGCTAGATGCCCAATGCCGAATCGGTTCTCCACTTTTCTAGACTTCCTTTGACCTTTAGTCACCTACACTTGCTGCAGTGACTTCTCTGTGCCTCATCATGCTCTTCAACGATTTTCTCCAATTCTTGTTGCTGGGACAGTTTTCTCTCATTTTCTATGCAACACTGGGGGCAGGAGGTTCAGGCAAAGAGTGTCCTCAGTCTCCCATATAACTCAAGTTGTCAGCTGTCATCTTCTGCCCTGATTCTTAAACGGGATGACTCACGGAGCTCAGGAAACCAAGCAGTATAGGCAGGGCCTAAATCACCTCCTTGGTACCCTGTCATATGCACGTCATATTTTCAAAACCTGTGCCTTTCACTTGAAGGAGGCAGGGCTGCACATGGCATGCCTGCTCCTCAGTAGGTGCCAGTAAGCTAATATTACTCACAATTACGCTGACAGATGTTCTGAAGATGTGAAATGGAGTAAGAACAGCAATGGAGATAACTGCAGTAGGAATTCTTTAGGACTCTGTCCTGGAGGGCCAACGTTTTAAAATTGCCCATTGTAGCTTAACAACAATAAAAATTAAACATTCCACTTCCAGTTCTTCACTTCTTCTTTACAGTTAGTGTGCTCTGAGGGCAGCCTTGAACCTCTGACATTCCTCCTGGTTGTTATGGGTCCTTGTCTGGTTTTTGCCTCTATGTGGACATGAGCTTGTCTGATATATCAGGTCAAAACAGTCCATCTGCCTGACCACATACGATCCTTTGATTCTCCATCTCTGCTGGCACAGCTGCCATTAGAACTCTGCATTCGATTCCAGAAAAATATAGCAGCTACAAAGCCCTGGAACCCTTTTACAGTCACTAAGCATCAGCCCTTCCTTAGCATAGAGAACAACTCAGATCCAGAAGCAAAAGGCCCCGGGAATCATGGGTGCATTATTTTACATACAGTTCTGGTTTTACTTAGGAGCTGTGATAAGCATTTTCTCCAAAAGTAACTTGGGGAGGTAAGGATTTATTTAGCTCATACTTCAAGGTCTGAATTTAATACTGAGAGAAGTCAGAGCAGGAACTTGAGGCAGGAACCAGGGAGGATTCCTGACTGTTCGTACCTCATGCTTAGTTAGCATTTTATACAGCTCAGGACCACCTTTCTGAGGAATGATGCACCCACAGTGGGATGGGCTCTCCTCCATCAATTAATAATCAAGACAACCCCTCGTGCTGGGTGGTGGTGGCACACACCTTTCATCCCAGCACTCAGGAGGCAGAAGCAGGCACATCTCTGAGTTTGAGGTCAGCCTGATCTACAGAGCAAGTTCCAGGAAAGACGCAAAGCTACACAGAGAAACCCTGTCTTGGAAAAAAAAAAAAAAAAAGACAGTCCCTCAGAAAAATGCTACACAATCCCCCAGTTAAGACTGCATCAGGTTGACAATTAAGACCAACCAGGACATGTACTCATGCTTGAAATGGAGAAATTGATGGCAGAGTCACCAAATGATTGTCACAGCACCTGGGCTGCACTAATCAAACTAGGGTTTGTGTATTATAGTTACTAGTCCTGTAATTTGCTCTTCTGAATTTTGTTTCTTTAGCCAGATTAGTGTCCACACCACAGAATCTAATGCACTCTAGTGCAGGTGCCTATGATGAGTCTACACAGGAAGCCATTTCAGAGTCCCTGGAGACCCTTACCACAGTCTCAGTGTCTGGTTTACTTCATTAGGGTAGCATGTAAAGAGCCCTCAGTCCCTGCCTCAGTCAGTCTTGAACTTCTGCAACCCCACACATTTCCTTCCTGCCTCGAGTTCCCAGGAATGCTCCTGCAGCATTGTGAGGAGGGTGCAACAGTTTCCCCAAGTCAGAGAGAGCCTCTGGTCTTTCAGATATCTATAATCATCCAAGGACTTGACAGGAGTGCTGCTGCTTCTTCCAAGGTCCTTAGAGAAAGGCCCACGGTTCTAGGAGTATGGATGCAGAAAGGGATTGTCCCTTCTTCTGAGGCTGGCCCTGGTGGAGCAGTAGACAGAGCTTCTTCTGAGGCTGGCTTGGGAAAATCAGCAAGCCTGGGTATGAACTTGTGAAAGCAGCTCTGTCTACTGCCCCACCGGGGTTGTTAAACTTCTTCCAGAAGTTACACCATATCCAGTAACTGTAGCTCTCTGTCTGTTCCAATAGTCATTGTCTTAGACCTAAGTACCTTGTTGCAAGCTTCCTACTGGTTAAGACATTGGAGAGTGGAACTGTGAGGGACTCAGTTTACCTGATACATTCAGGTTGGATGACCTAAGCAAGCACAGAGGATGTATGATATGGCTTCTAACTTCCTTAAGGAAATCTTCCTCAGAGTAAAAACTTCCTGAATCTCAAAGTTCAGTGTGCTTGGGGTAAAGGTCGTGTCCACAGTGAGCAGTACTCAAGCAAGGGGAGAAAAAGAAATATTTGACCTCTTGTCCTCTTCTGACATCAGACAGAGAGCTTTGCATCACTAATAAGTCATGTAAAGGGAAAGGAGACATTTGTAGCAGCATAGGGAACACCCTACTGTATCGCAAGTTATTGGTGGACACTAAAAACTTAAGTCCAAACCTCAGAAATATTGAAGTTTATTGAATTTCCTGAGGAACATGCAATCTCTGCAAGTGTGGGCTGTTGGTGTTTTGTTTCTGAGCAGTTCTAGACCTGAAGTTGCACAAAAAAAATTACAAATTGGTGTATTTCCTGCTTCACATGGTGTGATTAGTCTTTTTTTTTTTTTTTTTTTTTTTGATTTCTGCGTTTCTACACATGGTGTTAATGGTCATAACTGCAAATGACTGCTATTTTTATTGGTCTAAATGTGGATGTTTGTGTTGAGCATCTGCAAAGGCAAACATTCAGCTATGTTGAAAAAATACTGAAGATTTGGGTGGTTTTGAGATGGAATTTGTGAATGTGCACTGGAATGATGCTGGCTTTTGAGTTGTCTCACTGTTAATGCCGCATTGAAGATGGGGCTGTGCTGTGGGAGTTTTGTTATTTTTTAAATTCTGTTCTTTTGTCTCTTAAAATACTCACCCTATTTGCAAGATTAGCTGGAAGTTTTGTTCACCCTTGGCATTCTCTCTGTGTACTCTTTAACAGAACGGCCAATATATTCATGTCATTTGTGTGTCTTTCTTAGCACCTTAGCTGCTACACTCAGGGATGCTTCGTGTCCATCATGTTGCAATTGTACAGGTCCATCAAACTCTTGCTGATAAATTATTTTAGGCCCTTCGTGAGGAAGAGTTGTGTTCAACTAATTTTCATACCAGCCTATAGCTAATAGAATATGTGGCTAATGAATGTGTTGAATTAAACTGTGTTAGATTGAACCCAATTGAATTGAACAGAAATAAATTGAATTGTATTGAATTATAAACCAGAAACTGGAGACTCATGGCTATCTAATAGCATCTGATAGAAACAGAGTGTGGAATTCATATAGCTGACTTAGGAGACATTTGATATCACATGGATGTGAAAATTGTCCTCTACCCCTGTTCTTGGGCATCTTTGCCAAGTGCAGAGAAATGTCCCATGAGATGCCAGGCAATTACAGAGTTCAAGCATCTTCTGCATTTATGGTAGTAGACTGTGCCAGGGGTATTCGAGACCTGTGTTATTATTCTATATGTCACCAAGCAGGGGCTCCACTTTTAAAAGAAATCCTTTTTTTTTTTTTTTCAATTTTCTTTTTGTTCAGCAGCAGCTGGCTCTGTGGAAGCACTTAGGATGAAGTGATGTGACTGTATGTGTATCAGATAGGGGGTATCATTTGCTGGTTTTAATTGGTAGATTCAACATCTTCTATTAACAGTGCAGAAGCCACTGGCTGAGACGTTACCATGGTAAATGCAACTGAGGTATTTGATTGGTAGATTTCTGAAGCAGGTACAATCATTTTAATCAACTCCAGGAAAGTTTGGGCCATCTGGCTTTGCCTCACCTGGAAGTAATTTACCAGCCAGGTGCAAAAAAAAAATTGCTCTGAGGTCAGTAAGCATAAATCTGCCTCAAGACGTTCTAGCAGAGGACGAGAGAGGCAGTGTTACATGATAATCTCTATATGTTTGTTTTTATATGTTCCAGCTTGGGCGAGTCAGGAGCTAACCATGCCAACCAGAGCCAAAAATAGATCTGGCAGGTGACAACTTAGCCAGTTCTTCATAGCCAAGTGAAAATCCCCCAGACTCCTTAACACTAACTGCTTTAATTTTCTAGTCCTGAATATTTACTGAATCTGAATTTTTCAGGGTAACTTTCCTTAACACACAGATTGATCTGGGCTATGACTGAAAAGCATGGAATGTTTGGTGAAATGCAGAGTGGACCAGAGTGGGATTATTGTGGCCAGTAGGTCCTTCACAAAGACTTCTCCCTCCAAAGAGTAGGTACAGTATGGTCAGATGCACTCTGCTTGACATCTTAGTGTGGCAGCTATGCCATGGTTTATATAGAGCCTACAAGCCCTGACCGAAATACAGACATCAGGATTTCACACTCACTAGTTCTTTGGAGTAGTTAAAAGGATTTATTTGGCTCATGAGACATTGATTTGTTTTGGCGGCACTTGAAGTGTGTGGTCTTTACAAGTCAATAGAAATGAAGTCCTTTATTGAATAGGAAAAACTCCATGGATTATACAAAGAAACAGAAGGCGGAAGCTCTCGATGCCTTGTGTGTTTCTGGAAGTTGGATGCTGGGCAGAAGAGACTGAGCTTCCATAGGAAAGCTTTGGGCTTAGGGGAAAGGAGAAGGGTAGCTGTCTTAGTTTTTTCAGGTTACTACCTAACAGAATGCTACAATCTGGTTTACACAATACATACTTACTCATCAATATTAGTTCTGGAGCCTGGAAAATTCAAGGCCAAAGTTCCGGCAGGGTCCATGTCTGCTGAAGACTTGTTTCCTTCTCCCCAAAACTTCACATTGTAGGAGAAAAAAAGAGCACTGTCCTGTCCCTGGGAGCCTCTAGGAAGACACCATCTTCATAACTTAACCATGCAACTGAGGCCCCACCTCAAAATATGCTCATATAAAGAATCAAGTTTAAATATATGTATTTTGAGGGTACACAAGTCTGTGGCAGTAGGGGTGCAAAAATCTGTTAAGGAGAAACCTTGGAAAGATTGCAAAGCATGTTTATGGAAAACTTGAGAGAAAGGAGGGGGGCTGGAAAGACACTTGCTCTTCCAAAAGTGTCTTCTCTTGATGGACTAGGAGTAAGAAGCCCCTGGACAAATCACCTCTTGAGACTCCTCTTTCTATCTTTGAACCTTGGGTTGAAATAAACTTATATTCCTAACTGAAGTCTTGTGAAGCCCACTTCTCTCTCTCTCTCTCTCTCTCTCTCTCTCTCTCTCTCTCTCTCTCTCTTTCTCTGATATTACTAAATTGTAGTTAAGTTAGGTAAAAGTACACAAAAGGGAACAGCACATATATCTGAGTAAAGACAAGTTCAGAGTGACTGCCAAGAATGAAGAGTTAATGGTGAGGCCTCCAACAACATGGTAACTTCTTTAAAAGAAAGGATTGGAAGCCATGGATTTCTAGATGATTTAGAATGAGCCTCACCAAATCCCTTGATCACACAGTGCAGAGAACAAACCTGAAAATAGCTAGAAGAGCAGGCAAGAAGGCCAACAGATTTCTATTCTTGAGCCATGGTACTCTTTCTTTTGATTCTTTTCGAGCTTAACAGATGTATTTCCCATAGGAGGGAAGCTTAAGTGATCACCACCTTGAGTTACAGGGCACACCATCATAGTATTTCAAGTAGGTGAATTTTCTATTAAACATAGTATTTTCTTGAGTTTTACAGAACATGTTTCATTGCACACCATTCTGCATCTCTGTTAAGTAGCTGAGTGAGGTATGGGGCAAGGAGGCTATAGGTTCATTCCCATATTTGCAAGTATGTGCATTTTGCTAAACTTAGAGCACTGCAAACTTTGTTAAACTGCTCTCAGAAGAAAAGGCTGAGGAATGCATGTTCCACTGACCTATCTGTGCACAAGAATATAGAAGATCTGACCCTTTGAAAAACATATGCAGCTGGCCATTAGGATTGTTAGGATTCATGAAAGGCAGGCTTTATAAACAAATATAAGGAAGTACTTTGCCAGCCATCAAACACTATGACATTTTATGAACAGCTCCCTTAGAAGAGATGCCAAAACGCAGATGCCCTTTCTGGAATAGCTGTGCATAAAGAATCCTCTCAACTCTACACCAGACCCATGTGATTTCCCCTGCCATGAAGTAATCACATGTGGCAGGCTACTTTTCTGTTTCCTCAAACATGGTCTCAAAGTAGGTGGCCTCAATTGTTGAAAAGTGCATCTTGTACTCTCCTTAAAGAGGGCCTCGACATTTTGTTCCTGGAACCTGCTCCAGCAGATTCAACACTGGCTTCCCTCTGACTCATTTCTGACCTTTTGAATCTTTTCAACACCAGATAATGATCTTATCCAGAACATAAAATTATGTTTTACCATATTTTATAAGCATCCCATAGATTCCAAACCTCCTAGAATGTCATTCTCTATGGGACCTAATTTCTCTAGCCTCCTAGTGGAAGAATTAAAGAGGAGAAATACTATGTTGTAATCGTGACTTTTCTCACATCCTAACTTACTGTTATTATTAACTCTCTAGGCGTGTGGCAGATGCTTATGAAAATGTCACAAGTCTTATCTTCATTCTTTACACTGAACTAAGAAAGTGAAGAAATTACCCGTGAGCAGGTACCAACCGCTAGCATCTGTGTTTTAAGTTTCTGGATAGGCTGCCTTTCTTTGCCTCGGGCAGCCTGGCATTAACAGGTTTGTGTGTGCGGGGGAGAGAGAGGGACACTGGAGTAGAGTACTGAATGATTTTATAGTTCTCTACATCTTGTAGGAAACACAGTTTGAAACACTCTGAAATGCAACTGAATGAATGCCTCTTTATATACTTGAGTTTAATCATTGGTTGTTGGCGATGCTTCTTTAGACACTTTTTTTTTTTTTTGCATTCTGAAATCTAAGGGTTCCTCCATTTAAACACGTCTCAAAATATGCTAATTTCATGACTACTCCTCCCACATCCTCCTCTCCTTGGGTGTACTGTTTTCTACCTCAATAGAAAGGTTCTAAGACCTTTTCTTCTGCCTTTATTGTTGGCATCCTTGTATTAGAGACACTTCAATAGTCATCAGCATCCTTCTAGTGGTTAATTCATACTGTATTGAGGAAATAGACAGGTACGTTTTTCACTTTCTTGTGTGATCTATGTGGCTTTACTGCAGCTGTAGTAATGTTTATCATGAACTTGATTGCTTAAAGCTAGAGAATATACTTTCCCACTTGTATAGAAGTCCAAAATCAACTTAATAACATAAAGCAAGGCATGAGTTGGCCCTTGCTCCTTCAGGAGCTTCACTAGAGAATTGTTTGATCATCTCTTCCTGCTTCTGGAAGATTCTAGTATTCTTGGCCCATGACTGCATTATCCCACTCCTTAAGCTCATCATTTGCTATCTCCCCTCCACTCATCCCACATTCACTTGCATATGTATTTCAATCCACAACTATCTTCCTTTTGTAAAAAATACGTGTGCTTGTACTTGAAGTTCACTGGGGTGATCCAAAATTGGCTCTTCACCACAAGATTGTTCATTAAGCACACTTGTAAAGACACCCTTAAAAGTACAGATTTGGGGGATTAGAATGTAAACAGTTCTGAAGCACATCTTTTTCAGTCTGCTACAGTTTCCCAAACCTTTGGCTACCATTGATTCATATGCGCTTGTCATGAAAAATACGTTCAGTCCATCCCAAGATCCCCCAGGTCATAGCCTCTTGTGGTATCGACTCATGTTTAAAATATCATTTACACATTTATACCCAAAGTCCCATGTTTCATCATCTACTTGAGATATTAGGTAATACTCTGGGTGTAAGCCACATGGGGGCAAGGTTGCCTTCCATCTGGAAGCCTTTGAAACTAGAATACACCTTATTTTCTTCTAAAACATGGTGTGCATAGACAGACTATTATAGATGCTCCCTTTATAAAGAAGAGAAACAAAGAAGAAAAGGGCAAGAGTTCTAAGGACTTTCAAGATTTCACCAGGAAAATTCCATTCATCTGAAAGGTGTTGGAATTATAATCTGTGGCTTAGTTCCCTACCTTCTGCCACAACCATTCAGCTTTTTGGTCCAGTTTGGCTTCTGGGCTCAACAATGAACACACACAGAATCGCTGTTCCCTTTTCTTTTTCTTTTGAATAACAGAGTACATTTACAACTTAGCAGTTTGGTCATCCTGGTTCCTGCAGTAGAACTTGTAAGTCCAACTGCCCTATTCAATTTTGTGATATGTTCATCTTTTTTAGTCATACTGGCCATGTTTTCTATTGACATAACATACTCAAAACTTTCTGTGTCCCCTATGTATGTCATAGGGACTGATACCACTGCACAGATGCGATCCCTATAGACCATTCTTGGGTAATCACGTGCTACTTCTGACTCCTACACCCAATATCTTCATCCCTAGCACAAATTTGCTTAGCTTCATTATCAGTCTTTTCTCCAGGGCACATTGGTTAACAACAGAGTATCCTAATTTTAGCATATTTCACAACTTACATAGACAGAGCATTTCCCAAATCATCAAAGGGAAGGTCATTTTTACTGAACAGTTCTTTGATTTATTTTTCTCCTTTCACATTTTACTATAAGTAGAATGCAAAACCCAGGCTCCACCTTTAGTTCATTGCTTGAAAATCTCCTCTGGTAAATAAATATCCATATTCATGCTTACATGTTTTTCTTTCTACCAACTGTAAGTCATAATGCAGGTAAGTTTTCTGATCCTATAATCATAAGAGCCTTTTTCATTTAAATTTTGTAATTGCTTTTGTGAATTTCATGCATGACTAGTGCATTTACATTGTACCCACTTCTCCTTCCCCCTCCCACTCCTCCTGTGTACTCTCGCCCCTCTCAAATTTATCACCCTTTCCTTTCCTTAATTATTATTGTTTCATATATTATACACACACACACACACACACACACACACACACACACACACACACACACATATATATTCATACAACTTGTTGATTCCAGTTAATGTTGATTATATATTCTTGTTTCAGGATGACCACTTAACACTGAATAACCTATCAAGGGGCATATAGCTGGAGAAGATCAATTTTTCTTCTCTCAGCAGCCAATTAGTGCCTGTAGGGTTGCGACCTTACAATATTTACCCTATCCACATTGGTACGTCAACTGGTATTGTCATTGTAAAGATCCAGTTTACATGGCATATTGTTGAGATTTCATGAGTGCAGCTTTCCTGGCATATATAGCAAAAACTTTCTCACAGCAGATGTTAATAGTATGTTCCTATGAAAATTCTGCACGTCAGCAGAATTTCCTCTCTGAGTATTCTAAGAACAGTATTCTGGCTTTTTCTACATACATGTAAAAAGGTGCCCAGTCCCTGCTTAATATCCAGTTCAACATGGCCTCCAGTACAACACTTCCTCAGGCCATGTTGATGCCCTAGGCCCATTTGGATGCCTGTGCTGCTTCTGGAGGGCAGGTTGACATCCATGATCTGTGCTATCTCTGGAAGCCATGTTGATGTCCCTGGACCATGTTACTATCAATGGCCATGTTGATATCCCTAGTTTACGATGCTGCCTGAAGCCACATTGAAGTTAACTTTTAATAAAGTGAGCTCTCCTAACCTGAGGCTAAGTCACCTTCCTAGAGTCCAAGAATCTCCTAGAAATATATATGTGCCTGTGTGTATGAGAGAATGGGGAGAAAAAGAAATAAAATCATAAAAATAACATTCATTTTCTAGAATTAGAGTCCATACCTTTTGTCACATTTACAAAATGTTTGCTGTTTTGACATTTGACACACATTGAAATACAGCCTAATTTGCATGGCATACAAGGCCTCTGTCCTTGCTAGAGCTGTCTGAAAGGAGGGAATCTCAGTTGAGAAAATGCCTTCATAAGATCTGATTGTAGGCAAGATTGTAGGGCATTTTCTTAATAGTGATTGATCTGGGTGGCCAGCCCATTGTTGATGGGGCTACTTCTGGACAGGTGCTCCTGGATGCTATAGGAAAATAGGTTGAGCAATCTATAAGGAGCAATCCAGTAATCAGCGCTCCCCCATGGCTTCTGCATCAGCTCCTGTTTCCCTCAATGGACTGTAATTCAGGACTTGTAATCCAAATAAACTTTTTCTTCCCCAAGTTTCTTTTGGTGGTAGTATTTCATCACAGCAGCAGAAACCTAAGACAGCCTGCATCAGTAGCAATATGCCTAAATTGGGAGTCTTGGAATATAAGCATGGTAAAATCTGTGCTCAAAATCATCACCTAATTGCATATGCCAAACTCAACTCTTGAAGAATTCAGGATTATTCTGATAATGGTTTGAATGGGGATTGGCTAGGGACATAATCTCTAGGTTTCTATCCCATCAAAACCAACTAAAGTATGTTTCTCACAATAAAGGAAGGAAGGAAAGGAGGAAGGAAGGAGGAGAGGGAGGGAGGGAGGAAGGGGAGGGGAGGAAAGCAGACGGAGAGAGGGAGGGAGGGAGGGAAGAAGGAAAGAAACTAGCTTGATATAATTTGAGGGCTGGAGAGCCTGAGAGGTAAGGCAGGCATTATGCTTGCATGAATGAGCCAACCCTCTTCTTTCCCCTGCCTTAGAAAGGGGTTAATGCTCACAGATGGCTCACAACCCCCAAGCAAGTCAGCATACTGTAAAACAATATTAACATCACTGCCTTTTGAATGCCATGTCTTGTAAACCCCAGGATATGACAAGCCTCTTTAGAGTCCTCTTTGATTGTGTTACTCCATCTCCCGTAGGGAAGTAGGGAGGGGTAAGGGATAGACACAAGAGGAAACATATAATTAGGAGTCTCTTAGAACAATAAGAGTCCTCAAAAACATATGACACTGATTGTTGCTTTGGTGTTTTGGATGGTGAGTAATTAACTAACCAAGTTTTGAGGGAGTGGATGTTAGCTTGGGTGATCTTATTGTTGTGAACCATGGGGAAGGCATCATTCCCTTCAGCTATATTTTTTTTTCCAGAGAAATCCTAAGCAGAGATGTGAATGGGAAGGAATGAACAGGCTTTTTGGAGAAATGCCATTCTGGTAATGTCAGAACTTCCTTTCAGACTCAGAGAAATCTTTCTTTTTATCATCCTTATTTTTAGTTTTACGGAAGACAGGAGGCCTAGTTCAATGAGCATGCTGTGTACCCAGATCCCCTGCCACCTCTCCAAAAGAGACTCACAGCCAGCTCCGTGGTCTCTAATGCATCCTTTCAAGGTTGCACTTGCTTATTGCCACAGAGCGTGTGTGTCATAGGGATGAGATTTTGTGTTTTACTGCAGAGAAAAATCAAGGGTTTTCTCTTGGGAACTCATAAGACAGAACATGTTTCAGACAGACACTTGCTGAAAGTTACTCCATGGTCATATCTGAACAGATCCAAATATTGTGTCTTTTCTGAAAAATGAGTCTGACTTCTGAGTCTGGGCTGTATACAGCCTGAAGTTCCTAGACCCAGGCCCATGGCTGGCTTTACCATGTCTGGAAGGTCACTGAAGTGTCTTTGGTGACAGAGGATGAAATTTAACAGGGCTCTAGGCTAAGGGAATCCAAAGTCAATAGTCTCTGTAATAATACAATGAGCCACAGTAAGGGTTCCTCTACTTACAAAGGAAAGGAAGAGATTTTGTTTTGTTTTCTTCTGGAGACCTGGAGTATGAGCATTACCTTCTTAGGGTCTCAGTTTTCCAGCCATGGAAATGGGGTGCTTGTTTATCCTAGGACATGCCCTGTGACTGAAGGAAGTCACGCTGATCTCATGTAGGTCTTACTGATTATTTTATATCTGCTTTATAACACTGTCAGTAAGTGTGCAAAGTACCTGGCCTCTCCATAAATGGCAAGCCATGAGTACTGTAAAAGGGAGCTATGACTTCACCTTTTCTCCAGAAAGCTACTTGAGGAGTGCAGGGGCTCTTAATTGACATGGAAGCTGATTCAGTATGGCCTGACTTAAAGCCATCCTCACAAACTACAAGCCCAAACTCACAGTGAAACTTTCTAAGTTAAGCAGTAAAAACAACTCTGTTTTCAAATAAAGCACCAGCATCTCATCTCCTCAATAGTGTGGTCTGGGTGGCCTAAGGTTGCATTTAGAGGCCACAGGAAGTGCAGTGGCTAAGAGCCAGTCTTCTGTGCAAAGGTTCTCATATCAGCCATTTCCCCCAACTTTGGTTTCTTCGGTTCCTTGTGTTTTCTGGCCATCCCCATTTTCCTGTCTGGACCTATGCTGCAGAAGGCACTGCAAGGCCACTAAAGGAGGAGATTTGGAGGATAAGCTGGTGGAAATGTGTGCCATCAAGCCACTGTCACAGTGGCAGTTCTAATTGTCTGAGGATGAGTCTTGAAATGTCACAGAAAGATTTATCTCCCAGCACAGGATCTCCCTCAACAAAGTTGGAGTAGGCCACTGGATAATGGCTTGTTTGGGAAACAGTGCACAGACCAAGGTGTCATTTTGTTTTACAGTGAACTTGGCAGACTGTTTGAAGCCAGGGACTGTGCGAAAGGAGCCCTTGACTAACCTAGAGACAGGTTCGCGTTGAGGACCACAGGCCTTACTCACAAGGGCACTGGCTACATCAATCTCTCAAGGTATTACCACTGTCCTGTGGAGGCTGAGCAGGCCTCTGCCCCAGCAGTCAGAGCTTATGAGGAGGCGCAGATCCTCCATCAGAATCCTTTTATACCTCCAGCCAGGATTAAGTTCAGAGATAATATTCCATGGAAAAATAGCTTTCCTTAGTCTTTTGTATGGGTCCAAGGGAAAAATTTATACTTTCCTGATTTCAAGTGCTCTTGATATAAGGTGCTTGTTAATTTGCCAATAATTGTATTAATCTGGAAGAAGTAGAAAGGCAGAGATCATTTACATAAATATGATAATGCATATTTCTAGTTCAAATATACTAGATTTAATTCACTATGGCCTGGGTGTGGAAATGATGTAAACATGGGTCAATGCATGAGTAGATAAAGAAAATCAAGTATATACATGTAAAGAAATATTATTCACCCTTTAAAAAGGAAGGTATTCCATTCTGGGTGGTTATATGCAAGAATCCCAATGACATTTAACTAAGTGAATAAAATAAGCCAGTCACAGAAGGGCTAGCACTGGATATTTAACTCCAATATGGTACAAATTAGGGGGATTTATGGAATCAAACATTAGCATAATGGTTGTCAGAGGGAGGGGAGTGGCAAGAACAGCCAGTTCAACAAGCATCAAGTTTCATCACACAAAATAAATAAATCTGGACATTCCCTGTACAGCACTGTGCCTATTAGAGACACTGTAAGCTTACAGTTTCATTCAATGTGTAGATCTAAGATTGCATTCTTGCCACAATAAGATAACAATTTTAAAAGGAAACGTGTAAGTGTGGGGGCATTTTTTAAAAAGTGAAACAGAGCAGTAATTTTAGCAGCTTAACATTAGAAGTTCTTCATAGGTTTCCTTCAGAACTCCCTTTCAAGATGGTAGATTTTTGCATCTCTTAAGGTAGCCATGCAAGCTAGCTTTTATTCAGGCTTTATGCATGAGTTACACTTCTAAGTAGAACAACATTTTTGATGATCTTGGGACCAACAGAGCACTTGCCACCTCCAAACCACACTGGATTTTCTGAGCTATTATTAGCCCAGGGAAGAAAGATAATTGCAATCTACTCAGAAATCTAAAAATAAGGTGTTTATTCATTTTCTGTAAAGAATTTTATTTTAGCACATTGCCTTTTTTGAGAACGGTTTATAAGCGCCTAGATTAAAGCATGGCTCTTTCCTTTCTCTCCTTCCCACCCTTCTTGGAAGTCTCAAGCAAAAATGTAACAGCCTACAGGCAGAAATCAGGAGGGGAAATGCTCAGCAGTGCTCTTATTAATCTGTCTCAGAATGATTGAGAATTGGCCAAAAATCTAATTCTTCTCATGCAAGAGGTAACCTTTATCTCACTGGCATTTACCTGAAGTAAGGTAAATATTGATAGTGTTGGTAGGTATGTAATCAATGACATACTTTCATCATTTATTTTCTTGAAACCACAGACACAATAGTATTGATTACCTCATACATTTCATGCTAAATAGCTGCATTAATCTGACTTAATGAGTGTGTGTTATGGAAACAGCTGTACCATGTTCTCAGCAACTGCCCTGCTTAATAAATATGTCTTATCTTTATCTGTGACTTTTGTTGGATTCTAGCAGACTATTGGTCCACAAATTTATTTCTGTAAAAGGACAAGTAGTAACTATTTTATGATGTACTGCATGGTGAATCAGTGTTACTCTGCCTTGGAAGTGGGGATGCAGCAACAGATAAATTGTAGTCAAAGAGTATGGCTGGGACTGTCTCCCCATCCCCAAATACTCACTTACTGAAACAATGAATAGGTGGGATTTGGGCCAGTCCCTGGATTTTCTGACCTCTAAGAGTGCCAAGGCTGGAGAAAGAAATCAAGATTATTGTCACCACATGCCCAGTACTGCCATGCCAATGGAAAGCCTAGTGGAGTCCATGCAATGCCAGTATTCATTATCCACACTGTAGCCCTGCACTGCTAAAATTTTAGTCATTGTCATAGCCAATTTTTATGGACTTGATAATTCATATGAATCCACAGGGTGAACTAGTCAAGCCCTTCAGAAAAAGACCATGAAGACAGAATTCTGTGATGTCGATGAGATGCTGTATATGCTCTATTATTCTGCCCAGTGATAGACTTAGGTAATGAAGCCTTTTCACTGTCAGCCCTCTCTCTGGTTCACAGTAATGACCTAAAATGTACACCTGTGCCCCCTTTGCTAGAGGGAGGTTTCAAGAAAAGTTTGGAGATCTTTCGAAAACCATACCACAGAATGGGATCAGCAGAAGGGAAGCTACAGCAGTTGTCAATTCGCTGATACTTTCCTTCATGAGCCAGGAAGTTTGCTTGGGTTGCTGGATGGGATATGTGCTGGCAGCCTACCATACCTAACCAAAACTTCAACGATGGTAGAATTCTTCTTTTACTGTGGACATGGAGACTCTGAGAGACCATCTGCTTTCCACAGCCCCATCTGGCTACTAAAAAGTGACCAAAACAGGAGTTAAGCCTGGGTCTTAAAGTCAGAACACTGCACTTTAAAAGGCTTATCTAAGTTTACTGCTCACATGAAAACAGATCATAGAAAATAAAAGTATAACCACAGCAAAAGGCAACTCTCAGCCATCACTCATAGTATGCACAGACTCACTGACAGTATTTGTTGATGTTGATTAATTCCCTATTCTAAGATAGCGTGAGCACATGATCAAACCATCGCTAAAAAAATAATGAACAGAGAATAAACAAAAGTGGCTGAAGCCCTGTTTTCTTGCCACATGTGAGGGAATCACTGTATACCACCTCCCACTTATACCACCAACCCTGGTCCATCCACACAAGCCAAACATTTTGTTTACTTAATAATTCCAATTTAGTCTCTGTTGTTGCCCTGCCCAGGTAGACTCTGGTCCTTGAGAACTCTAAAAACAGTGTTATGTTGTCTAGTGATGCTAGCCCAGGTCCCCAGAGCCAGACATATCCATTGGTGCATCAATCCCACCCTCAGCATTTAACCTGGGACAGGTAGCAGGGGGCTCAGCCTCAACAGAGCTTCACAGGCCACTGCCACCATATGATTACCACTGAGTATCTGGTGAGAGTCATCGGATGACCTGAGCTGTAGTCTCCGGCCTTTTTAGAAAATGAACTGTTTCTCCCAGCACACAAATATCTTGCTAATTAGCAATTAGCTATTAAGCGAAAAGAAAGGAATAGGAGCTGGGGATCTGAAATAGTCTCCTAAGAGATGTGGGGGTAAAAAATACCAGCAGCACTTAATGGAAGCCAGATAGAAAGTGGCTTCATTTGGGTCCAATGTCTCAAGCCGTTTTCCTAAATGTTTGAGATTCAGCAGAGGACCCCAGTGCATTCTGCCAAGTGCTTTTCCCTTTAATTTTTAAATGCATTCAAATTTCAAGGGGAATTTAATCCGTATGTTTCTGGTTCTTTTACACTTAACTCATCAAAATGTTGTTCTTTAAGAGCTGTTTGATCTGGAAGGCTTATGAGCCTTTGTTATAAGCCTTTTCAAAACCTCTTTCCCTTTTTTGAATCAGCAAATGGAATTGTGCCAATTCTGAATGGCATTTGAATAAAGAAAAGTCCAACTTTAGGATTAAATATAGACCTCAAGGGTATCAGAGCTGGCTTTGCAGAGGGGCACTTGACCCTTGCTTGAGAATCAGGCTACCCACATCACAGGGGCCCAATGCAGGGAGTGAGGTATTAAGAGGCAGCCCAGAGAAGAAACCAATGTGACTCAGAGGCACACACTTAACCAGAAAACCTTAGCATTTGATGCAGGCCAGCTCTGCTTGCCCAGAGATAGCAGTGACAATAGGATTCATGGACATTAGCTGTGCCACAACTGGCTCTCCTGGGCTCTGTGTATACATCTTCATTTTAATCCACATCAGAACCATAAGGTAGATGTGTGGGTAATAAAACACATGGGCAGGAGTTTACGCTATGTAATCAGTGGGCCTGCGTTTGAATCCTAAAACCATCATTTATAAACCCTAGCTTATGAGTGAAGACTGTCTTCAATACTCCCTCAATTGTGCTTCCAGTTGATGTCACTCCCAATTGCTAGCTGCTGCTGGTAGTAATTGTTATTATTGCCAAGATGAAGAAGTCATTGCCTAGTGATGTAGCATTCACTATAATTGTAAAAATAGACTCCCCCCACATTTTATGAATTCTGCCAACTAGTTCGTAAATAGTCCTTTTTTCCTACCTCTTTTTATAAATGATGGTTCTTCAAAAACTTGAAAGCAGTCATGGATGTCTTCTCTTTCTCAAGATTAATTACAAACTCCTCATAGGCCTGTTTCCTGACCTTTGCTGTCCTGGTTACATTTTCCTGACACATTAAAACTGAGTGTGAAGTCCTGGACTGTTTTAGATGAGGTGTAATGAATGTGAAGTGCATTGTCCTCCATTTCTGTTTTATCTTCCTATTAACATGGCCAGGTACCCCATCTACTTTTGGCCAGCCACATGAGAGCTTTTCATTAACCTGTGATGAAAGCCAGCTAATGTAAAATCTTACACAAATTGTGTAAGGAAGTCTTCCATTTTTTATCTTTCTGCAGTTTTATTATTATTTTGAAATACAGTACTTTCTCATGTTAACAAAAAGTAGTATGGATTGAATGGGAGAAATGCACTTTCTACAGTGTTTTTTTGATGTTAAGTGCAGAAATGCTCAAAAAGGAAGAGTTTCATGCCATCCTGTTGATGTATTATTTAAATTCTTAGCTTCCAAAATCTAAGCCTTCAGAGCTTCTTCCTGAAGAGTCATTGTGAGGCTCAGGTAAGTTTCATCATGAAAGCATGCTGAAGAAAATCAATGGCCTCTGCTCTCCCATTGGGCAAGCAACTGAGAGCAAGCTTCCAGCCTGCATGGGACATCTTTTAATTTGCCAAGTGACTAAATGTGCAGTCACTGCAGAAGACATCTACCAGCTGTGCCCACATGGCCCACTCAGCTGGATTGCTTTTCAAAGAGCAGACAGGCTTATCCTGATACCAAAACCCCATGCCAAAAAGATCATAGCTGGGTTTGAGCACTTGTACACAATCCCCAGCAGCCAAGAGTGGACAGCTCTGCTGAACAAAGGCAATTCCTATCCTTCAGGCCAATGGGCAGCTCTAGTTGCTGCTGGACAGTGTTCTAAAATTCCTGGACCCAGGGGTGAGTGTCGGGCCCACTGGTGATGCTCGCCATCTGTCCACTTACCTTCTTCTACCTGCATTTCATCTCCATATTCCCAGTGGGCTCCATGGAGCCTTTTAAGCTTCACTGACCTATTCGGTCTGTGAGCCGGGCAGTCCCAGCAGGTGTGTGCTTAACCTCAGAGCTTTCCAAATGCATCTCCACGGAACTTTCTTCTCTTGCTAACAGCCATTAGCTCAGATTTTAATCTCAGAAAACTGTGAAATGTACTTGTTTCACAGGATGTTTTTCTGAGTGCTTGCATGTGCGTCTAATGGTTGGGCAGTTTATGGTGAGAGGAAATGAGGAGAATTGATTAAGTGACAGCACCTGTGCTCCTGACGCATACCAAGCCTGATGCCAGATAAAGGAACAATGTAAACCTTGAAGGCGTATCTCTTCGTCTTCTGCCCAAGACCAAGGACATCAAACAGATGTCACAGAAGGAGAAGATTCATGGAAAGGAAATCACATATGCCTGATAAAGAATATATAAATAGATGCTAAAGGGTTTGGTGTGGGCTTTAAATGGTATGGTCACTGAAATGAGAGCTTACTGTCAACCAGAATATTCTAGAAGGTAGGGCTAAACCTAGGCTTTTCAACTCAATGGGGGTTTAGATCAATACAGGAAAAAGTATCATTTTGAAATGGCAATACAACATTGGGAACTCATATATATATAAACCACATGAGTGTGTGCACATGTATACACACACACACACACACACACACACACACACACACACACCAAGGAGGTGTCATTTCCAACTTATTTTCGTCTGTGACAGGGTTTTTCCAAGTTGCCTAGACAGCCTTGAATTCACTGTGCAGCCCAGGCAGGCTTGAACTTGAGGCTCTCCTTTTATAGTCCACTGACAGCTAGAAGTAGAGATGTCTATCACAACAGCCACCTCTCAGCTGGCTATTAATAAAACCAAACTGCCTGGCTCCTGATTCAAGTCTTGGTGGTTACTGGCTACAACCACCTACAAAGCCCTATGTGTAGTCTTTTAGCTACAGGAGCATGTGCCTGAAATGGTATCCAAAACAGGCTTCAGAACTGTGTGCAGCTGGCATACAGCATGCAAATCACCTAAGCTCTATCTTTGCCCATCACAACTGCCTTCTAGCAAAGACAGGGTTGTACGTGCCACCCTCAGGAGAGCTGAACCACAAAAGACATGTCTTCATGCTGTTACAGTCTCCCAACCTGCTCAGACCTGCTGCTCACCCGGGTGGTGACCCATCTGACCCTCTGTCCTCTCAGCCTGCCATCTTCTTCTGTACAATGAGCCCTACTTCTCTTCCCAGGCAGTGTTCTATCCCAGTCATCCTAAGAGCCTTAGAACCACCCCCAATGTCCCCGGGCTACTTACGCACTAAATCAGCCACCCTCTGCTTTTCTGCTTCCAGGTCTATATAGTCAGTTCTTTCTCCACTTAACACACGAATCCTTACGTGTCCTCCAGCACCATCCCTTCCTCAACCCAGCAGCTTTGTCCTTTCTTTATTCTCCTCTCCATCATCCAACCTGCAGACAGAAACCCATGGCTTCATCTACCATCATAAACATCCTGACCTCCTTACCCCACTGCCCTTGGTCATAATTTTTGAGTAAAATGCAACCCAGAAAAATATCATATCTTGATAACTTACACTAGTAGCTACTAGAGGAAACTTGTGCTTCTTAGTGGTTCCTCCATGAATCCATAACCTCCGACCTAACTTAGAAATACAAGACTGGCAAGTCAGTTACCCAGTTTCTGTTTCCCATTTTTTCAGAGTGGTGCTATTTCATCCTCTAATTCTGCTTAACCCCTGTATTCCTGCTTTTCTTTCTTACTCCATAGAACTTGTCTTCCCTCTTTTTTGGGTCACCCAAATCCATTTTAGGTTTTGGCTTGAAGTTTTTCTTAAGCAGGCTTTTACTGATATATGTACTTTTATAGGTATCTGTTATCTCAATTATAGCACATCATTTTTTGTTATTTTTTAATTTATTTTTATTTGACTTTACTACTATAAGGTTTGTGAATATTTTGTATATTCCTAGAAAATTAATAGTTTAATAGTTTTCAGTAAAGTTTTTTTTTTTTTGTTGTTGTTGTTGTTTTCAAGACAGGGTTTCTCTGTGCAGACCTAGATGACCTGGAACTCACTCTGTAGACAAGGCTGGCCTCAAACTCAGAAATCTGCCTGCCTCTGTCTCCCGAATGCTGGGAATAAAGGCGTGAGTCACCACAGCCTTGCAAGTTTTTTCTGTTTATCAAGCATATAACTCAGTTACTTGAGAGGCTGATACAGAAAGATAGAAAATTCAAGGCCTTCTTGGCTTCAGAGTGAGCTCAAGGCCAGCCTGAGCAACTTATGTGTGACCATGTTTCAAAACTATGCCACACACTGATAAAGTGCTTGTGTACCATTGGCATGGCCCCAGGTTCTAGATTTTTAAAATATTTGTAGGAATATTTGCCAAGTGAATGAATTAATGAGGAATCATGACATGTTGGCACCATTAAAAACAATGCTCTCTCCTTAAGAGTTGTTCTTTTTCCTGGAGCTGGTTTTACTGTTGACCTCTTCTTGTGAACTATCTCTAGTAGGTCAATTTTGTCTTTTTCTTTTCTTTCAGATATCTGCAATATCTGAATACCTACTGTTTCTCTTCAGCAATTAAATAATATTAATATATTTTGTATTTGAAATGTTTTTCTTGAGTTGTTGCCTAATTTCTATGTCTTACTTCACAGCCACAGTCAGCTCCTGGACATTGTTATACCAGCTTGTACCCCAGGCTTTCCCTGACCCAAGTCATTTTCTATGCTGCAGCCAAACCTTTCAAATAGAAACATGATTCTATCTTTCCTCTTTATAGCTTTCCATTGGTTCTCCTATTTTGTTGGGACAACAGCCTATACCCTTAACTTAGTTTAGGAGACCTTAAACCTTCAATCTCTTAGTATCCCATGTTAACCATGGTTACCTTCAACCATTTACCTACCCTGTACCTTCCCAGCATGCTGCTCATGACCCACATTCCACTCTGACAATTCTGAACACATTCCTTTTTCCTCCTGTGACTTTCCTCTTTTCTAGACCTTAGCACATGCTGGTTCCTTGACCCAGAACACTCACAAGAAGGTCTATTTTAGTAATGTCATGATTGGATTAAGAAACATCTCTGGAACTAAGGAGGTACACCTTGGCATATGTGTACCATGGTGCTTCCAGAGAGGATTAGCTGAGGAGAAAATACATAGGCTAAATATTGCTAAGGTCATCACTTGAATTGATATCTTAGACTGAATAAATGAGACAGGAGAAAAGCCTCCGAGAACTCTGCATCACCATATCTCTACTTCCTAATTTGCTGAAATATGAACAAGTTTCTCTATCACAGCTGGGAGCCTGTTTTCTCTGCCCCATGTATTCATTACCAATGTAGACTCTGTCCTCATATCCAAAACAAACTGTCTCTACCTTAAGTTGCTTCTTATTGAATGTTTTGCCACAGTGATGACTTCTGAGTCCAGAGAACATGATGCATGAGGAAGCACACGAGTTAGGTTCATCTTGGCAGCTAGCTCTTTCATCAGACTATCCAGTTCACTAGATCATCCAACAGATACTGGGCCCAGTACTCTCCCTCTCCTCTATCTAAAGTGTCTGTCCCCTGGCTTCACAGCAAACATTCAACATCAACTAGTCTAGGACACCTTTCCTTCACACACACACACACACACACACACACACACACACATACACACACACACACACACCACTGAAACGCACATGTTCACATATATACTCTCTCTTTAGACATCACATTGGATCCTGAAGTTCTTCCTTCCTAGCAACTTCTTTAAGGTAACAGATATGATGAAAGTCTTTCCTGTAAAAAGTCATTGTGATTGATCTGATCCCCACTCTACCTTGCCTTTTTATTTATCTATATTATCAAAAATGGCATGGTCCATAAGGACAGTTGTTTTGTATAATTAACTAGAACTGCTCTTGGATTAGGATAGACTATCAAACTATGGTCAACACCCCGTCCTGCCCCATGCCTCATGTTGGTTGACTGGCTGGATAGAAAAAGATGAATTGTCAGCTAGATGTCCAATTCTCTCTTCCTGGTTAATAATACTTTTCTAGGCTCAGAGAGCTAGGAGTTGCCATGACTGACCTGCTGATACCATGCAGGAAACACTGGGTGTTCTCATGAGATGTGCCATCCCTGGATACTCTAGTGTCTTCCTCTCATATATTCTATTGTCAAGAGTTTCAACCCTTCAAAGCCTTTGTCTCTCCCTTTAGGAAGATACAAAGAGCGAATTTGAGTGGCATGTATGTTAATGATGAGGCTAGATGAGAGTGAGGAGAATTATGTGCCTAGGATTTAGCAGTCCATTGAGGACACTGGACTGTAGGTATTGGTAAATAGAAGCCCCTTTCAATAGAAGAACAGCAGGCATTTCTTTCCCTTTTATTATGATGATTATTATTATTTTTGTGGTTTCCATGGAAACAACGGGAGCTAGAGAAGAGAAAAGTCAAGGAGGTTAGAGTGATGAGACAGCCCCAGTATGCTGAAGAAGACTGTGTCTGTGTGTGTGGATGTATACACTGCTGGGCCAGGGGGAACTGGGATGGTTATTCATGGCATTTGTTATAATAGAGCTCAACAAGGAGGCAACTATCAGCTTTTAGTAATTAGGGAGTCTTTGTAATGACAGCTTCTTCAGATTAATAGCAGAGGGAGGGTATCAGAGATGGAGACATTCTGAAGGCGAGCTAGAGGCATTTCAGAGGAAAGGGAAGACCTCGGCAGCGGAGTGTACACCTTCAATTTTCTCTTCTCACCCTAGTGGAATCACTATGGATGCCGCATGTAGGATTCCAGTTGGGGGTGGCAGGGGCGGGGAGGAGGGAGGCTGCGTACAAGCCTGGAAATCCAGAAAGCTTCATCTGCTGCTCGCTCCTCAGTTTCTTCCTGCCTTTCCTTGTCTTCCTCTCATATCTCATGACTAAGAGAGAAGACAGGTGGGGGTTGTGTCAGGATGGGCCAGTGCAACATCAGAAGCCACACAGAAAGGTTTTTAGCTGCCCTCCTAAACAGTCTTACATCGCGTCTTTCCTGCGGTTCTGACAACCCAGCCTCCTTCCTCTGCGCTTCCACTGTCCCCCTAATGTTTAAGCACTAGTCTGTAAGTGGGGTGCCTCAACCACAAAGGCAAAGAAACTAGGCCTGGAATCCCTGAACTGAGAAGGAATTCATCATGATTGGCAAATGACCCGAGAATACAAAGACAATAACCAAAAAAGGCATCTGTGACAGAGACAGTGGCTTGTCCTTCCACTCCTGTTTCCTCTTCAGTAATGTGCACTGGCATTTGGAAAGCTGAGGACTTCATCCCTAGCATTCCATATCTGAGAGAAGCCAACCGACTGGTTCTTAATCCTGGATTGACATGTGTCATTCACAAATGTCACAGTGGCTGCTGTCAACACTCAGGTCAATCTTAGAGTCCATATGTTGAAAAGTGGAGAAATCCCACCAACCTGGATTGTGAAACAAAACAAAGGAAACAAACAAAAAAACAAAAAAACCTGCATGGAGAAAGCTCATCTGCCCAGCCTTTTCTACTGAGCAAACTGTCACATTGGACCATGAGCCCCCAAAGACTCTCTTTTTGTCTTAGCCTTAGGAATGCTGTTTCCAGTCATGACACTTACCACTACCATAACATGTACAGTGGAGGAAGCAGATGTTATCTCCTAGTCCCCAGTTGCCACATCAGTCCCCTTAAGCTACCACAGCTCCTCCCTAACAAAATGATCAAGCCCAAGTGACAGATTCTGCCTGACAGACCCTTCCTCGCCTCAAGGCTGCTGCCCCTGACCGGCTTCTATACCTCCTAGGCTTATTTCTGCTTTAAATGATTTTTTCCTATCTTTTTGACCAGCAACTTTTGATTGCAAGAAGCAACTCAGTTATACATTACCAGAGTAACAGAGTGTGTTGTAATTGGCCAGAAATCGGTCTTGAAATGTCAGGGAAGGATTTATTTCCCAGCGCTACCTCTCTAGGTGCTAATTTTGCTATAGGCTTCTGGATAATGGTTCCCGCTCACAATGGGCAAGAGTTCCTAATCAGAATCCAGGGCTGTAATTGGGTTGAAGGGATTTTAAATCATTAAAGTTGCATTTAGAAGGGGAATAGAAATAGAACCCCAAGATTGAATGACTCACTTAGTATTTAATGAGAGAGTCATGGAGTATTACTTATAATATTCTCTTAATGACCTTACAAGCAATGCAACTCCCCCCACCCTCCAGGGCCTATTCACAATGCACACTTCTGCCGTCTTTTGCCCAACACTCTGGAGTTATTAATTACTGACCCATCAAGGAGTGATGGGCTCTGCACAGTTAACAGAAGCACTGATTTCTTTCCCCACTGTCTCCTCACTCTTCATCTGCCTGCTGCCTTGTGCAAGGGCCTGCTAGGAAGGGAGCTGACATTTACCATACCATTAATCACCATGCAGATTTTGGAAAGTCCAGCTCACCATGAGAGCCACAGGGTGACAGAGAGTATTGTGGAGGGTGTGGAGGGTGTGGGGGATGAGACTTTGGAAACAGGATGTATAGGCTCTGTGGAGTGACACTCTGTAGACTTCACTGGCTGTGTTCTGCTGTATCCATCTGCCTATGAACATGCCACTTTACCTGACCTCCATGGTTAGTTTAGTTCCTTAACAACTCTAGCTCCATATTGCTGGGTGTGGTGGTTAATCTTCATTGTCAACTTGATTAGACTGAGAAGCACCTAGGTGATTAAGAAATCACTCTTCTGGGTGTGTCTGTAAGGTCATTCACAGAAAAGACTAATGGGAAAAAAATCTTGAATGCTGATGGGATCCTACTTGTAGGCTAGGGGTCCAGGAGATAAAAGGGGAAAAGGAGAATGGTAGCTAGAGAAGACATGCTTTCTACTTCTGGGCCACTTGATTGTGATCTGCACACACACACACACACACACACACACACACACACACACACGCACAGACAGACATACATGCATACATACATACATACATACAGACAGACAGACAGACAGACAGACACACACACACACACACACACACACACACACACACACACACACTACCCACTGTGGTAGTCTAAACCCCCTACAACCATGATTAAATTGAATTCTCCTAGGAAAGTGGTTCAGCATGTAAAGCACTTGCCAAGGAAATGAAACCCTGAGTTTGAATTCCCAGAGCTCACATAAAGCTGGCCCAGCATGCCCATCAAGAGATGGAGGGCAGGGCAGGAGGCTCTTTGAGATAATTTCCCACTAGCTAACCTAGTGTACTCAGCAGAAAACAGCCAAGAGATCCTGTCTCCAACAAGGTAGAAGGTGAGGACCAACAACCAAGGCTGACTTCTGCGGGCATGCCATGGTGAAAGTGTGCCCACGCTCACATATGTATATGCATACACATAAGCACACACAGTCATATAAAGCCTAACACCCTAGGTTTATACATAATCTGCCACTAGAATTACAGAACAGATGAAAGAGTGGCAAGGACTGACTTTCTATCAGGCCCTGCTTGATTTAAGTCCTGGGAGCTCAGGCATGTTGATCTCTGACTTGTGGTAGGCATCAAAGAGTGGTAGCTTCCCTTCCTGTGATTGTGAACAGGGGTCCCAACCCCGCTCCATGACTTTGCTTCAGGTAGTATGCAGCCCAAGCATTTATTCTGGATTTCATCTTCAAGTAGATCTACAAAACCAAGGTTCTTATGAAGCTGCACTTCTTAGGATGTGGTAATAAAAGGACTGCCCAAGACACATGCATTTATTTAGAAGTGGCTAAGCATTTGGAAAGAGTGATGGACCTGCATCTTGCTAGTCATATAATTGCCTGTGACTTTCCTCCCAGGACTGCAGTTTGGAAGCCAGATTTTAATAAGTTGACCTGTCTGAATGGCATCTGGAGTCTGAGGAGACCTCTGATCTGAAGTAGGCTGCAATTGGACATTGAACCCCCTATCAGCCAGGCTCTTAGTAACACTCATGCCACATTGCATTGGTGACTAGAGTGATCTTCTAGTACAGTGGGCTATGTTCTAAAACATTAGAAACATTAAAGAAATAACTTTTGTCTTTTCCAGGACTAAATATGCCTGGATTTCCTTTATAGTACCCACATTATCACACCCTTTCTTTGAATGAACAGTTGAAACACACTCTATGGAAAATACATGGTGCTCAGGTCAGGTCAGTCTGGGAAGGTTTTGCATTGAAGAATGTCTGTGAATACAGCTTTGCAAAGAAATGGAAACTTTATACCATTTACCAAAGGGAAAGACTGAATGCATAACATAAATTTATTTTCATTAAAAAACTTGCCTGCATTTTTGGGGAACGGATGAAAACATCCCTCCAGCTGGAGATGTGATAACTTGTGGTAGATGAGGTAGAACAGGCCTCTGTTCTCAGCACTGAGCATGCTGAGGCAGTAAGATCACAAGTTTGAGGCCAGCCTGGGCTTTGTGATGAGACCTTGTATCGAAGGGAAAAACGGAGGAGAAGGGAAGGAAGGGAGGAGATGGACAGGCCTTCTAAACCATTTTGACCTCTTCACAGAAACACAAATTCTATGATAAACTGAGGTATTTTACCTCTACTAATTTGTTTCTGTCCAATTAATGCAAACAAGGATGCGAAAAGTGCCTTGTTATAAAATTTGCTATGATTAATATCCAGTCAGCCCACTAGAAAGTTAAAACAGCTAGGCTAGTCTTTAACTGTGAGGTGTTGACTGACTTAAATTGAGTAACTGAAAACATCAGTAGTTTTATTGGTGGTTTACCAAAAATTACTAACGATGATACCTACTTCAGGTAAATCAAAGCTGAAGCAGTGGGATGTTGTCTAGGGAAGAACAGGCTGTGCTTTGTGCAGTGAGCTTGCTCTCCACACAAATCAGGACACAAAAGCTGACAGTGTCTCCAGTGTAGGAAGGTGCTCCATTCCTATGGAGAGTGGCATGTAACAAACCTTTGATGACACAACCTCATCATTCACTTAAGAATTCTGACCCTTCCCATGCCTGCATCTGTTGGGAAAGGACCTCCTACATGCATTTTGAATGTGAGTACTGACCAACTCCTTTTGGGTCTATAGTTATTACCTATTCACATGTCGGCACTCCTGAGCCAGCATCCTAGGCAACACATCTCAAATGGGCCCGACTGTAGCTCTTTCCAGATGCTCAGGCCTTTGCTTTCACTCTGGCTTCTCAATATTTAATTACAATTCCAGGCAGACCTGGTCTCATAGCCTTCTAAGGAATTAGAGCAACTAGACTTCCCATCCTTTGGGCAAATATAGACCCTCAAGTGCAAACGTTGGTGAATCGACAGCATTTTCGTGCAAATTTCCCAAAGAGTTACATCTTCAACAAGTGCTCATAGAGTGGCATGTAAAAGTCCCTAGGTTTTGGTCTCTGTATCTCCTTGGCCAGACACTCTTGAGCAGAAGGGAATGTGTCAACCCACATGTAGATTCCTTCCTTGACAACAGCCTGGGTTGTTTTGATCATGGCCAGATCACTGTGCATGGACTCTGCTTGATATTCACGTGAACATTACGTTCATATTGGATTAGGGATGATAGCAATGTCATCTTTGTAACAGCAGTAGCTCCCCTGATGCTGGTCAGGGACCTTCGCTGTTTACAGCTGGCAGATTCTGTGCTTATCTTCCTGTGGCCACCTGTTTCTTAGAGATCGTGTCTTAATTAACTTTGTGTTATCGAGACTGAAATTGTATCAACATGACAGAATCAAATTGTAAATGAAAGATCGAAAGAACCAACTCTGCTGACCAGAGTGGGGAGTCTGGAAGTCTCGGGGACGGGGGTGGGGGTGGGGGGGGAGTAGGAGAGGATGGAATTGGCTGGAGGCCTGCTAGAGGCTGTGTGCTGAGGTTTGGAAGAATAAAACCACACACTGTGGCAAAGGGAATAAATAGGATCTAAAGTGTTTCTAAGCTAGTGGTGCCCAAATCTTTTCATGTCCTAAAACAATTTATTTTTTTGATGATCAATGTGGATATTTTTTTAAATCTATCTTATCCATTTTTTTAAGTTGCTGATTAAATTGTTAATCCCACAGCCTCCTACCAGCACATAATGAGGAGATAGCCTGGCAGCATTCTCTAGTAAGTCCTTGGTTTTGAAATTCAGGACTGAATGGTAGAGTGGTTTGCCTCAAGTATGTTATCAGTAGACATTCTTCTTAAATGCACATGGGTCAGCCCTGTGGACTCTTCCTCAGCAGCCCTGTGCATCCAACATTCAATCCAGCCAGGCCTGTGGAACAGGACTCCCAGGGCACCTTGCTGTTCTCAGGATAATGGACCTAGAATCCATGCAACATACCATGCCACAAATGATTTCTGGAGAGGGTCAGGCATTTGCTTTTTCATAGGGGAAATGTTGGTGACAAATGGGTTCTCTGCACCTCCACTACATCCCCATACCAAAGTAGCCAAGTGCCCCACACGGCCTACCTAATCCTCTGTATAATTCTTTTCCATTTTCCCCAAAAGTGGACCAACTCCTCCTGTTGGCACTCACCAACATTAAAGCCAGTCTTTCTTATAGACATGATAACTACAAATCCTTAGATGCCAAGGAAGATAGCTTTTGCTTTCTAGTGCCTGTGCTGGCAGAGTTTTAGGGCACTAAAAGGAGTTTTTCATTAAAATCCACCTGGTTAATAACCATACCCACTTGCTTCCTCACTGTCACTCCTGGAAGCAATCTATGGCCTAACAGAGTTTGTTTAGTACCTTGTGTAAGATTGATCGGCATGGTTGATAAAATATGCACTCCGTGTTGTTTTTCTGAGTGGAGATTGATTTGGAGGCTGGTTAGCTAGCATCCACAGGATCTGTCCCTGGCAGAAGAATAATCAAGTCGGAGGGGAGTACAGACCCAGACAGTCGAAGGTTCAGTTAGCATATGCAAGCCCCCAGTGAGCTGTGCCACCAGCACCTGCTTCAGGGATGATTGAATTACTGTATCTGGCACTGTTAGTGGTGGTGTGAGCTAGCTTTCCTTATTAACTTCTTAGAGACCCATAGCCTCCTTCCCTTCTGTGCTAGGCATTTGCCCACAAAGAGTCTCAAAGGACTGCCTTCACAGAGGCCCAGCTTTCGACCATGAGCTACTGTCTCAAAGCTGTTTGGGGACAGCTTGTTGTCTGTGTCCTCTCATTGCTAAAGGTATCATCTTTCTTTTCTCTGAGCACTCCCCATACACACACACACACACACACACACACACACACACACACACACACACCTGAATTGTGTTGAGATATGTGAGGTGAGCTATCAGCTGTGAGTCAATGGTGAATATCACTGTCAGACTTTACCAAATGGAATTCTGTCCGAATGGTGAAGGTAGAGAAACTATCAAGAGGAATGTGACAGCTTTCTCAATCCAGTTATGAAAGCATTTGTAGTTCAAAGCAGGTGAAACAATAATGTAATCTCAGCACTGAATGCTCATTTGTATCTGAGTGTTTCAATAAATAAAACGGTGGGGGAAACGAAAGCAGACCTGTTGTCTCCAACCCACTAAATTTAATATCCAGGCTATTGACTGACAGCTTTTTATCACCATAATTAGTATGGATTGTTCCTGAGGCCATTGATCAGCCTTCTGCCTCTATGGACTTGAGTTGCTGTTTTCTTTCTCTCTGGCCCTCCCCACCCTTTTATTTCAATATTGATCTTGACAGTAGTGTTCCACCATGGAGAGATTGCTCACTCAGACAAAAGAAAACTCAGGGTGACATCACTCTTCTTTGCCCTGCTGCCCTGTGACCTGATGCCTTGGTACTGGCAGCCTTCTGCTCCTTTGTTCTACACAGATGACCACTGTCTCTCCCCTGGGTAAAGCTACACTCAGTCACTCATTAAGCCTGTGTATAGGGAACACCTGTCCAATAAATTAATATCCCCACTTACTGTGACCAGGCATAGTATGGAATAGGATAGACTGAGGAACACAAAGCTGTACACATTGGACTATACATGGTTGTGATGCAGTCAGTTCTATTATAGCACTGACTAGAAGCCTAAAACTTTGCTTCTTCTCACCACATTCTGCCAGTCTGATGCTGCCATCTTCCTGCCCTATCTGGGTTGCTATCACCAGGGATATAATAGCATTCCTCACTATCTCTTGCCTTAACTATGGCAATGAATTACTATCTCAACTGCCCTAGATACTGTCTTGTTAAGCCTAATCTTCCATCTTTGAATACTGAACACATTGACAGGAAAGATTATGTAAAATGCATAATGAATTTTTGTGTCTAACCTGCTTGACATAGCGCATGACACTCTCTGATTCAACCCCACTTTCCCAGTTCTCAGCCCCATTTCCTGGCATTCTGTTCTTGTGTTTAGCACTCCAAGAAGATGGTTGCCTATTGTTTCCTTTAGTTATCATCTGTACACCCTTTAGTGTGTGTGTGTGTGTGTGTGAGAGAGAGAGAGAGAGAGAGAGAGAGAGAGAGAGAGAGAGAGACAGACAGAGACAGAGAGAGAGACAGAGACAGACAGAGACAGAGAGAGACAGAGAGAAAAGTAGTCAGAAGTTTTCCTGTGTCCTGCCCACATAGCACTCAGAAAAGTAAACACACAGAGGCTTATATCACTGGATGGCCTAATGACTCAGGCTTCTTGCTAGCTAGCTTTTATAACTGAAACCATTTCTATTAATCTATAAGTTGCCATGTGGCCATGGCTTACCAGTAGGTACTTTCACATTTTGCTTCTCCTGGCAGCAGCTGGCATCTCCTCTCTGCCTGTGCCTCTTCTTTTCCTGTTTCTGTCTTGAATTTCCCACCTGCCTATAAGCTGCCTTGCCATAGGTCCAAGCAGTTCATTTATTAACCAATGGGTAGAACACATATTCACAGCATACAGAAAGACATCCCCCAGGAGAGAGAGAGAGAGAGAGAGAGAGAGAGAGAGAGAGAGAGAGAGAGAGAGAGAGAATGTGTGGATATGTTTGAGTATTAGAGTATGTGAGTGTAACAGTTATGTGTGTGTATTTGTGTTTGACTATGTGTTATGTGAATGAATGTGTGTGGTGATATATTGTGTATCAAATAAAGCTTGCCTGAGGATCAGAGGACAGAGCCAGCCATTAGATTAAACATAGATGCCAGGCAGTGGTATCACTCACCTTCAATCCTAGCACTTAGGAGGCAGAGGTCAGTCTGGATCTCTCTGAGTTCAAAGCTTCCCTGGACTACATGAGATTGATCCAATCTAGGGGAGAAACAGCCAGGCAGTGTTTGCACACACCTTTAACCCCACTTGGGAGTTACATGCCTTTAATCCCAGCACTTGAGATCTCATGCCTTTGCTTCTAGTATTTGGGAAGTACACATGCCATTAATCCCAGCACTAGGAAGGAAGTGATGGCTGGGCAGAGAAAGGTATATAAGGCATGAGGAGACAGGAACTCAAGCCTTTTGAGGACTCAGGAGCGTTCATTCAAAGGATTTGATTCATGGAGTTGGTGAGGTGAGAAGTGACTGTGGCTTATTCCTTTGTTTCTCTGCACTTTCAGCATTTACCCTAATATCTGGCTCTGGGTGTTAAATTATAAGACCATATAGGATTCGTGCAATGTGTGTGTGTGTGTCTGTGTGTGTGTCTGTGTGTGTGTGTGTGTGTGTGTGTGTGTGTTTAAACCTCTAATGCTTTCCATTCTTTTTCTCCTTGGCTTCTCTTACCCATCCTTCAAGAATGAGCTCTGAGAGCATCTGTTATAGGAAGAACTCTTTCTTCTGAGCTTGTGATATAGGTTGCATCTCACTTCCTCTCCCAGTGAGCAAAGGAGGTTGGCAAATGTCCCTTCAGGTGAAGAACTAGTAAGGTATCTGTTCTATTTAGAGTGTGCTTCATAAAGGGCCACATTTCAGAAGCTCTGTCCATTATAGTACTACTGAGAAATGGTAGAACCCTCAAGGGGTGGAGCCTAATGGAAGGTAATTAGTCCATTGGGGTACTACTCTTAGATGAGATTAGTGCAGACCTTACATGGGTTAGTTCTCTTGGAAGTGGATTGTTATAAAGTGTGGCCATTCTATACTTGGCCTCTCCTACACACTTGGCCTTTCCTGCACACGAAGGTTTCTGCCTTCTCCACTATTTGAGAAGCACCCTAGCAGGAGTCTGCCACAGGCAGAACACCTAGGGCTGCTTAATCGTAGACTTTCAGCTTCTGTATGTGTAAGCTAAATAAATATTCCTTGTAGCTGAAGAGCTTTCCTCCAGGTCCCACTAAGCTCCAGCAGTCCAGTAGCCCACTTATAAAATGAACACACAGACGCTTATATTATTTAAACTGCTTGGCCATTGGCTCAGGCCTGCCATTGTCTAGCTCTTACTTTTATATTCAGCCCATTTCTATTAATCTATAACTTTCCACGTGGCTTACCTGTACCTTACATCTCGCTTGTCATGGTGGCAGCTGGCAGCTCACTCTGCCTCCGCCTTCCACTTCCCAGAATTCCCTTCTCTGCTTGTTCCACCTATACTTCCTGCCTGGCTACTGGCCAATCAGTGTTTTATTTTAACCAATCAGAGTAACACATTTGACATACTTAAACATCTCACAGCAATTCCTTCTTCGTGAAGTAACAAGCTTTGGCTACTTTGTTATCAACCAGGAAGTGGTCTAAGTCATATTCTTTCCTTAAAAAACTCAAATGTTACAGTTTTATTACTTTCCATGGTGTGGAGGAGTTTTGCAACTTACACAGTAGAGTTTACTATTGGAATTTATTCTGCCTCATTTTGTCGTAAGATCAAATTGTTAGCAAAACTTTCTTGAAGGACATTTCCTAAGTAGAGAAAATGCTAAGCATTTATAGAAGTGCCCCCTGAGCCAGCACTAGCATGGCTGCCCTGCTGTGTTGGTGACAGCCTCTGGTCCCAGGGCTGTGGGCAGTGTGGAGCCTGTCTCCACACATCCTGGAATACAGCCTCTCTCAAACTTCCAGGTGCTTGCACACATCATGTGCCCAGTGTCAAACCATTAAACTAAGTGCAACTCTCCTTCAGAACTGAGCACAGCAGAGCCAAATTGGACTGTAAAGGCCTTGCGTTCCTTGGCCCCAGGGAGCCTGTGGCATCTACAATGCAAATTGGCCCCAGTGAAGAGCAGAGTGTGCCAGGATCTGCCTTCATCTGATCCCTATCCTGCCTAGTGTTGAACATGGGCAGCAGATGTTCCTGGAGGTGACTCCCTTGATGCACACAGGCATGGCAGGCACAGCAGAACCTCCTCACTCAGCCTCTCTCCAAGCTTATAGAAGATGAATTTGACAGACTGAAAGCAGTTGGCACATCTTCTCAGCCAGATTGGAATCCGGCCCTTGCACAGGTTTGGGGGGTCCACTGTGGCTTCAAGGAAAGCTCATAGAAGCCATGAGATTCTTAGTTGCATGGCCCCTTTTGCCTTTGCGTGTGTGCTAGCATTTACAATCTCAGGCATTTTGTTGCTGTGGAGAGCACCACCACAGACTCAGCCTTGGGCTCAGGAACTTACATATATTCAGTCATATGAAAATGCCCTCTCACTTTCCTACACTCAGTTAGGCTGATGAACTTTTCAATTGTTAAGTCATCTTCAGATTATGTTTTTTTATTCTCTCTAATTTAGTTATATATGGCCGGTGGTGAAAAATGAAGGCAATGTCTACTAGCCCATGTCTGCCTTCCATTCCAGCGATTTCTTCAGCATTTACATGTGTCTGAAAGGGAAGTCAGTCATCATATTGTCCCTAGACCCATGTCTTGAATGTGCCACAGCCTGGCTGTGAATCTGGTCAAGAGATGCCCGAGTTTTCTAAGATTTCATTTCCTCTGTTCTCAAGTTCCTTTGGGTTGGTGTGAGGTTGAGGTGATACAAACCCAGTGGCCTGGCCAGAAGCAGGAGGTTATTAACTGTCCATTCCTTTTCCTTGCTGGCTTTGCAAATGGCCTTCTTACTGGGAGATTCCTGGTCCAGGACATCTTTCATCTTCAAATAGTCTGACTGCACTACAACTCCATGTTGTGTTTGCATGTCATACCCATGTATACATAAACAGTGTGGGGATATTTGCTTCAATATTTAAAGTAGACATTGCTGAGTAAGGAAGGTATGGGGCAGCTAAGTCCTCCTATCCATCACTGTCCTTCCTTTCCTCCCCCTTTCCCTTCCTTTTCCCTCCCATTTCTCTATCTTTCCAGGCTTGTTTTCTATTTTTTCTTATATGAACATTTTGCAAAACAGCAATGATTCTAAAAACACTAACTCCTTTAAAGGGTGATCTCAGAAGAAGCTGCATTGAAAGGGTAGCCAGGAAGCCCCTAGGGAGCCCAGTGGGATCACTTTGACTGTGTGGTCTTCCTATCCCTGGCCCCAATCTCTACCCACTTCCTCCTAAGCCTGGCTGAGGGAACATGTGCCCAGGAGTCTGAACCCAAGCAAGGATCCAGTGTTCCTTCCCAAAGCTCTGCCCACTTAGTGAGGATGAATAGAGACTCCGAACGCAGAAAACTCCCAGGGGGGAAGCACTGGTAAGTTCGGGATAAATAAATGTGTGCTTATTAACTTAATACATATGGTTAGACCAAGAGCCCATTTGTATTAGTGCAGAAAAGAAAGCTATTAAAATTTATCTATTGGGGAGACACGAAAAGAGAAATCAGTGGAGAGGGAAGAGCAGAGAGTGTGAGGAGCATCAGGAAAAGGAAAGAGAGACAAGGAAGGAGGAGTGAATAGAAGTCTATTTTAAGAACCAGGAGTAGAAAGAGGGGAAGGAAGAAGAGTAATCATGTAGAGGCTGCAATCCAGAGCTTCACGGATAAGACCTGGGTGCTGGGGCAGCAGACACATGGCTAATGGTCCCTAATTATCATGAGCTGACCCCTCCAGGTTGGGGTCCAGGCAGTTTTATTTGGTTGGCTGGCTGACACTCCGGGTCTCTGTCACTGCACAGCTTTGCCGTCCAGACCCCAAAGCACTGAACTGACTGCTTTGTGCTCGGCACCTTGGCTTGGGCTGGTTCTCACTCCACCCATCTCTCCTTCTCCTGAGGTTGCTTTCCGATGAAGAATTCCAGGGTGTTCTCCACAGTACCTGTGTCTGCCTTAAAGAGGGCTGGGGCAGGGCATCTGAACCATCCTTGCCAACCTTCCAAGTCCCTGCTCTAAACTCAGCTCCTTCTCGCCAGCAAAACTCTCAGTTAACCATTGGGGGCTAAACCACGACTGTGTCCTCTGTGGCTAAGTGGGTGGGTGTTGTTCTATAGAAGTCAGTGAAATAGCAAGGTTTAATCACTTACTTGTTCCCTGAAGCTGAAACAATTGCCATTATCCCACATAATATTTTTTGACCTACATTTTCACTTGAAAGCTTTCAGCTACCAGTTTGAATGCTGAGTTATAAATAAACACATGCAGATTATAGAAATGTGAGGGACAGGGTAGCAGTTGCCTACCGTGCACCCACTGTACCTTGTTTCTCCATGGTAGCAGTCATCAGCTGGGTTCACCTAAAGGGGACCATTTCTAAATAATGAGGCAGCCGCTTTACCCAAGAAAGGGCTATCAATGTCCATGACAGGGAGATTTGAGCCATCTGGATTCAAAGGGTCAGATTATCCACTGGTGGCAATTAAGCAGCTCCGTGTGGAGCAGCCACGTGACGAAGCCAAAGGCGCTGCCAAGACAGGAGGTTAGTAAACAGAAGTACCCGCCGGAAGGCTTCCAGGTTGGCCATAGCCCTGGCCACTTGGCATTTACACAGCTTCCTCTCTGCGGCATCCCATCTGTCTATGCCCACACCCACCTATAAGCTGTCTGCAGAGAGTTTAAGTAAACTCATGCTCAGAGCTGAGTTTGTTTAAAATGTTAAAAGTCCAGAACTGAGTGGATCTTCATGGCAAGTCTTAAGCATCCACAGGAAGGGATTTCCCATAATGGGCAGGCCACTCCTCCAATGTTGTTCTCTTCTAATGATTCACTGAGACAGGCTGTTAGGTCTGCTGGAGTGCAGTGCAATGGTAACTGTGATCATTTACCCATTGACATATGCAACACAGTTAGGAAGTCTGTGTCTCTGCTAGTTTATTGCAAGTTTCTGTAGAGGCTGGGTAGTTCTCCTTTCAATCTAGGAAGACTGAAATTTTAAAATCTAAAAAGTATATAGAATGTTCCCAACAATGTAGGCATTCATCAATACATCTGGCGCTTATTTATCAGGTACCATATTAGTTCCTGTAGTCTGAATACAGCCCTTCTCTGGTCCTGTTGATGAAAAGACAAAGGGTGAGGCACTGTGACCACAGACTATCACCTAGTCAATGTCCTCTTCTGATTTCCAGTTGGAGTCTTGTCACAGAGCACATAACTAAGTACTCACAAAGATTAGATATCCATTGATAGTCCCCTGTCTTCCTAGATGTACCATGCAGAATATGGTTCAAGTAAAAAGGCTGTTTTGTTTTGTTTCCAGAAGAACTAACAACAGTTTTCTATGCAGTAGTCTATAACAGAGCCTCATTATGCCTAGTTTTCTCTGTTTCTGGGACTTACCGTTCTCCTCATTTTTTTGTGTCTTGCTTCCCTAGGACATCCTTGAATGTTGCTGTCTGAAGGACTCATGGCTCCTTTTGTAGACTGGCTCCATATGTGTATTGGGATGCTTTGCATACATTCACATCTTTGTTTTTCATCCCCTCTGACTTACAGAAACAGTGCTTTGGTATAGACAGTCCCATACAAACAAACCAGGCAAAGGAGTTTAGTAGGTGGCTCTAGCAGGGTACCATAGGTGCAAATATAAAACAGAATCATCAATTCCCCTCACTGCTGTGATGAAGAGTATCCTGTCTCACTAAAGTACAGCCTCTTCTACAAAGGTTGCTCAGGCTGGAACTGCAGAGTTCAAATGTATCCTTGCTCTTCCATGGCTGACCACCTCCCTTATTCCTACCCCCCTGCAATACATATCCCCACGCTATGCTTCTTCATTTCACAACCTGCAGTTTGGCCCACCATCATCAAATCCTGGTAGCTACTTGAACTTTATAAGTGGCTTCTCTGTTATCCACCTCCTTCTGTTACACCATCCTCTGGAAAAAACAGAAACATCTTAAGACAGAAACTGTATATGGGATTGCTCCCCAACCTAAGACCTTTTGACGAAACTTTTACACATAAAATCAGGGCTGGTTACCCACAAGCCCTCTAAACCTTTTCCTCTCCCTATTAGATGCAAACACACTGTGGTGCATGGAGCCATTCAGTCCACTCTCCTGTTCTCTCAGCTCATGGAAAACATCCTCTGTACATTCATACTTTGGATGTATGCTTGTATCGCTCTCTTCTGAGCACCCAAGGTCTTCCTTTAGATGCCTCCCAGTTACCTCTTAGATACCAAGACAAATGTTTTCTACAGAGACCCATCCCCCACATATGCACTCTATTAACCATCTCCCTTCTCCAGCCCACTGCCCTGTGTGTTGTCATGAGAATGCTCTGCCTCCCTAAAATAACTTCACGACCTTTCTCAGTGGTTCTGACTAGCACGTAAGTTCCAGAAAGGAGGGCTGAATGTCCTGGGTGCTGTAGCTTTGTGCCTTGCACCACATCTGGCACAAGCTCAGTACTAAACCAGTGTGTGTGAACACAGGATGGGAAAATGAGGCGTCTCCTCTTGTCACCACAAGTTTGGTGTTCCTAGCACCAGTACACTTAGTAATTAACATCCTCTCAGGTCTCTGCCTGACTCATCTCTGCCAAGGACACTTGTGTCTCTGGAGAGCTGCATTGCTAGCAGATGGCTGCAGGATGACCATAAGTATGCATGTGCTCAGTTTATTCTTAGTCCACAAATGACGGTGGCATGGGGCTTTGTTTTCCCCTTTTCAGCCTGATGTCTGTCTTTGCTGCAAATGTCTTTGCTCACATTCATGTTTGGTTAAAATTTTATAGCAAGAAATAATCTAATCTAATGACTTTAGTTTCTTTTTATTTCTTATGTGAAAATCAAATTAGTGCATACCTTCATTTCTAGATACATTTTCAACTTGTAAGTGAACAAACGCTGTTATTTCTTGAGCATAGCCACTCACAGAGAATAGATTCTCCTCTCATCTTCTTGAAAAGGAAATATGTAAGGTTGAGTTTTCCTTTACTGTTATAAGGGAAGTGAAACAGTGGTTGAAGGGTTCAGGCCAGCAAAACAGCTCAGGGAGTAGAGCTGCTTGCCCTGTAAGCGTGATGACCTAGCTTTGATTCTCTGATCCTATTGTGGAAGGAGAGAGCTGGCACCTGGAAATTGTCATCTGATGTCCACATGCACACCTGTACACATGCCTGTCCTCACACATACAACACATCCACACACAATAGTGAAAATAGTATAAATAAAACAAATACATTTATCCCTGATGGAAATGAAGCCATTAATAATGCATATGATAAGACATTCCCAAGCCTGCAGGTCTGCTTACACAGGATCGTCCATTTTGGTTCCCAGTGCTGTAGAGTTCTGCAGTACTGAGCAGACTAGCAGCTCACGGTCTCCCATGTGTAAAATGGGATTGTTTTAGATCAGTGCACGCTTAATAAACTGACCTTCTGAAAAGACTCGTAGATGCTTCAAACACCAAAGTCATCTGAGGAAAAAATGAAGCACCAGGTTTCAGATTTATTCTCCTAAAGCTGTCCTATCTAAATTCTTCAGTCTGTGAAATAGAATAATAGATAGTTTCCAGCCAGCCACTCACCACCACCATGGGATTGGAAACTGTCTCTGTAATCATGATTAGTAATAAAGACACATTACCACAAGTTTATATTTGCTGGGAAGGCTTTCAGTGGTTTGTGCTTGAGGCAGAAAGGAACCAGTTTGATACTAATATAGGCGTTTTGGCAAGCGATGAGGGAAGCTTTGCCTTGCTCAATGGAGACTACAGATGACTCAGATTATAAATAGCTACTATACAGCACAACAAAAGGTCACAAGATCCCTTTTATGTTTGTAGCCTTGATTGTTCTAAAAGAGAGCAGAACTGCTCTCCCCTGTCCTTATTTCCCATCTAACAGTACATAGCCTTCTTTATGTCGTGCAGTCTCATTGGTGACTGACGCAGGCTGAGGCACTGCTATGCGGCTTGATGCATGTTAAACAGACCATAGATGAAGCAATCTTGCGTCATTTGCCTGATCCGTTTTACAGCATTGATAGACAAGTGAAAGAAACTAGTGTCCCTACACTTAGCTGAGTGTAACATCTTGAAGACATGTTATGTAAGAGGGTATGGCTAACCTTTTAGCAGAAGAAAAGAAAGAGAGAAAAGGAAAGAAGAAATAAAAAGAAAGGCATTTCAGAACCATTCACTTAGTAAATGATGGAACTTCTTAGAATACCTTATGTGTTTCTCTGAATTGAGAGAAAATGATGCTTCAGTCTCAAAAAGGGACAAGGCTGGTGGAATCCACAGCTCTCTGCTGAGGGCACCATTGCTGCTGGGGACTGTATAGGCAACACAGACTAAGATCCACCATCCCATTAGATTCAATGCCTTGCTTTCTGATCATAGGTCTCTGGACTCTCAGAGGGTGAGATTTGGACCTGAACATCTATGCTGACTTAATCAGCAATTTCTGAACTCTTCCTTTTCACCACACACATATTACATGGTAAGACTCCCCTGGTTCCAGGGAGGCGGTTGCAAACACAACTCTGCGTTTCTGTTCAGTGTCCCTCCAGATGAAATACAAGTAGCCCTGTTTTCTCATTTTCAAGACTGCAGAGATAATCTTCCTTGGTCACAGTTGGGGAAATAGCTGTGGGGGTGTGTGGTGTGTCTTGTTATGGCCAGAATGGCCTTGGAAGACTTTGACTTCCTGCTGGGCCTATTGGGCCATCTCTTATGACTTTAGACAGAAGTAAAGGTTACCCTGGTGAGACCTTGGAAGCAGTTCTCCACAGCCACCCTCCTAGTCATTGCTCATCACCCCCCCCCCACACACACACACATACATCCCTCTGCTCTATCATGCAAACTGCCAGATTGCTTCAACCAAGTTTAGGACTGGCTCTCTTTTGTTATAAAGACAAAAGCAAAACATGTGTTGACCCTCATTTACTATGTGTATGTGCATGCATATACTCATGGAGGTCAGAGGAAAACTGGAAGGAATCTGTTCTCTTCTTCAACCATGTGAGTCCCAAGGATGTAACTCAGGTTATCAGTCCTGGTAACAAGTGCTTTTACCCCACTGAGCCATCTTGCCTGCTCACTAGCTGTCTTGATTTGTTTTGTCCTTTGTCTGTGCAGCCCAGGCCCAACCTCAGTGAAGTACTTCACCTGTGTGTTCGTAAGATATTCACCCAGGGACTTGGTTTTTAAATAACTTTGGAATCATTGCCATGGTTGTAATAAATGCCTCTGTGATTTGCATTTAAATAGCATTTTCATCCAGAGATCACAAGGAGGGAAGCTATCTTAACTCAATATCATAACCCAAATTCTTTCCATCTGAAAGCTAGCCCATGTGCACAAGGTACATATTTTCCCTCCATAGCTCCTCCTACTCTTGGTACCCAGTTGATCCAAGCAGGAGTGGGCTGCAGGGGAGGGATGCAGAGCCACAGCTCTGAAGCACTGGCCTCTGACTCACACCTGCATCCTCAGCATCCTCAGCCTCCATGCAGGTGCTCTGCTATTGGCTGGGATGTGGTATTCAGGAGAGGGGGGTAGGACATGGTGTCCACACTCCAGAATATCTGAGATGTCAATGAAGCTAACTGACAACTAGAGTGATTGAAGGTAGCAAATATGACCCCCAAAGCCACCTCAGCAGGCACCTTCTGTAGTATACAGATACCTACTTTGAAGGATCCCATAAAGTCCTTTGGATTCATTGTCAAAGCCAAGGATGCCTGAAGAACTGGCAAAAAATCAGACAGAAGAGGAATCTTAAATGAGCATCAGGCCCAGGCCTTCATTGCCACCAATGACAGCTGCGTTCGGAGGACTCTGTACCCACTGCTGTGGCCTTACCTGCAGCCCCCAGTCTTCCTGTCTCTTTTCATGTCATTCTTCCTGATCTTGAGGAAGGATTCTTTTTCATACTGCACAGTTGAACTTATTTCTTCATCAACACATTTTTATCTGTCCTATAGATTCTTCAAAAGGCGTCCTTTGAAGATGTGCTTCTATTCAGACACAAGCTTTTGTTTAAAAAAAAAATAAAAGAAGTGTAAATACAGAATGTTATTGAAAAGGTCTTATCCTGCCTTTCAACATGACATCAAAAAATATGTTTAAAATAAAGAACAAGTGTTGTACATGGCATGTGTCAAGTCAGCTAGCTTTCTATGGAGAAAGCTGGGGAGTGCTTTGAACACATTGAGCCCCCACCAAAAGCATTGTATGCGCCAGGACCAGCCCTGCCCCACTATCAGACCAGCTTCCTAGTGTGCTCTACTGCTCCACCAGGAGAGGGCAGTGCAAGATGTCGGGTTCCATTCCTTGTTCTGGTCACCAACACTAGATTGTGTTTAATGATCACAATACTTAAAGATGGTTTCCTGAAGTAATGCCTTCATGTTCATCAAAAGTATGTTCTAACTGCGCCTGGGGCTCTGGGTTAGAGTGTTCACTTAGTGTGCACAGGACCTTGCACAGAACACTCACTACCAAACAAATGAAATGAAGCACCATCTTGCCTCATTGCCTTCAACTGTTCTCCTTTTCAGGCAACCCCACTATCCTAATCCCTGACCATTTCCTCTGCTCTTTTTATCCCTTTGTATTGAAAATAGACTCTTTTCTTGTATAATATATCCGATTATTCCCTTTTCCTCTATTCCTCCCAGTTCCTCCCCTCCCTTCCAGATTCACTCCTTTATATTTGTTTTTCATTAGAACACAAACAGGCTTCTAAGGGATAATAATAAAATAAAATATACTACAATAAAAACAGAAACAATCACATAAATGTTGGACAAGACAAACCAACAGAAGGAAAAGAGACCAAGAGAAGGCACAAGAGTCAGAGACCCACTCATTGGAGCACTCAGGAATTTCATAAAAACACTGAACTAGAAGTGATAATATGATAATATATACACAGAGGACCTGGTGCAGGCCTGTGCAGGCCCTGTGTATGCTGCCTCAGTCTCTGGGAGTCCATATGAGCTTTGCTCAGTTGATTGAGAGGACTGTTCTCTTAATGTCCTCCATCCCCTCTGGCTCTTATACTCTTTTCCTCTCCTCTTCAGCAAAGGTCCCTGAACTCTGAGGGATGGGATTTGATGGAAACAGCCTATTTATGGCTAAGTGTTCCAAGACTTTGCACTCTCTGAGTAATGTCTGGCTGTGGGTCTCTGTATTTGTTCCCATTTGCTGCAGGAGGATTACTCTGCACTTTCATTTACCACGTTTGCAATCCCTTGGGAAGGGAAGGATATTGGGAGTTAAACCCTGAAGTAGAATAATATTTTACTTTGGGAGTTGAGGACTTTAGAGATGATCAAGTTTAACTTACTCAACATGAAGAAAACAAGGTCCAAAGATATGCTTGAGTTATGAGGTTATGTAGTAATTATAGACAGCTCCCAACTGGCAAAAATTTGACAAAACATCTAGAGTGTCTTCTGATGCATTTATTTATGTAATGGTTGTCAACACCAATACTTGGGACTTTGAGTTACACAAACCTGTACATAAAAATGTGTAGGATATATTCTTGTTCAAAGCTGAATAGTATTTGGTTGCATATATACGTATGTGTGAGTGTATCTGCATACATACCTGCATGCACACACCAATACACATATACATGGGCAACTAGAGGGAGTCCATTCTCTCCTTTAGACACTCCAGTCCCAGGAATGTAACTCAGATCATCAGTCTTCATTTTAAGTGCCTTTAACCCACTGAGCCGTTTTCCCTGCCCACAGGCTCTCCTTCTCTCCTTTTGTCATGTGCCTTGCCCATCATATCTATATATCTCACACCTGCTCTTTCCAGTCATCTCTTGACAATGAGAAAATCTGTGTCTTGGTCATCATGAGTTTCATGAGTTATTATGAGTCTCATACAAGGAACACAATGACAATGATGCAAAAACTTACATGAGATAGTGATTTAGTTTCCTGTAAGTAAAGGTAGAAATGGTGACTCCACTAGTAGTCATTTGTGAGAATGTGGATGAACTCCGAGGGCATTTTGCTAAGTGAAGTAATCCAGATACCGAGAGACCAATGCACTTAAGTGCTGAATCTAAAATAGTCAAATGCATAGAAGAAGAGAACAGAATGCTGGTTTCTTGGACCCGAGGGAGGAAGAATAATGGGAAGATGTTGGTCCCTGAGTACAAAGTTTTGGTACAAGGGAAATTGAGGTTCCTTTTGGGTTCTTAGTCTCATTAATATAATAATTTAAGAATGGACTCAAGGATTGGGGATTTAGCTCAGTGGTAGAGCACTTGCCTAGCAAGCACAAGGCCCTGGGTTTGATCCTCAGCTAAAAAAAAAAAAAAAAGAATAGACTCAAATGGGATCTCAAGGACAATTTTATTAGAGTTTTAAATGGAAAAATTCCCAGGCAGAAAGCTGTACATCTCAACAACTGTCCAGAGAATGGGAAGGAAAAGAAGAAAGCCATGTTGCTTAAGTTGGCACAGAGATTAGACACATGATTAACAAGCAGCCACATGGTGGAGGAAGCATTGAAGGAAAAGTAAGGATGCCCACAAAGGTGAGGAAAGCATCCTTAGATAGAAGAAAAGAAGAAGTTATACTTTTCTGAGTAATACAGAAAGTCATGGCTGTGGCCTCAAACCACTGCACTAATGGTAGAGATTCTGGGAAGGCAAGTACAGTATTTTTTTAAGGGCTGATTATCATGGCTATTTCTTTAGTGTGGCTTAAGGTGAGCCCATCTTCCTAGGGGTGGTCTCTTGGCCAAGTGAATGACTGGCCCAATTAAAATGCTAGGTCTCTACCCAGGTCAGAGATTCTATCTTTTATGGGTAGAAGTTTCATGGGCACTAAAGTTGCAGCTACAAAGAATAATTCTGGAGCTCTAACACACAGCATGGTGGAGATGACTAACAAGGCTGTATTGTATTTGCAAAGACTTGCTGCAATTTGCTGAGAGTAGAACTTAAGTTCTCACCACAATGAAAATGGTAAGTAGGTAAGGTGATGGACATCCTAATTAGCTTGATTGTAGTGATCATTTCACAATGTATACATATATCAAAACATCATGTTGTACATGCTAAATATATATAATTTCTATTTGCCAATTATGCCTCAATAAGGCTTAAAAAAAGGAAAGAAAAATGATACTTTGTAGGGGGAAAAAAGTAAGTCAAGGTATAAGTAACATTTTTCTACCAAGGACACAGAAACAGATGGCATTTTTGAACAAGGGTAGCTCTTTGTTTAAGTGCAGACTCCTGTCTGGACAAAGGACCCTTTACTCCATCTCAGTCACTGTATGACATACCAGGAGCTTGAGGAACCACTGCTGGGCCCTAGACCTGCTGACAAAACCATGACATAGTATTTCTTGGGCCACTTGCTCTTGTCCAATGTTGATATCATTAATAAAATGATGGTGTTACATCCCTCTGTCTTCAGTGATTAGCACTCAAACCTTGTAGGGTCTCAGAGAGCAGGTTCTCCTGAATGCTGTGTGAGTGTCCTGAGTGAGCTCATAGCCTTTACCACCTCCGCTCTGTGAAGACCCTTTCTTTAATGGAGATGAGTACAAATAAGTCAAGCCTTCTGAAAATACCGTTATACACGCTAATCTTTGTGGTAAGAGACTCCCTTATCCAGTCTTTGAGAGCTACGGCACGTTCTAAATTTAGCTTGAGGATGCTCTCCTCCAGTCTCTTTCTGAGTATCTATTATCCATCCCAACTCCCCATTTCCCTGGACAAAGCACCTGGGTCAGAAAGTCGCTCTAGTTCTATCAATAGGCAAAGTTGGTTGCACTTGCAACAGCATGGGCTGGACATCAGTGCAAGATGATGGGGCAACTGAGATACTGAACGACAGCCAGTTCTCATACTTTCCTATCCACACATATCTGCAGCTCAGAGGCCTTAAGATGAATCTCAGGCTTCAGTTCAGAGACTAAGTAGGACTAGAGCCGTAGGGAAGACACTCGCTATGCAGATAACACCCGTGTTTGAGAGAAAAGGCTCTCCAGCTCAACAAAGGGCTTTTTTCCCTGGTCCCATCCTCATTTGTTGATATGGAAAGTAGCATAGAGAATTAAAACAATGTGAACATATGAGGTAAGACTTATGAGAGAGAGAACATGTGCCCAAGTAGATGAAGCAGGGGGCTTATGAGGACTCCTCTTCAGAAGGTGAGACTGTTACCTGGCATCTGTGGAGCAAGAGAGTCTCACCAGCTCCACCACAGTCACAGACCACCAGAGTTCTTGAAGAACTCCTGTTAGAGAGCAGGAATGGTCATTTAAAGTGATTGCTTTTTTATATTGCAGTTTTGTTCTAGGAGTCCAGTTAACCCTCTGGCAATGCAAATAGCATTTCAATTTTGCAGCATAAAAACAAAATGTATTTAACAAGCTATCTACAAGGGAAGGCAGTATCACTGTTTTTCTGTTTTCTGTTGATTGAGATTGAAAACATGAGCAAACAGTGACTGTCTTCAAGCCTGGGGTCCCTGAACATGGGCATGTACCCTTGTCTGTGTGACCCTCCTTACTGAACTCATTGGCCATATCATATGCACTCATATCTGCTCTAAGCTAAGCTTCTGCCAATTAAAGAGTGACAAATCACTATTCTAAAGCATAGAGAGCTGTGATCTGGTGAGGGGCTTGGAAATACCCTGTTAGGTCAGGAATGATCTTTACTTGTGTAAATGATGTTATCAAAATGTACCTCTAGGTACATTGGCTCCTCTCAGGCAGAAAAGGCAACGGGCTCAAGTCTGCTCGCTAGTATGATACAGTAGTAGGGAACTAGGACCACCACATGGTTTCCCAATCCTTGCATTGCCTTCTGGTTCTGTACTACACTTATTATCTGATGCATTTGTGTCTTATGTCTCCTTGAGACATAAGCTCCATGAGAACAGAGGTGACTGGGGAGGGATCATTGTCCAAAACAGTAAATATCCCAATACCTGTTGTATTTTAAGCTAAATCTAGACAACAATAATAGACATCTCTCCAGTACCTTGCCTGACCGTGACCCTCAACATCTCTGCATTGGAACCGACAACTCAGGGCTGTCTAAATTAAATCAGTCTTGTACTACCATCTGTCTTCCTCTACATTATCATAGATTAATTATAATATAATATAAAATACATTTATAAAGCATCTTCAGAATAGGTTCACAGTGCCTTATAGCTTCAGAATTGCTCTAAATTGCAGCTTCAGACAAGTTTCATATTTTAATTTCATAAACTGAGCAGATAAGCATCCATTGTTGTTGTTTAAACCTGTGTATTGTGGAACTGAAAAAGCAGCTTGGTGTAAAGTCCTCAAGTATTGTTAATTACCCGTGGCTCAGATCAATGCACAGGGACGGTCTAGAAAGCTGTTTCCTCCTTAGGTGAATGGCTGGGCATGCCATATGCAGCAATCAGCAATGAGAGGGGTTGTGCATAGATGGGGGCTGAGGAAAGGGGGATTTGGCATTGCATCTCCCCTGTGCAGATGGCAGAGGATGCATCGTGATTTTGTAAGGCAGACAAATTAAGGTGGAGGTGCCTAGGTGTTTTTAGCACAATAACCCACCAACACAAATGGCAGAGAAGAGTCACAAGCCCTGGAACACTGGCTTCCTCACTAACTACAGCTCTGTGCAGTCATGGAACACACTTATTGGCTCTTATTTCATCAGGGTATAGCTGCTGACCCAAAGAGCTTCAGGGAGGGCACCAGGAAGAGAAGAGAGCCCACCAACGAACATAAATGATGAAGTGGCCCTTTAAATATAAATCTCTGGAGCCCCAAATCCAGTAGATGTTCCCTTAAGTATTCAAATGAGATTGCAGCATCAGATTGGTATGCATTAGGCTGGTTTCAATGAAAATTAACATGTAATTGCTTCAAATGAAGTAAGTGAGGAGGTAATCTGTTCTTAAATTGGATTCCCAGGATTTTGTGGTACCATAATGCAGCTGTGAAATGAAATATATTTTAAGGATGATGTCCTCAAGGGGGTGAAGGAGCTGGAGGGGGGGAGGAGCAGTGATGGTATATAGTAGGAAGAAACTCCTCTCTGCCCAGCCTGCCTCATTCTTCCTCAGCCTCATTCTCCAACTGCCAATGGATGAAAGGAAGCACCCCTTCTATAGGTGCTCATTTTCTCTGCTGCCTGAACAGAGTTGCTCTTGTAGGCATGAGTGTTATATAGGCATGTTCAGTTTTGTTTGAATCTGAGGTAATTCCAAGAGGTGTGGCTCCTTGTGGCTCTCTCCTCAAAGCTAGATTTGCAGAGAGAAGACACTCATTCTCCACTCATTGGTGAGGCATGCACTGGTAGAAACCATTCCTTCTTGTCTTATCTGAGAATGGGGACAGCCATCCTTGACTTCATGACTGACCCTTTCAAGTATCAAAGCCTGGCACAGGAACAGCTCTAGTGGTAACAGCAGCCAACTTCATTACCACCATCCTCTCCAAAGCCTAGGTTCAGCCAGATCAGCCTCCGTCCCTGCTAGCAGCAATGATATGGTCTGTGAAGTCTGAAGAGGAGCCTGGGAATAATTAACCTCCTTACCCTTCAATCAAGATGGAAAGCAGCTGGGTGAGGAGTCAGTAGAGGTTAATGCATTAAATTGTTTGCCTTTGCCATCCTGAGTGGAAATGGGATTTTCAGTCACAGTGGGCATGAGCTGGCAGGCCTCTGGTCCCATGTAGCTGACCAATCCACCATGGAGCCATCTCTGATGGGCTTGGGGACCTTCTGCACCAAGGCCACAGATGGACAGAGATTTTAGAGAATGGAGATTACTTGGCCATGTGCAGACCCTGCCAGGTAAAGTTTCAAGGGGCAAAGTGATGCTGCAATATCAGTGTTCATGTTGGAGAATAGAGTCTCAGGGCATGGCTGCCAGACCATTGGCTCATCAGGCCATGTGGACTTATAAGCGCTGTGTAAATAAGAATATATATGCTTCCACAGGAGATTCCCCCATAGGAGCTGTGGAGTCGGGGGTTAATAAGAGGTTAGAGAGGAATATGAGATGAATCAGTAAATTTGCTGTTACAGTACAGAATGAGCCCCTCTGATTCTCTCCTAGTCACAGCTTGGTTTTACAGCTCAGCAAATGATAAAAAGAAAAGAAGAAACAAAACCAAAACAACAACAAGAAAAACTGTCTTTGTCTCTTCCTCTGTTTAGGTTATGTTGCCTGTGTGTGTGTATGTGTGTGTGTGTGTGTGTGTGTGTGTGTGTGTGTGTGTGTACATGCCAATCACTCTGGTGTTAAAACTGACCAGAATGAATGGCATCTTCAAATGGAACTTTATCAGTCTATATGAGACCAAAACATTCTCTTGAAGGAGTGGTGGAGTGTTTCTCCTCTCCCTGGGTGGTGATGGACTTGAGGAGCTGATGGAGATAAAGAAAGAGGGTGAGAGTGGGGATCAGGAGAGGGGAGAAAACCAGCATAACCCACTGAGGTCAAGGTCCTGGGATCAGTGATATGAGTACTGACCTGCGCCATTTAATTCCTTCTATATAGGTCTAGCCCCAGGCTTGGGAGAAACACCTACACAGAGTCATTTCCATGGGCAGGAAAGGGACAAGACTCCCTGCAATGCTGAAACTTGTAATTAATCTGTAGAGAGAATGAGCAACATTTGCCCCCACCCCATTCTTGAAGACACAGCATCTATACAATAGTGGATAAAGCACCACTGTTGTCTGCCTCCTTTCTCTTCTCAGCTGGGAATAGGTGGAAATACTATTTGCCTACCTGCGTAGGGCTTTGCAGGGATTAATAGGCATCCTGACCTGGAGGCTCCCCAGAGAGAAGCATGCCAATAACAGCTGAGGTGAACTCAGCACCCTTCCCTTGACTGCCCTCAAAGGAGGACTCTTTCTTCACTTTATGTCTATCTTTAATCCCAAAGCCACCCCTTGGTGGCATTAGAATGGGTTGTTGTAACAGCAAGTTGTGTTACAGCTAAAGAGACTGGATGGAGGTACAGGTCGCATGTATCTTTGTGCATGCACAATCCTCATTGCTTTCTGACGATCTGGTATCATTTGATGTCTTTGGCTGCTTTCACATCTGTCCAGTGGTCACCTTGACATGCCTTCTGAACTAACTCTCTACAAAGCTTGCAGCATCCACAGAAGGAAAGCAGAACAGGCTGGGGTTTGATTCCCATTGTAGAGATAGGGAGGGAGGAAGTGTCTCCCCAAATAAGCCTGAGGATGTGCAATTCATCTTCATCACTAAGCTTGTCTTGTGCAATGACCTCCATACGCCCTTCTTCCCAGGACCTCATTTGCTTTGAATATAAAATCAGGGTCATAGTGTTAATTTTCTGCTCAGATTAAATGCAAACCCACATCAAAGTTCAAGCATAAAGAGTAAAATATAAATCTGAATGCATAAAGTTGTAGCAACAGTAGATACTGGCGGCTAACATGGAATTCTGAAAAAAAAATATGAGTCATGTACAAGACGCCTAGGGTCGACAGAGGCATGATGAAATGCAGGAAAGAAGAACTTAGTGGAAAATGCCCAGACTCCATTTATTTAAGTAAGAGGACTATGGAGTACAGAAAATATAAGTGAAAAGCCGATCCATTACAGGATCCCGTTCCCAGCTCTATTCTTACACACCTCTCTTTGACCTATAAAATCTCCTATTTCTCTCCTAAATTCTACCTCACAAGCCTTAATTCTCATTTTATTTTCCATTCCCTCTGGTAATCTATGTTCTCATACAGCACTCTGTCCCTCAATTCCAACCAGCAGACCACCCCTTCTGTGTTCATCTCCCACCTCTTTCTCTCTAATGAGCCTAGACTGACAATTTTGCCAATAGTTTTCATACATAATAACTTAAGTGCATCGCTTTTCTGCAAACATGTTATCATTAGAGTTCAATTCTTCTGCTCCTAGCCTTTGTGCCTGGTAAATACATTCCTTTGACGTGTGTTTTGGAAGATGGCTCCGTTTTATGCATGTGCCATTAGTGCCAATTGCACAAAGCAGAAGCACAAATTACTTGCATTCTGCAGGCATATCTAATAACCTAGACACCATGGGCTGGCATTCATTGCAGCCTCTGCCTCTATACAGGAAGCTGAAAGGGGAACACCTAAACTGCCTATTAATTTGAAATGTAGGTAAAGTGCTGTTGGTGCTGAGCCGTGTGTTTGGAGAAGCACCGTGCTCTGAGCTGTGCACTTGGCATAGACCTGCACTCAGAACAGATGCTACAGATGTTGATTGCCTGTCTCTGGGCGACGTGCATCTTGGGAACTCAGGACTCTGTCAAGATGCTGAACTCTTGAACTCAGCACACTACTAGTCAAGTTAATCCCTGCTGGAGACAGGAGCAAGAATGTGATAAGCAGTAAAAGAAGCCAAGCATGGACACAGTCCAGTGTAGAGATTCTGGGAAAGGCATATGTGGCTTTTCCCACTATGGTGTGTCTGTAGATGCTCTTCCAACATCCCTTCCTAGTTTAGGTAACTCTGGAGTCAGCGAATCAGCCTCCCCTGAGGCAGTAGTGAAATCAACAGGATTTTCTTGGGAGCCAAGGTTCTGCCCACGCTATACAGCTACACATCAGACTTTATGAGTTTGTTAAGACAACCTTCAAATGCACCATCCTTGCCTAAGCAGGGAGTCTCTTGCTCTGTAGATGTGCTGGATCCCATCCCCTAGGATCATTGCATTTGCCCTCTTGGTCTCAAAAATCAGATTTGAGATATACGTCCCACAGCGTCAGAGGAGAAAGGGGATCTGGGAAACTCACAGGGATATAGACCTCCCACACTAGCTTTCCCTAAGAAGCATTGACACATGACCTGTCTCTCCCAACACAGTTTCATGAGCCCCTTAGCTGCTGCTTCTATTTTGCTCGACATAGAGTGTCTGTAGGTTGAGAATGGATACCTCTCTACTTAGAATCAAGTCCCTGTTATTTTGTGAGGCACACACACACACACACATACACACACTCACCACACACTCACACACAGAGAGAAGCATAGGCAAATAAGAAACACACACACACATGCAGAGAGAGAGAGAGAGAGAGAGAGAGAGAGAGAGATTTATCAATCTATTGGGCAGTTAAAAGTGAAGGAGAAGGCCTGTCTCAGTTTCCCCTACCTGACCATTTTAGGCTGTCTTCCTTTCTTCTCCCTTCTCTCTGTACACTCTCCTGTTGGTACCACTCTTCCATGGTTCCCAGCCCTCCCTGTGTGACTTCTGCCTCTCTTTTTTCTCATTTATAATGAGGCTGCTTGACTGCCAGAGGGTCAGTGCTGTATATCACAGAGGGATCAGCATGAGGGCCACATGACAGGAAAGGAGAGCTGTCATCAAATTTTACAGCTTCATAGAAAATGTCCTGTCCATAGCAAGGCCAGAGGAGGGACAAGAAGGGCACAGAGGGTGGCCTGGCAGGCAGAGGTACATGTAAGAGGGATGCTGGGGTTCATTTCATATATTTCTCACATAGATAGAGAGATGTTTCTGCTATCTTAATTTGAAAAAAAAAAAGCCTAGACATATCCTAGGAGTCTTATTAGGAGACTCAATAATACCTAGATATGTGTATGATAGGATGTCTGTGGGTTCTGTTTTATGGAGACATAGAAAAGGTGGCTGGAGCCATTAGAGGGCAGGACAGCAGAGGACCTGGTGTGCATGTGACCTAGAGTCATTCTTCCTTGGGAAGAAGCAGGAAGCTGTTGGTCCTGTAGTCCCCCCTATCAACAAAGCCCTGTGCATGTCTGACAAGCGGTCAACAAGGATCTGAGGACGTGCAGGAGTCCAGCTGCCAGGAACTCCACCTGTGTCACGACAGCAACAATCCTGTCCTGAAGGTGCAGGCAACTTAGGTGGACAATCAAGACCAGCATATGAGACTCAGCCAGAGTCTCTAGCATACTTGCATCTCATTTCATGACTGAGAGTTAAAGTCCTCCATTCACAAACCCTTCTCTTAATCACATTCTTTTGGCCCAGACTCCCGCTGGCCCAGCTCCCAAGCCAGGCAGACCAGCAGGTGTAGAACACCCCACTGTGGAAGATGGATCTCCAGAGAGAGATGCTCAAAGTTGAGGCCCTACTTTGAAATTTAGTAACTGTGTGACCTTAGGCAATTTATTAGACTTTAGTTTCTTTGCATACAAAGTAGAGATTTTTTGGTATCTGCCACAGAGAATAGTTATATGGATCAAGTAAAATAATGTGTGTGAAGGGCTTAGCATGATGCCTGGTGCATGTTGATCACCATTAAATGTTACTCATTAGTATTATTTCACTATACTTATTTCTTTCTGTTAATAACCCCCTGGCCTTAAGTTTCACTCTGTGCCCTAGGGTCCACTTCTCAGTGTCTAGCCCTTCCTGGAGCCTCACAGCTCTGCTGGTTGTGAGCTCCCAAGTAGTCCTGTGAAAGCAGATCCTACTTCTTAGTCTTTCTCAGTGGCAAATGATGGTCTCCAACTCACAGATCCAGGCACGATGCTGCACTCTGAAACCGCTGAACCTTGGTGTTATCTTCTATATTCCTAAGGGTGCCCCCAAAGGTCCTGTGTGGAAACATCTTACCCATATGCCCCAGTTTGTTACACCTCTGGATCACCCCACTTCTACCTAAATCTCATCAGCCACTCAGAAGAATGTCTCTCAGCTTTGTTCATCAGAAAAAGCTGTGAAACCTCTTCCAAATATTAAGGGAAAGGTATTTATAAAATACAAACATTTATAAAGGCCCATAAATATGTCTGATGCATGCTCTAAATCAGAAAGCACTACCTACAGAAAACATCTTATCTGCCCTATTCATCTTTCTGTTTCTTTGGCACACTGGTTGAAACACAGTAAGCAATACAAGCCAAAAATATTTGGTGAGGCTAATTCAGTGAATAAATTAGTGAGGAATATGTTCTATGATGCCCAAGAAACCTAGAATAAATTAAATTCACTGTAAGTACAGGGAAGTAGGAGACAATATAGTGTGTGTGTGTGTGTGTGTGTGTGTGTGTGTGTGTGTGTGTGTGTATTAGAGAGAGGGAGAAACAGGGATAGAAAGGGAGAGAGAGAAGTATACAGAAGAGAGAAGACTGACTGTGGTCCTGACTACAATGGTCTGTGCCAACTGTTGGTAGAGGAAGGAACATAACCCAGAAAATCTGTATCTTTACTTTCTGTAGGCACCTAGAGCCTCAGCACACATTCTTCTTTCTTTCCTTTTTTTTTTTTTTTTTTTTTTTTTTTGCCTGTCCTGGATCTCACTTTGTAGACCATGCTGGCTTCAAACTCAGAGATCCACCTAGCTCTGCCTCCTGAGTGCTGACACCACTGCCCTGCTCCAGCACGCATTCTTATGCAATGTGCCAGAACAGAAACTAAGAATACTCCAGGATCTGGCCACTGTGTATGCCAGTGTATGATTGTGATGAGGAAAAAAAAAAATCAAGATCAAGATGATTCTGAACCCATTCCTTTCTCTCCCAAAAGAAGGACCTGGCAGATTTAGTGTCACATACGCTGGTATAAGAACACTGAACAATATTAGGATAATGTAATTTCTGTCCAGCCCAGGTATGGAGTTAGATCTTAATGGTGAGGTAATATGATTGACACGTGATACTTACTGAGGGTGATGACAGATGCTGGTGCCAGCTATTTATGATATGATGGGAAGGTGTTTCTTCTTGATTTTTCTCCCACCAGCCTCTTTACTCTGATAAACGAAGGCTGAGCTGTTGTGGCACACAGGCAATGGACTGGAAATCAAAGCTCACACCATGGCTGGCAGTGTGCCAGGACGTTGCAGCTACCTTCCGTGGCGGGAGCAGGGGGAGGGTCATGCAGCTGCTGTCACTTTCCCCCAGGAGTTATTTTGAGGTTTTCTTTTATTTCTTCTAAGACAAGAAGGTAGCAAAGATAGTAGAAGAGGAAAGGAGAGGGAGGGCGGGAATGGGAACACCTGAGGAAGATGCCTGCAGAGGGTCAGAGGGAGAGAGAAGTGTGAAGCTCAGAGAAAGCCTCCAGATGATGCCTTCTACTTTGCTGACTGTGTCCTTAGAGCCTGGCTCTGCCAGCTGTCCCTTGTGTGTGGTGAGAGGTGTTCTTTATGATCTGTAAAAGGCAGCCTGATTTAAGGTACCCTGTAAAGATTCAAGCATCTGTTCTCTCACACGTTGGGAAACTGAGGCACAGCACATTAGTGGCATTTTTACCTTGCTCCTTTTCTGGAGTTATTGTCAGCCTTTTGTCCCAAGAGTTGTAGGAACTTTTTCCCCACTTCCAGTCCACGATGAAGAATTTGTTCATGGCTTTGTTTTTCCTGGTCCCTTCCTAAAGATAGCCTCTCTACTGTAAATGACCCCACATGGTTCCTAAACCTGGGTCTCATGGGTTGACTCTGCCCTCTGGTGGATCAAAAGGTGCTGAATGAGGTAGGATAGGGAACTCCTTCCAGAAATACATACCTGGCAGGCTTCCCAGAACAGTCGTTGGTTAAAGCAACCCGAACCCTAAATGAATACAGCTCAATATGCTTGTGATGTATTAATAACCCGATAAGCTGTTCTGAATGTGCTACCAAGTGGACCGACTGCATGAGTAATCGTGTCTCACTTCCATGCTGCTGTGCAGGGATCAACCATGTGGGACCCCAGAGTCATACAGACAATACTGACCTCCTGGCTAATGAGAAGTCTTGAGCCCCTTAACACAGGTCCCCAGAGACATCTGCATCGTGCAACTGTGCCCTTTGCCCGCCTCTTTAATGACTTTCTATTTTGTTTTACAACCTGCAATCTGCTGCATGTCTTGGTCAACAGTATCTATTTTTTCTGCTGTTGCTTGTGCTCTGGATGCTTTTATGGGCATTGATTTCCTTTGCTGGTTCCCCAAAGAGGTGCTTTTCCTTGAGCCAGAGAGGCATTCCAGCGGATTACAGTGTCTGCCACTCTGTACTCCAATTTATTGCTATCCTGGGTTTTATTCTCTCTCATACTTGGAGCCAAGCCTCATTCATTCCATTTTCTGGGATAAGCAGAATGGAAGAAGTTGCTATTAATAGGAGAAAAGATGTCATGCCAGGAGGCTGAGTGATGTCTGAGTTTATAGTCCTCAAGTTCCAGAGGCTAGCTCTGGTCTTAGATCTAACCTTCCCTGTCCAAGAGACCGAGTAGAGGGTCTCAACATAGTTAAACTCTTTCCCAGCACTTGTGGACAAAGGATATCTCTCTATTTGTTCATCCATCCTCCACCTTAGGATTACCAGTTTGCTTTGGCAGAGGAAGTCTGTGTGGGATAGACTGTGCAGGGCAGAGTGCTGAGTGGAGAGGAGGGGGGAAGGGAGCATGCAGGCAAGCAATACACCTGGTGAGAATTGGTTGCTTTTTACTTTTCCCAGATAATAAGCTATGTGAATCTAATTGAGAATGCTCTATGAGTTGCAGTGGGTTTTTTTTTTTTACAATGACAAACAAGTTTACTAATCATTTATCACAAATTAAGTAGAAACACAATTTCTAACCAGTGTCTTTCAGATAATAAATGTCTTTTGAATGTGCATATGTAATGCTACCACTCAGCTGTTTCTACTCTATCTGTAAGGTTTGAGAAACTGCACAGGGACTTCTGAAAGCAGGATTTGGAAGTGGCTTCTGTAGGGACAGCATACTGAGACCTGCCTCCAGGCTGCATAGATGCACTTTTCCTTCAGTCAGGATAGGGATCACCCAGATTTTCCAGTGTTTATAGTTGTGGGCTAGGAGTTAAGTAACTACTGATATTTGGTAGGGAATATGCAGGTATAGACATTTGGCAAGGGGAGAAATCACAGGGGACAGTGTGGGAACTTTTCCTTGGGGACAGTTGATGTTATTGGACCCAGAAGGTCATCATATGAAGGTTTCCTTAAACAAAATGTTTCTGGCAAAGTTTAGTTTACAAAGAGAGCTCCCATGGGTATGAGGACATTATTTGACGATATATTCCTGACAAGGCACTCAGCAGAAGTGATATAAGAAGTGAGCACCTTTACCATTGTGCATGAAAGTACAGCATAGTGCAGTTCTTCTGGTTATATAGGTATTGTTATGGTTGAGTTGCTAAAGACAACTTTACGATCAACTTAAGGGGCAGTTTTCCAGTGTCTTGCCCATGTATTGATCTAGCATACCTGCTTTATCCTGGGCAAGGTAACAAAAAGCCAGCCAACAAATCCTTTGTGCTGATCCAGGCTTCCTGCTCCCAAGTGAGTTTTTCTATCAGAACTGACCCAACTTCTTAGCCTTTGGAGTTCTAATTATCTTTCCAGACAGATGAAATATATGATAAGATAGAACTTTTAAGAACACAATGTGGTCCACATTCCAATCAGGAAGCAAATTGAAAGTCCCATTAATCTCTGACTCCCTGTCTATGGTGCTTCCTGGCTGTGGAACCGCTTGTTAGGACATGGAAGTTGGAATTTGGTTGATAGTGTTGTTATTTCTCTTCAAGCATACACACCAAATCACTGGCTCCATCCACCAGCCATTTAAAATTGGAAGTCATGTATGTACCTGGGTTGGGAAGACAAGAAAGAGGACTCTAGAATGTAGGAGGTGTGAGGTGTACATGACTTCAGTGATAAGGACACTTATGTGGGTTGGCATCTCTACAAACCTATTTCTTTTTCTGCCTTACTTCCCATTTCCTGAACTAAGTTCTATTTGATTCTAGTTTCTTCATAAGAATAATCTGTATATTTAGGTAGCTCTGTGGTCAATTCCTTCCTATTTTGTTAGTCCCTGATCATGGACTATATCAACAGGCTTTGATGAAGCTACCATCGTACATCTTGTTCTTAGTGCAAGAAATGCCGTTCTGAAAGCTGTTAGGACTCAGGGAATAGGAGAAATCTCTTTGTTCTGTATATTCTTAGAGGGTAGCAGGAGTCCAATCTAATGTCCACACAAGTGACCAGTGCCATTCATCTATTGGTTCATTGTGCAGAATTTCAGGTACCTGTAATTCATCACAATCCACAATATTACATGAAAATTCCAGAGGTAAACAGTTCGTAAGTTTGAGGTTGTGTATTGTTCTGAGTAGCGTGGTGAACTTCTGCACCATGTGCGTTCCTCATTGAACTGTCCCTTTGTCTAGCTTAGAGTGCAATCAATATATTTCAGCAGTGAGAGACCACATACATGAGACTTTTATTACAATTATTCTACACTATTATGAGATTTTTGAGATGGTATCTTTCTCTGTAGTCTATTCTAGCTTTGAATTTACAATGATCCTTCTTTCTCAGACTCATAAATACTGAGATTAGAGACATGTGCTGCTATACTCAGTTCCTCTGTTATTAATCTACTACTGTGTCTAATTCGATAGTTAAACTGATCACAGTATGTATATATGTATGTATGTATGTATGTATGTATGTATGTATGTATGTATGTATGTATAGCAGGTGAAATCTCAATATAGATAAGGTTTAGGGCTATGCAACTTTAAGCACCCAACAGGGGTCTTGGAATGCATTTTCTAAATAGTGAGAAATGACTGTGAGGGGAATCATCTGGAAAGACAGAATCAACTACTTGCATCTAGAAGGTAGTTGATTAAGCGGATTGAGAGGTAATGTAGTAATTCTTGAAAGTGAGATCCATTCGATTTATTAGGGAGATGCTAAGCAATATCACATTGGCCATGTAAGTTCAGAAAACAGAGAGGAATTGAAAGTCTCTCCCAAGGAAGAGGAAGGGAAAAGTACCACCTTCTGATCCTGACTTTGGAGTTCCCACAGTGAAAACATTAAAGAAGCCACCATGATGCCGATTTTATCACATGCATTTATATTCTAATTAATATTGTATTATTCTTCTCTGCTTTATGAAAGTGAAATGAAATGCTTTCTCTTGCATTCACCTCCCAGAGAATCTGCATAAGGGGTGAAGCCATGTATTATTTGTTCATGTCATCAGTTGGCACCCTGTTTTCCCAATTCTGCACTTTTTCTCAACATCATTTTCCTAACTTCTTCTACTCTGGCTCTGTCTGCTCACATGGGAAGAGACTGGAACAGTTAAGAGTTACAGACATACTCTCTTATCAGAGAACGGGACATAGGCACCAAATCTGAATAGCTAGCAGCATCTGCATGGATCCCTGGAGAACAAGGTGGGCGCTGGGGTGTGGTGGGACCTACCCAGCTGGGACTTTGGACAGCATCCTGGTTTTGTAAAAAATAAAATATAAAAAAAGAGTATCTGAGTCCCAGTGGGACAAATGACTTGCCCATACTAACACATTTTCAATCTCAGATCAAGGATTTGAGATGTATCTCTGCCCCCAGCTTTGTTTTGGTGAGTCTGTGAGCTACTAATTAAAGCTGGAAGAGCTTTGAATGCTGTCAGGCACAAAGACAGTTTGAGGTGTTGTTTTTCTGGTTAGTTAACAAAAACACTCTCATGAATTATCTGCAGCATCCTTTCTTCTTCTGTAGGTTTTTTTTAAAGAGTATAAAACATGACTTTGTGACTTCTAAGAGTGTGACTCACATGTGGTATAGATTCAAGCATGTTAGGATCCTGGCAGCTAGCATGAGTAACCATGGAGAAGGATTGGAGAAAGTCCAGGATTTGTGCTGTGTATGAGGCTGGCTATTATCTCAAGACACCTGGTTTAGGACAGACACGTGCTACAGTGTGCCTTCACTTCCAGCAACCACTATTTATCAACCGAAGATGTCCATGAACAAGTAGTGATGGTAGGCATAGTAGTTATATGGTAGGTTACAAAAGATAGGCAGAGAAAGTACATTAGCTGTGCCTTCACATTTCCATGTGTCTTCTGAAGATGATGCTGAGACTACATAACAAGGTGCATGGCGAGGTTGAAGGGATCCCTGTGATAGAGGAAAGTGGAGAGGTGGCTAGATGGTGGTGAGAACAGAACATGAGATGGATTAAGAACATGGCAGATACGCCACAAGTAGGCTATTCTTGGGAATCTGTAAACACATAGCAGACTATGGCCGTCATTCAGAGACTGAAGGGAAAAGGGATTGGAGGCATGAGTAGTATCTCAGACCTCATACCCTGATGGATTTCTCTCAACTGTTTGAATGGCATCCCCATGGTAGTGTGAGCCATTGAGGGGTTTGAACAAGTGAGGCTTGGACAGATTGTCTAGAAACTCCTTCACAGACCTCCAGGAGAGCAAGAGAGGGTGGACTGCTGAAGCTTGAGCTGGAGACAAGCGACCATGTAAGAGAGGATAATATAGCTGACAACTGTCTGTCTACTTGGATGAGGTTGGAGTGAGCCCTATCCTGCCCTCACTACAAAAGGTGGTCTATTCAGTTTGCACACTGCCTGGGACCAACTTGAGCTTATTGTGAAAGATTCATGATTAGGGATGAAGGGTGCAGAGAAGGAACTAACACACCCATATCCCAGCTGGAATTCCTTCCTACAGAGACGAGTCAACAGGGATCAAGGGCAATGTCACCAGGAGTTTCTGTAAAGGACTTGGGTATTTAATTGACCAATGTTGTTCGGATGAAACTGCTTTAGAAGTAATGTCAGAGAGAGCACTGACCCCAGGACTGCTTTCTGAGCTGAGATTCCATGGCTCTTCATTCATCTGCTCCCCCTTGCCTCTGTTATGGCCTCCCTTTTTTTTTTGCCCTGAACAAAGGATGGGATGTTGGGCTCAGGGAAAGAAAATAGCCCTCCGTTCAGAGCGTCCTGCTATTGATTGGATTGTGCCCGTGCATGGAGGGTTAAAACTGGGCTTGTTTCTTTCCATATCCATCTGGTGTTTATCATCCAATTGCCTGTGCAGGCCCCCTGCTTCCTCTCATTTAAGTGGCTGTTATCTTCTCTGTATCATAAGCTCCAAAAATGCAGAGAGTAAGGAATATGTTTTGTTCTGAAGAGTGAGCACCACATCTCCACAGGCATAGAAGCACAATAAATAAATGTGTAATGCTGAGCATGGTGATGTGGGCATGTATTTGGCTGCTTGGAAAATAAGACTTGAGACAGAGGACAACTGTGTTTCCACACAGGTTTGCAAACATTAACCCCTCCCTGCTCTCTTCTCCCTTCAGCAAGCATTCTGACCACTACAACCAGAACAGGGTGAGGCAGACTATATTTTCCATGTTGATACTTGTGGAAACTGAGTCAAGAAAAGAAGAATGTTTATCTCAGGAAATTAGATATTGAAAAAAGAGTTTGGCTATCATTGCTTCATGGAAATCAGGCTGACTGCTGCCTCTTCCTCTGGAATGTGAATGTGGGTACTGAGGTGATATCGGATGAAGTATGTGAACATGCAGGAGTTTCCAGATGGTAGAGACCTTGTTAGAATCTGAGTAACACCCAGTGTGTTGTCAAGCTCACAGGGTATTCACTATTTAACCTATTCCTAAACCCATCAGCCCCACAAACACCATTTCATTTTATTGTGTGTTTATTTCAAATGAGTGTGAGTGTATGTGTGCAGGTGTGCACACCCCATGGCATGTGTATGGAGGTCAGAGGACAACTTGCTAGAGTCAGTGCTCTTCTCCTACCATGTGAGTCCTGGGGTGGGTTCTGGGATGGGACTCAGGCTGCCATGCCTGGGGACAGGTGCCTTTACCTGCTGAGCTATATCACCAGTCACAAAACACTACTACTCTATTTGTAAGAAGTCAAGAGATGCAGATATTCATTTGAATGTCAACAGCTAAGCAGCCTTGTCTTCCAAAACAAAAATAGCTGCATAAACTTGACCTGAGGCTTCTTGCTGGTACTTGTCCTCCCATATTCCTGAACATGCTCAGTTTGCAGAATTTTCACACAAATGCCACTTCTGCAAGACTTTCCCTGACTCGCCAGATTAGGGATCATTTCCTCCACACCTGTGTATTTTCTGCAGAGCACTCACCGTCTCCTGTCATGAAATGTTCCACACTTCTTCATGGCTGGCCTGTGGCCCCTCCTCTTCTGCAGGAAGAGAATGTGCCTATGTCGATAGCGTTTTGCCTGTGTAACGAATCTTTAACTGCTTAGCACAATGATGTCAGACGTGTAGTAGGTACTCAGTGAGTGGGTAAGCAAACTTTTATCAAATACACCTCAGTTTAATCATGCCACTGTGAATAGAAGGGCTATTAATTGGCCTGGAGAACACATGGGGATCCTGTGAGCCCCTTCCACATAACCCAGTGGCCAGCCTCGTTTAACTTCATTCTGTGAGGCTATAAGAGAGCATCTATGTAGACAGTTCTCTGATGCTAAGAGTGAGTGCAGCATATTTGAGAAGAAATACAATCCTTAAGAAGTACAAAGCTCACTGTTCCCAACATAGCCAGAGCTATCTGATTTCCCTACTCTCCTCTTCTTCTCTCCTGCCTGCTGCTTCATCATTTCCAAATACGCTTTCTGTCCTGCCATTCAGCCTCCTGAGGCCCTTGGGATAACAGCACACACTATAGTCTAGAACATACTCCACAGTGTGGCATAAAAAGGCCTATATGAGCTGGCTTTGATCTTTGTTTCTGCACATTCTAGCTCTGTGCATCACACACTCCATTTTTGTCAGACCAGACACCTGACCCTTTATCCTGTGGCCACATCTATAGCTTTAGGCACCTTTGTCTTTCAGGGAGTGGTCTCTGCATGCCTAGGCACATTTTCACACACAGGTGTCTCCCACCAAGTATCCTTCTATAGGACTGAAGGCTGGCCGTGTTTGCATCTATCTGTCCACTGCTCTTGGCTTCAGGATTTATGTAGCTACTGTGCCTTCTGCAGAGGCAGGGACTGCCTGCTGTGCCCTACTCCCAGCAGCTGGCCACAGAGTAGCCCACCTTTCCCTCCCACCCACTTTTCTGTGCAAACTTAAACAGTCTCATTCTCTCTTCTTATGAGTTCTACTACTTGGGGAGCAGGGATGAGAATTACAGATAGGATTGTCTCTGTTCTGGTTCCTTTAAAGTAAGGATTAGACACATGAGGAAAGCCATCCTAGGAGAGAGAGAGCAGAAGCAGGGAGGCAGGGCAAGGCAGGAGCCCAGTGTCAGCTCTGCCTCAGGCAGAGACCCACAATACTGCTAAGGCACTTTCTGTCCCCCACAGGCAGCCTGCTGATAGCCGCCTGGAGCATGCAAACACTAGTTCTATGTGAACGTGTGAACAGAGGTCTGTAGCCTCCAGGTGGGCCTTAGAACATAAAAATGGGAATTGGTGGGTAGAAACAGAAGCACGGGAGCTTGAGAAGCTACAAAGACATGATAAAGGGATGCGGCAGAGCCAGGCTGAACACACACCACTGCTAGGTCTTGTGCTGGTGGGCAGCACAGCACAGAGGATCTAAGACCAGACACCAGGCCTGGCTTCCTCCCTTACCCTCCTGGCCCTCTGCTCTACAGATCATATTCCTGAGGTGGTCCACACTCCTCCCCTGCCCATCTGAGCCCTGAGTTCCTCCTGACTGAGTTCTGAGATCTCTCCCCTGAGGACCTGAGGCATCAAAGGCAGAGGACTGATTTCTTCTAGCCATACACCTTTGGTTAGCAATTGAGACACATTTTTCCCTTGGGTTAAAACACTTCTGAGATTCTTCTGGGTAAAGAGAGTTACTTTTACATCTTCCCACAGTCTCTGTACATAATACAGATAGAGCAGAGCTGGCTTAGCATGTCCGCTGTTTTCTGTGTCCCTGTGCCCCCAAGATTCTCACTGTGACCCCCCAATATAGTCAGCTGCTGGTGGAGAAGCAAGAGAAGTGAAGAGGCTGGAGTGCTTCTCCCCATCATTAACAACAAATTGGCCGAAGGACCTGTTCAAAGAAGCAACTGACCCAGGGCCAGTGAGGAGATCCAACAGAACATGGGCACCAGTGATGGCTCCCCAGGTATGGAGCGAGCAGGCTAAGCAAGAGCATCATCTTCCCACTGGGAGACTTAATCTTCCCAGAGACATTCACTCCTGTGGGGACTGCATCACCTTAATTAACTATCTAGAGAGAGCCAATGAGCTTTCTGCACTTAGTAATTCCTGTATTTCCTAGTCTTTAGGCGTGCTCATTTTCTATACCCTGGGGAGTTCTCCCTTCCTCCTCAAAAGCCACAGGAAGAAAAAAGAGGCGCTCCATGTCATAGATGGAAAAGGACAAGCTTCCAGCCACTGAGGCTGCATCTTCTTGATGGTTCTATCTCCCGCTTCCTCTATCTCTCCGACTCAGATGGCAGGAAGGGGGCTGTGTAACTAGACAACTGCTCTCCAGGGAGGATGCTTGCCTACTTGCCAGCTGTCTCTCACTTCCACCCCAGTCCAGGCAATCACTTAGACACAGTGGCACCGCAAGGAGGTGAAATGATGTGTGGCCAAGGTCACTTAGTGAGAAAACAGAGACAACCCCCTCCCCACTGCCCTCCAACATCGGAGTCCCCTGAGCAGCTCTGAGAGTCTAGCTCTCCTCTCCCTCTCCTGCCGTCCTGTTGATAAGGTTGACATAGCACACAGACTGTTTTCCATTCATCTTCAAGCCAGATTGCTTTCTTCTTTCCCCTTTTACATCTTAATTAGGGCCATAATATGTACAATCATGTATGCACAAGGTCATACATGCACATGGTATTGGCAGCACTTAGCCTCAACTGTGGTTTGTCTCCTAAGCTTTGTGCTTATCCCCACTCAGAGGTGTTCAAGACCTAAATATTCACATTACTGCAAAGTGATTGATAGATGGGTACCAGAAGCAAGACACACACCTAGGGGAGGACTGAAAATAGTTTGCTATGGATGCTGGAGATGAGAGTAGCCCCAGGGATAGGATCAGAAGTAACACACAGGCTGGCTTCATCCCAGGCTGTATATATGTATACAAGGCTGTCAAGCAGATGCAGCTCTTATAGTCACACCAAGCCAGACAAGGGAGAAGCAGGCCATTTCCAGCCCCTTTCCCAATATATAGTGTATATAATATGCTGCTGTAGCCCATACATCCTACTCACCAAACCAATTATTTTTGTGCCCAATGTAATTGTAGAAAGTATCCACTTAGGACTGCGCGCGCTACAGTTTTTCCACTAGGTGCTCTGTCAGGCTGGACATGACTTGTTGACAGATGAAGAAGCATGAAGAAACCTCATCTCAGGTAGCAGCTTTACACAGACCAGTTAGTGAGAACAGGATAAAAGAGTTAAATGCAGAGGCAAGACTACAGATGGAATTGTTTCCTGAAACTTGCTTTTGCCCAGCTCCTTTCTTGATTCCTTGGGCTGTCCACTGGAGAACAAAAGACAACTTGCTGACACTCTGAGCAAGTCTGGGCAGTATGCTTTGTGTAGGTACTTTGGGCACTTTCTGGCCTCAGGATGCAGTGAGAGTCTTTCTCTGGGCAGATGAACAACCTACCTACAGTGGTCAGAGATTCATTCCATAGGCAAGAAATGACATGCTCAAATTGCTTTACTTGAGAAGAGTTTAATAAAGTAGTTTTTACAAAGGTGCTGCCATTGCATTGGTAAATAACAAAGGACAGTCAGAAAGAAGATCCTAGTTCCCTCCAGGAAGTCAGCCTTGGTAGACAGAGCCTCTGGCATGGGCTGTGGGTTTTGAAAGAGGAGTGTAGCCTCTGGCACCTGCTCTCTTTCCTTTCCTCTGCTATCTTCGTCCATGGCTTCATATTGGCTTAACAAAACAGCTGGATGCTAGAGGGCAGAGGTACCCCTTGATGTGATAACACCAGTCAGTGCACTGTGGCATCCAGGGGCACACAGAGACCACTGTGTACGGTCTCATTGACTTCATTCCATCTCTCCTATCAGAGCTTTCTGTCCTATGCTCTTCACTCTCAGATCCTAGAGGACTTGTTCTCACACCTTTGTGCTTGTTCATATCCATCCCTGCTTAAAACACTATTTAACAAGTCTCCATCCTCACAGCCATCTGAACACTCACCAAGATCTAAGCTGCCCTGATATTATTACCAGAAGTCATTATAAGGTGGGGAAGCGTCAAGGAGTAGACTAGACAAGCAAATTATATAAGTTGAACATCCCTAACCTAGAATGCTTAGGACAATATGTATTTCAGATTTGTTTAGATTTTGGAATATTAGCAATATACACAACTAGATGTCTTAGGATGGCACCCAAATCTAAATTCAAAATTCATTAATGTTTCACATATGCCCTGTACCCTAAGAGTGGCTTTATGTAATCCAAATATTTTTTTTTCATGAAAGAACATTTTATAGTATGGAATTTTCCACTGTGGCATCAAGTCGGCACCCACAAAGTTTCAGATTTTAAGGCATTTCAGATTTCATATTTTCAGATTAGAGATGTTCAGTCTGAATGTGTTTTCTGCCTTCCCAGAGCTGTACATGACAGAAAAGGATGAAACATGAACATATTGCCTGTAATACACAACACAATGAAGTCTGTTTGAAGAGTACTCATAGGACAAAAAAAAAAAAAAAAAAAAAGCCTTGAAAATAAAATGTATTGGAATAAGAAATAATCTCTAAACTTGGCCTAGGAAGGCCAAGGGGTAAGAATTTTCATAAAAGTCAATATGGAAGGGACATTCCACATACAACCTCAAGTCACCAAAGTCTACTGTGTACAGTGTTCAGACAACCAGGGAAGAGGTAGACAATTGCACATAATACAGTCCATGCCAGAAACATGTGTATTGAGTGTATCTGGCAGTCAGTGTTCTTCAGAGAAACAGAGCCAATGCAATTCATCTGTCTGTCTATCATCTGCCTATGTGTTACTTGTTTAGAGATTATAGGCATTATTTTACAACTGTACTGTAAGTTTCAATACAAGCCAAAGACCTGATAACCTGAAGAGAAAGTTTTCTAGAGCAGGAGAAGATGAATATTTTAGCTCAAACAGAGAGAAAATCTTGCCTTTCTTTTATTTTTTATTCCATTAAGGTCCCCGGTGAGTTGGATGATACTATTTTAAATTGATGAGCAAGGATCTGACCGCCTTAGCCCACTGATCCTCCTCTTGTTTTCTTCTGGAAACACCCTCAGAGATGTATCCTCTCTATACCAGCACTGTCGAAATAAACCATCAGAGAGGGTGGAGTGGAACTCCCCAGGTCTCACCCAGTTGAGCCAAAGTCAAATGACAGGTTGAATTGGAGGCAAATATCCATGAATATGATAAACATGAGTCCATTTAGACTCTGTCCCTTAGGAATGTCTGTTCTCCATGTTTTTTTGAATACAATAAAGAAATGAATAGAAAGGAACATTTTTATGTTGTTTGGCTTTGGTACCAAGGGAATAAAAGAGGTTGTGGGCTTTGGCAGTCCTAAGAGCCCATCTTTCAAGAGCCTGACTCAAAATATTGTAACAGTGAACATCAGGCAATGGTGATCAATTAGTCATTGTGGCCACATGGGGAAGAGGAACAAGAGCCTATGCTCTCCTCCCCAGTCCATCTGTAAAGTTTATGTTTAAATACAGGGTAAGAGGTATGAATAAGCAGGACACAGAGAGATGGTCCAGTAGTTAAGAGCACTAACTGCTCTTCTGGTGAACCGATGGTAGGTTGATTCTCAGTTCAAACATGGTGGCATGCAACCACATGTGTAACTCTAGTTCTAAGAGATCCAAAGCCCTCTTCTGACCTCCATAGGTACCAGTAATGGATGTGATTCACAGACATACATTCATGCAGAACATCCATGTACATAAAATAAAAAGTTAAAGTATGCATAAATAAAGTCATGGTCAAGGTGTAATCCTGCCCCTCATTGTTGTCTAGTCACCAGTCTTTCCTTGCAATAAGTTCTGACAAGCTGTCAGAAGTATATGAAATCTCATTCTAGAAAATAAGCTCCCTGTGTGGCTTGCACCAGGAGCCCAGCATTTTCCTTCTCCCAACATGAGACCTCTGGGAAAATTCCAGGTCCAATGGGACTCATTGTTTCAATAGTCTGATAGCCAAGGGGAGATGCCTAAGATGTCTGTGTTGTCTTCATTCCTGCCAAGACCCTACACTTTGCCATGGTGGAGACACCCTCACATTGCTCACATCATCTAATACTAACTTTGGAGTCTTTCTTTATAAGTAGATAGATCATGGATGAATAAAGAATGGCTTATAGGAGTTGTAACTTAAAATACATGTGACCTAAGGAGTTATCCCATGCTTCCTTTGGGATTGGTATTGATACTGAGTTTTTGTTACCAGTACAAATCAAATGCTGTGCTATTCATTTTAGAAAAGTAATGGTCCACCTAACTCCACTGAGTTTTTTGTGGCAGTGCTGATTTGTTTGATTTAGATAGAAAGGACAGGTGGTTAGATGTGCTTGTGGACAGCCTTGCTGGAAGTCCACAAGGAAAAGTCTTCCTGCGTTGTCCCGAAAGCAGGAGTGAGGGGTAGGAGACTGCCTCCTTTGAGCGAATGAGGAAGGAGGTAATGGATGGTGGCATATACAATTGTGTTTGCAGATATGGGTTCTTACAGACACACAGTGTATTTATTCTTTTGTTTTGTTTTGTTTTTTGAGACAGAATTTCTCTGTGTAGTTTTGATGCCTGTCTCAGATCTTGCTCTGTAGACCAGGTTGGCCTTGAACTCACAGACATCTGCCTGGCTCTGCCTCTCAAGTGCTGGGATTAAAGGTGTGTGCCACCACTGCATGCCATGTGTTCTTCTTATATTCACCCGGACCTTTAGTGGCCATAGTCCTCACATCCTTTTCCTCTTGAAATGATGTAAATTTGTAAACGATGGGGGACATCATTCAAATAATCAGTAGGCAGATACTTGGTGTGTACCTTGGACTCTACACACAAGGAAATAAGGCCTAGGTATTGCCTTTCAAGAATTTACAATTATTTTAAGGATATAAGAAACATATAGAGCTTGGATGAGGAAGGTGTCCATGTAATAGAACATAGAGGAGTTCTGCTAGGGTCCCTCTGGTATCCAGAGACACTTTTCTGTGCATGGTTCTCTTCATCTTCTTGACTCCATGGAGAAGAAAAGTTATTTTCACCACAGATGACTTAAACACAATCTGTGAAGTAACTCTTGGAGGCAGAAAGGAGACACTTTGACTCCAGCAGCCAGACTTCAGTCGTGTGCCCTTCCTCTTCCCATCCCTCCCCCTACCACAGCTGTGTCCTGGCAGTATGGAGCCACAGGTGCAGCATGCTATGTATCCAGCTGCTTTGGTTTGTCTGTCCTCCTCCACTGCCTTTTCTTCTCCATCACAAGCATGTCCTCTGCTTCTGCTGAGGAGTGGCCAGCTTGGTCATTATCTTCACCATGAGGGAGGATGTCATTGTATGCTGGTTTTGTTATTTAAAGTCAAACCAGTACCACTTGGGAGAAGGAAGACCAGTTTGAATTGAGGAGAACTAGAGATTTTGTCTGTAAGATCCAGCTCAAATTTGTAAATAAGAACATGAAGGAAGATTCAAAAAGTTACCTAGGAGGTTCAAAGGAAGCCACGCCACTACTGGGGATGTCTCTTACTCTAGAGATCTGAGGTGTTCTCTGGCCTCTGAATTTTCGTTGGATCAGCAGTGAGACAACATGGCACCTTTGTTGTCTGAGTTTCCCTTGGAAAACATTTCCTCAGAGAAGCAGGTATGGAAGGCTCACGCCAGGGCTCCAATGCCCTGGGTCTGAGTGAAGGTGTCTTGAGCCACCCAAGTTGTGATACTAGTTGTGAAGGTTGAAGTGGGTAGAACATATGCCAAAAGCGAGGGGAGCCAAATTTGGAGGTATGATAAGGGACAGTTGTGACCAGGTGCTGTGAAGGACAGAGGCACCTTTTTTTTTTTTTTTCCCCCCTGTGGTCTCAAGCATGCCGCCTTTCAATAGCAGTTAAAGGGCCATTTGATAGGAGGAGCTGGTGGATTGCACACTGTCTGGATCCATTATTGCTGTCAGATCCTCAGGCAAGTGCTATCACAAGAGGCCAGGCATGGCTTTTCTCTCCTTTCTTCAATAATCCTTCTCTTTCTTCAACACTCTGCCTGTCTTTAGGAGGCTCCAAACAGACCCCTTTAACCTACTTTTCTTTCAATTTTCAAGTTCTTATCTTCCTCTTTTCTCATCCTGATTCCAAAAGTAGTGTGAGGCCACCAAAGTTCACACGTATGCAGTTCCGTTTCTGAGACATGTGTCCTGGGCTTGCTTCATCACTTTGTGTTTCTCCTCTCTACCAAAACACAATTACTGCTCGTTGAAGACATCAGGGGACTTTAAATCTTCTTTGGGGCAGTAAATGCAGCTGCAGGCAATTACAAATTTGGAAGCATTCTCTACCTCACCCTGTGTGCTAGAGGTTCGTGGTTAAGTCTGTTCTCCCATGGCTGTATCCTTTTCTGGCCAACTGCATGTGAGGCTTTCCATCACCATAGATGATGCTCTGGTAGTTCATATGTGCAGGGCAGTCTCAAAGGATAGACCCTTAAATGACTCTGTATACTCTCTACAGGAAGAATATCCATAAGGCAGACTGTCACATATGCACATAAAGAGGACACTGGCTTATTTTTTTAAAAAAGTGTATGTGTGTGTGTGGGGGGGGCAACCAGATGTCTCCCTGGCCCTTCTTCCTCTGTCAGGATTCTTCCAGGATGTTGGCAAGGCCAGGCTACAGGATGTCAACGGGGGTCTCATGCAGAAGGGAGAGCTGATGTGGTGATGGTGGAAAGACATACACCCAAATACCAAATACCAAAGGCTGGGATGTGTTTGGAGCTGGTGGTCAGCCCTCAGGCTGGCTGTCAGGGCACATTAGAGATGAGCGGAATAGTGAGTTGTTGAGTTCCTTCTAAAGGCCTTGGGTATGAACACACAAAGGGGGTTGTTCTATCTTGGTATGAGAGTCACTTGGTATGAGAGTGTGTTAAATGTGTCCTTGTGACAAATACCCCTGGAAATAACTCAGGGAAGGAAGGAATTACTTTGGCTCACAGCTTTAGAGGTTTTAGTCCCTGGACAGCAGATGGATTGTTTCTAGACTGTGATGAGGTAGACCATCACAGTTAAAGGGTACAGAAAACCGAGTTGCTCACTTCATGGTAGCCAAGAAACCAAAAGGGACAAAGCCGCCATGTTCCAAACATCTTTGGGGCTGGATCTACCAGCTGGGACCCAAGGCTGTAACACACAAGTCTCTTGGGGTCTGTTTCATACCAAAATCATAGCAGGAGGGAGTATGTTAAAGTGGAAGGCGGGTACATCTCTAGATACTGGGAGATACAATGACACAGGAATGTGAGTGTGTCTATGAGAACTGTAGAGCCTTTCTCTGATCATGGCCACCAAAGCCACCACTAGCCAGTGGCTTTCAGACTCTTGTGAATTCAAAGACTGAAATTCATAGACAGAAGATAAGTTGTAGAGAGAAGTTTATTCATAGGTTGGAGCTTGTGAAGCAGGAGGAGGAGGAGGAGGAGAAGAGAGAGAGAGAGAGAGAGAGAGAGAGAGAGAGAGAGAGAGAGAGAGAGAGAGAGAGACTACAGAGCTCTTATATAGAAAGTGGGTTGATCCAGGAGAGTGGGTACTATCTGGCTATCTGGGGGCTTCTTGCAAGGAAAATGCAAAGAAATTGGAACTGGGGTAAGGTAAGGTCCAGATGTTCTAACATGGTGTCCAGGTGCCTCCTTTCCTTTTCTACCATGTAGTCAGATATAGCCCTTTAGGCAGATGAGCTAAAAAGGAAGTAACAAAGAAACAGGAACTAGAACCCTCTCCTGGCACTGCTGCCTCCAGCAAGGGCATCCTCTGAGCTGTTGCCTTGGAGACCTTCCCTATTGGAGCAGTTTCTAGCTCTTGTTCTCATCACGAGACATTCCTGGTGTGCTGAACACCCACCCCACCCTTTCCATCTACCCCTCTTTCCTTCCTCTGTCTTGCTGGCCTCTGACTGTTTCCTGCTCTCTGTGGAGAGTCCAGCTCCAGCTTCTCTTGCTTGGTTTGTCAGAAAGGATAAGATTAAAACCTTATTAACTCTCATTTATCATATCTTTAATGCCTTCCTAAGGAAGGTTAAATAGTGGTGTGCTTCAGGAATAACTATGTAGAACTCTTTGGAGGCATGGCATGTCTGTAAAGAGGGGACTGTTGGCCAAATTTCTCACCCTAATATCTGCCTCTCCCCACCACCTGAGCACTCACTGTGGCTAAGGAGCAGTTATCTATTTCACTTTTTTTTTCCTGGAAGAAATGTCTCCTCTGCATTGTTATAGAGACTGGATAAATGAGACAGATAGACGGGGGCAGGTATGAGCAGGTGACAGGAGTTGGCTGCCGAGTTACCTTTGTGATCCATCTCTGCAGATGCCTGTGTTCATTCCACAGAGACTCAGCAAGACTGATACACAGCAGTGACAGTTTGGACATCTCAACATGACCTTGGATGTGCCCAAAACCGCAGCTGAAACTATGCCAGCTTTTCAGTGTAGTGTATCATAGGGACTCCATAAGTGTGCTAGAAATTGGCTGCATTTGGAGTGTTAGCTTGTTTGCTGTGGAGCCTCCCTGGCCCTGGAAAGTGATGTGGGGTGATGAGAAGGCTTCTCCTTCAGTCCATATTCAATAATTAGACCTCTATGAGGAGCCCAGGACAACTCTTTGGTACTACCTCTGAAGAGTGAGTCCCTGTGGTATCCCTCTGACAGCTATGAGAAGCCTGAGCAGTGGGTGTCAACAACTGTGCCCATGGCTCAGGGTCTGCTGGTCAGCATTTCTTGCACCATGGGCATTTAACTGCTATCTGCTTTCATTTCAGCTGCTGGGACAAAAAGTCACTAAGAATCTGCTTTTGGCTTCCCAGAACATGTTGGTTACATGAAAGTTTTCTCCAGCAAAGTAATGGAAAATTGTTTGTGACAAGAGTCATTCCTAACCCCATCCACTCTGTTGTTCTAATTTCAGCAGAAACCAGATCTCTGAATCAGTGGTCCTCACAGTGTGGTCTCCAGGCCATCACCCTCCACTACGGGCACCCTTGGGGTTACAACAAACTGCAGTGTCTCAGTTCCCAACCCAGAACTGCCCAGCTATCTCTGTTGTGTGTGATCAGCCAGATAGAGCTGATGAAAACTGAGTCTGAAAACCTGGGGCTTAAATGTGTTTGTTTGAGGTCTTGTAAGGACATCAAAGGTGAAAAGTAAAACAAATGTTAATATCACTGATTTCCTTATATAGATGTTTCTTAGGCTCAGCTAATTTGATCTTTCGGTTAGCAACAACAAATCAATGTAGCCAAGTTTTTGAGATGCTAACAGTTCATGGAATAGGCTTGCACAATACTTAGCAAGTAGAGATGTGTGTTCAGCAAGCATTGGCCATGAGTGTAAGTTTCTGGTAACCTGCTTGACCCCAAGCATCATTGAGAACAGGGTCTTCCCTTAAAGTTATTACTGTAAAAGTTGTTTCTAGTAAAATGAGCTGTGGAATGAGTTGTACTTCATGGGTTTCAAAGCAGTGTGATTTGCCAGGTTTCAGTCAATGCAGCCCAAGATGAAGATCATTGTTCTGTGACATTTGAAAGGAAGGGAACACCATCAGGAGTTTCCTTTGTCAAGGATCTCTCACTCTGTCTTGGACACCCTCAGTGTGTTCTGGAAATTTATCTTGAAGCCAAAAAGGAGGCTTGGAATATTGTCTAGACCAGTCTAAGCGTCACTGTGCAATCAAGTTACCTGGAGATCTTATTAAAATGCAGTTTCTGATTCACTGCCTCTGATGTTGGGCTTTGGATTTTGCACTTCTAACAAGCTCCCAGGTGATGGTGATGCTGTTTGTGATGTAGAAGCTGCTTGCTTGCCAGCCACATGTTAGCAGTGAGGTGTAGTCTCACGGCTTCCCAAACACTAATGTGTATTCAATTCACCCCCAGATAAAATCACCCCAAGGATGGTCAAGGTTCTAGGTGAATGCCTTCACCTAGGAGCCCAGCCAGGAAACAGAACCTTAAATCAGGCATGATGAAACAGGCCTGTAATCCTAGTACTCTGGAGGCTGAAGCAGAAGGACTGACTTTAAGATTGGTAGCCTAGGATATATATAGAAATGAGAGAGAGAAATAAAGAGCGAGAGCGAGAGTAAGCGAGAGAGAGAGAGAGAGAGAGAGAGAGAGAGAGAGAGATGAAAGACAAGAGACAAGAGACGAGAGACTTTACCTTTGGTGTACCAGAACCTATTTTTCAGCTTCATGACTATTGATTTGCAAACCCACATTTGGTTTCGCGCTCTGCTCTCACCATCTGGACCTTCTCACTGACAGAGGTCTTGGTGTTTTCATTTGGCCTCAGGCTCCATAAATTATATAGGTGGTCCTGGATGCACTGTTCTGTATCAGTAACTTTCTAACTCCAGTCTGTAATTGGTTCAACTGAGCTCTTGTTATAATTTGATGTTTCTGGGTTCTCAAAGACTGAATCAGTAATATAAGGAATGGTGGGGCTTACCAACCTTTCATGTGATTCTGATGTAAGTGGCACGTGCTCATGCTTTGAACTAGTACCCTGGCATCTCCCTGGTTGGGTCTTCTATCACTTTCATGCCATATGTCAACATCACACCTTCCATTTCTCCAGCATTGCCAGAAAATCCCCTAAGTACTGGAAACCTGCTGCACCCCAGAGCAAAAGTACTTCTGATTGAGCAGATTTCCCCATAGGCACTCACTCTCAGCAAAATGTCCACCTGTGCCTGAGTGACCTACAGTGGTTGTCAGGAAGCAGGAAGTGTAGGGACCCACTGGCAGTGCTGGGCTCTTTTTTTCCCCCTTTTCTTTTTTCTTTTAATGGTAACAGACCACATTGAGGATTCAACAGACACAAAGACATTTGGGGTTGGCTTTCTGACACTGTGGAAAAATACTTGAGTGAAACAACTTGTAGAAGGCAAGGTTTATTGTAGTTCATGGTTTCACAGGTTCAAGTCCATCATATTTGGTGAGGTGGGAGACCAGAGCAGAGCAGTTCACATCATAGCAGCAAGAATCAGAGAAAGAGGATGTCTCTGTGGCATCCCTTGAGATGGTGAACCCTAAATTCTTGACAGATCTTTCTCTCTTCCCCCTAATCCTCTCAAAGATAAACCTGTGTATATGCTTTATTAGTTTCCAAGAATTTCTGAAGCCAGTGAAGTTGGCAATCAAAATAAAGCATGATACCTTCCCACTGTAAAGGTCACCTTTGCCCATTGTGAAGAACACACAGTGCTAGGAATATATTCAAGGAGAGACTGTTTTCAACCCTTTCTCTTTCACTGCATAAGACCCAGGCTAGTTGGAACTCTGAAGCCCTGGTCTTTGGAACAGGAAATGGATTTGAGCATCTTCCTCCAAGATTTGTTGCAGGAACCTAATGAGACAGTGTGAATGTGAAAGTCCTTTATACACGAAAAGAGTTCAGACATTTGAGACATCAATATACAGAACATGCAACACAGCTCTCCCCAGCATTGTAATGTAAGGGGCGGGACACTGTGTTTGTGAATTTAGCCTTAGGCCATAGGACATGCTTGGTGTAATAAGAGAGGGAAATGAATACAGACAGAGAGATCTGATGAAGACTTGGCAAGAGTTACTGGGAGGTTTCAAAGTGCAGAAAAGAAAAGGAAGCTTCCACAACTTGAGGACTCCAGATGCAAAAATAAAAAGAAAGGGAATCTATTTTTATATGTGCAAAACAGTTTGGAGATTTAGAAAATGTCTTTAGTCTAGCAATAATTGAACATTTCTGCCCTGGGTATAATGAGGATAAATAGCAATAGTGGTGGTCCGTATTTAGTTTTTGACTTCAGAAGCCTTCTGTTAGAATTTGCTATATTGAGATGAGTGAAGGATGGTTTGTAGTTAAATCTCGGTTTCTGAGCCAGCACATATTAACCGTGAATTGGAAAAGCATTTAGCATCCTTGTGCCTGAATTCTTTTTCCAATAAAATATACCCCACAGGGCTGTTGCAAGTATTGAACAGCTTAGCACATCCCAAATACCCAGACAGTGACAATGGGGATTATCACTGTCCATATCATGGGGATCCTAGAGCTGAGTTAGGATGGCTAGTAGGATTCTACCATTCTACATATTCTGAGTATAAAAGATGCCTTGGGTTTGCACTTAGAGGTTATTTGAAATGGTCATTTGCCCCTGTAGCATTAGAGGCATTAAACTCCTCACAATCTAGAAAGTTTGGATAATTGGATATTCTAAAGTTGTAATCCTACAAGTGCCCTATTGGTGAGTTTTGGAATGTTCTACACATAACAAAACAAACACAGGAAATGCATGTCTATCCACTAGATATTAAGGGGGGAAATAAGGCATGAGGAGGTATGCTAGCCTGGCTCTAACAGCTTCTGTTTTCCCTCTAGTCCTTTCACTTATCTGTCTGGCTTTGTCTTGCAGGTGTACAATTGACAACCGAGTCACCCGGGTGGCTTGGCTAAACCGCAGTACCATCCTCTATGCTGGAAATGACAAGTGGTGCCTAGATCCTCGTGTGGTCCTCCTGAGTAACACCCAGACCCAGTACAGCATCGAGATCCAGAATGTGGATGTGTATGATGAGGGCCCTTATACCTGTTCAGTACAGACAGACAACCACCCTAAGACCTCCAGGGTCCACCTCATTGTACAAGGTGAGTGGGGCTTGGCTGGGAGGCCTAAATGGATGGCTGGGAACATCAATGTTCACTATTTTTTCCATGATCCTAAACCAAGATGATCCTTGCTCTTCTCAGCATGGACACCTTTCTGGTGTCATCTTGCACCTAGACACTGAACACTCCACTAATTTGCTTGTTGAGCTGAACTACTTTTTCTTGTATTCCAATAATATTTTTTGTACAAAATTATCTTCTAATTATTGCTTTCCTTGGCTTTCCCTCCTTTTAGCATTTTTAAAATGTTGCATCCAACTACAAGTTTGTGTTATTTTAAGACCAGAATTTTTATGTTCTTCTGTTGCAGTACATATGCCATGCCCTAGACCAGCCTTCAATAACAGCAGAGCCAAGAAGCAGTGATCTTACCTCAACCCAGGAACTTATCTCAACCACCACCACCACCACCACCACCACCACCACCACCACCACCACCACCACCACACACACACACATACACTGGTGTACTGTACTTTCTCCTTTCCTCATCCAATCCAGGATTTTCTCCCCTGTGTCTCTGCTATAAGACTGGATTCAGGGTCCCTGCTTGGCTGTTCTGTTCTCCTCTTGTTTGCACTTTGTTAGGCACACAGTTTGCTTGGGGCAAGGGTTGCTGGTGTTTGGCTGGGTTTGTGGTATTTCTCTAGGTTCTACTCTTTCTGTTTCTCATATCATGGAGCTGTCATTCACATTCCTCCAAATCAGACTGCTCCATGGACAGCAAACTATACTTAACAAATAGATGGATTCCTAGTTACTGAGCAACAGTTTTGAGTCACATTGTCTACTTTTTGATGGAAAGGCCTAAAACAAGTATTGCTGCCCATCAGGGGCCTCTTGTTTGAAATGGGGTAAATGTGAGGAGTGGGGTTTTGATTAAATTTTACACACAGATGAACTAAAGCACTTACTAGGAAGCTTGGCCCATGGAGGAGTATTTACCTGTTAGCCCCTGTGCTATTGAATGCTCCCTTTGACTTTTTTTTAAAAAACACTACTGATATTTTTAAACATTTAGTTGTGTTTTACAGTAGGTTACATACTTCTTTGTTCTCTCAGAACTGAAGATCCTGGGAAGTGAAATTCCAGGTTGGAGTTCCCTCTCCGTACCTGCCAGCCCGGTCTCTGACTCTCTTTACCTGTGAGATGGCAAGTATCAGGCAGGTCCATGAAGTCCCTCTTGCAGCCTGCTTTCCTGGCAGTATGTGTCAGAGTAGGGTGAACACCTGGGGTGACTGCTGAGAGAGAAAAAAATGAAGAGGGAGTAAGAAGGACAAATTGGAAGAGTGAGGGATAGTCTCAGTGAAAGATGAAGAAAGCAGACCAGGGTCATGAATCAGCACTGGGAGAAGCAGGGTAGCATGAGCAGCCATGAGAAGAGAGCAGGTTAGCATATGGGGACACTTGGGTACAGCTTAGTGAAAGGAGATGGCAGCTGTACACTGGGAGCTATCAGGCTGTGGCAGAATATGGTCATGTCGGGGTTCTATAACTTTTGCTTATTGTTTTTTTAACCAAAGGAAATTATGTTTTCTTTCTTTTATTGGTTATATAAATGAGTATTTTTTTCAAACAACTTTGTGCAAATAGTGTTTTAAAATAGAATTGCAGAGCTGGTGTTTGAGTGCATTATAAATAGCAGACTAGGTACTGCTGTGTGAGATTTTTGTTTGAGCGTGTATACATTCTCAGAATACAGTAGATTTTCCTAGTAGATAAGGTAGACAAAATAAAAGTTAAGAGTCGCCATTCTGTGGGGAAGTTTAGTGAACACTCCGGGGAAGCCATCCATGATCTTTACTAGGCAGTACCTCCAAAGTCCTTCCTCGGGCAGAATGTCTTACCATGACCAAGAAAGGCTAGGAGCTTTGAGCAGAGGCTTGCTGCAGGAATCGGCACCATCATGGAATAAGAAAGGGGATGGGGATGAAAGGGACAATTCTAACACCTCTGAGAAAACAAGAAGAGAGGTTTTAGTCTATGTTTATTCCTCTACATCTCCTTGCACACACCTGTACATGCCTGCCCTAAATAGTAGACTTGCTTGTACACATTGGGCATTTAATGAATGCTTACTAGAGGAAATATCTGGAATTATAGTACAAAGATCTTACATGAGCTCCAAGAAAGAAGACTGAATGCTTGGGAGGTGGGGCAACAGGAGGAAAGGAGGGGATACAGTCTACATCCATCCTCACTCACGTCTAAGCTAATGGAAAATGTTTAATCCATAGCCAGGTGTTTACATCTGTGACTTGGCTAGGTGCCCTCTTCCCATGACACACCATCTCGAGTATTGGAATCTCATCTTGGGCTAATTTTCGAATGCTGATGGGTGTATTGATCTGGAAACAAGCTGGGTTAAAGAAGGCATTGGTCTTGTACACAGACTCAGCCCAAGCTAATCCGCTGTCAATATGCCTGGGCTGAGTATTATTGACACGTTAATGAATAGAGGACCATAGTTTTTCCAGAGTCAACCTGTCTTGTTCTTCAAAGCAATCAGACAAACTAAATAGAGCCAGACTCTGTATTGGAAAGAGGATATACTACCATGCAGGATTAAAAAAAGAAATATATTTGTCTTGGGATCATTTATTATACTGAACAGAGACCCGAATTCCCTTAGCAGAAGCTGACGGTCTGGATTTAAGTTGCTTTTCAACCAAACACTGCTGGAATGCAAGTCAGGCACATTGAGTTCTCCAAATAGCATTGTGATCATTGAAAAACAGAAATGCAAACATCAGTAACAAGAAAGAACAGACCCAGTATTGTGCCCACATGGACTTATATCTGTACAGCCAGTATCATGTGTGTGTGCACATGTGTGCACACAAAGAAATGAGGGGGAATGACACTGCCATTAACTCTTGCAATCTGTCTGAAGTCCAAGATTATTTGTAACATCATGACCATCAAATATCCTATGCAGTCCTTTAGTTCTCTACATTAGATCTTTAATTACAATTGTAATTCAAAATGGTTGCCTCTTAAACACAGCCATGACACCATAATTTCATTTGCCCAAGAAGCAGACATGAACTCATTCATTCTTTTCTGCAATCATTAGTCTCTAACAAATATTTCTAGCAAGATGTTCCCGTGGCTTGGAAATTAGTACATAAGGATGAACACAATGTTGCCCTTGAAGACCCAATTCATTTTTGTGTGGAGAGATAGACTGGTGTGTCACTTTTTCAATTTGTCCTCAAGAATCCATGTGAGTATGGATGTTGTTGCCTGAATCTCTACTCCATAAGTTTGATTTTTGTTTTATTTTATAGATGGCTTTGTGATTTCATAGATTCTCCTCACTCTTTTCATCTCCTCATGATGATAGGGAAGCATGGTTTCTAGAACAGGACTGCTCAGGTGCCTCCAATGTGGACTGTGTTCAGTTTGGGCTGGGCTGGAATTTATAGCCCTCACTCATTGCAGATGACAGGCAGAAGAGGAGTTGGAGGAGCAGCTGTCATACAGAGCCATTGTGAGTCCCAGTGAGAGGAATGGTGCTTGGCAAGACCCATTGGCTGATCTGTGGGAATCCACCGAAGACAGGGAGGTACTGAAGTCAGCCTCAGGGTGGGGTGTGGCCAGCCTGAGGCAGAGAAGAAAGGTGCTTAGAAAGTGTGCAGTCAGGAACTTGGAAGGAGCAGCTGGTGAAAGAGAAAGATCCAGGCTGAAGACAAGGCCCAGACAATTATGTGGGCCAAGTCTCTTTGGCAAGGTTGGAAAAGTAACCTCTGGGAGAAGGAGAGCTTTGGACTTGCATTGAAGGCAGGTAGAAGGGAATGTATCGGGAAGGGATGGACAAGCAGAGACTGTTAGCTAGTGACTCACTAGAGTGACAATTTAAAATAGCAGAAATAAAACTAACACTTCTTTGGTCAAAGGAACCATGTTTTCTAACACAGTTGATGATGTAGACCCAGAGCACGGACCTGAGCTTTCATCACAGAGAGCATTACTGGATAGTGCTATCAGTGGTTACTGGTATGGTGAGGATGTTTCCTGCCATGATGGGCTAGACCTGGGATGGAAACAGATTTTGGAGAAATTGTGGGATAGAAGACTGAAGTTCTTTTCTTAGCTAGGACAGAGAAGAAGAGTCCAAAGATGAATGAAAGAAGATGACCTCCATAATGTGAGAGTAAGAAGAGTGTGGAGAGAAATCCACTCAAGGATTTGCATCACCAGTTAGGCAGCTAGAATATTGTCTTTCGGGTGAGATGGGGGATGGGGCAGCTGAGCACTGAGTGATGGCTCTTGTAGAAGACCCAAGTTTGGTCCTAAGCATCTATGTTAGGTGACTCACAACCATATGTAACACCAGTTCCAGAGGATCGAATGTCCTTCTCTGGCTTTTGCAGGCCGCTCGCTGCGTTTACAGGCACATACCACCAAACATACACATAACATAATTAAAAATAGAATAAATCTTATAAAAAACACATCTATCCCTTTGACCTCTAGATTTCGTCTTCATGGGTTCAATTAGTAAGTGTCTGCTTCTGAAATCTAGCTGCATAATTCAGCTCTTGATTTTGCTGCCAAATGAGTTTTGTATGCATTCAAAATGGCCATCCTCCTGTCTTGGTTGGTCCCATGGAAGACATGGGACCTTGGAAAACAGAGAGAATAAACACTGGCTACCACTGGGTCATTTGTCTCCCAATCCTGCAAGTGTTTATACTGTCAAGCCCCGCTGCAGAGTCTACAGAGGTGAAAGGCCTTCCTCACCCAAGCATGGAAGAGGATATCTCAGCCTTGACCAAGAACCCTTGGGACTTTAATCTCACCTAGAAAAACATTTGCATGATAGAGAACAGTAGAAGGCAGAACTTGGAAAAACAAAGACATTCCTTTCATAATAAGAAAAAAAAAGCTTTGGGCCTCTTTATCAGTTTTCCAAGCCCAATCTAGGTCTCGACATTGTCATTAGAGCATCTAATCACCCCCTCCCTTTTGTTTGGTGCAAATGAGTTTTCCTCTTTCTCTCTAGGCAGAATTAATCTGAAAATCCCTGCTATTGTCTCATAGTTAATTACCTGCCTTTGGAGTCAAGCAGCTCTGAAACTCTAGTGCAGGAGGGAACCACTGATGTCTTCTGTACAGTAAGGGGCCCAGTCCCTGTGTTCATAGAATTTCAGGGGGAGGGGACTGGGCTGCAAGACCTGCAACCAGCTAGTGCCATAACCAATTCAACTGTGACTATTCCAAACCTTCATTTACCTTTTATTTGTCTCCAGATTCCTAATCCTCTTTTCTTGCCAGCCCAATTGTGTGTGTGTGTGTGTGTGTGTGTGTGTGTGTGTGTGTGTGTGTTATAATCTTAAATAATTAATTGACCTTGTCAAGCAAAACTCGTTACTGTGATTAAGAGAATAAGAACAATAACTTTGAATTTCTAGAGACCTATGCACCAATGACTTTTACAGGTGTGTCACAGCAAAAGGAAATTTGAAGCACAGAATATCAAAGGGAATGATAATCTGATTCTTATTTTGAAGCAAAGATTTCTGTCCCTCCACACACAGTAGGAGGTACCATCTCCTCCTCACACTACCAGGCTCCTGGAGCACTGGGAAGATCTTATGTCCAGTTTCCATTCTAACTATACCTGGCTGAGTGCACGGTGGAGGTTAACGGCACCAACCAGTCCCCAAGAGACAGAATTCAGCTCACACAGGAGAACTTTACATTCATGTCTAGGTTTCAGTGGCCCCCGAGTGACAGACAGTGGAGAACACTGGGGCACTCTCTTCTTCTGCTTCCTTCAAGAAATATATGAAAATGTACAGTTTCTCTGATCATAAGGCTCTGCATTTAAATTTAGCAAAACTTTGAAAAGCTATGGGAATTAAATTCTACTATGAAATTAAAGTATTCCTCAAAGCACTGTGGAAAAAGATGAGGAAGTAAGACATATGCCTTGCAATTGATCAGTAATATGTACGTAGCATGATGATGAAGCATCTCGCTTTACCTCGTGAGGTTTTTATTTTCTGGGAGCCCTTACAGACACCAGAGGGGCATCATTTGCCAGAAGGGCCAGGCCAATGCTCACATCCCAGAAAAAACACTATAAGCATACATGTTCCATAAGTCAAGGAGGGTAAGTTACACTGGCTTCATTAAAGTCATTTCTGTTCTTTGGATATCGTTTTAGCGGTCAAGTGACATCCCTTACGTTTTCTAAGCAGTTTGGTGAAATTCTACAAGCAGCCAGGAACATCATTTCCTGGAGGTGGCTTTCCCTAGGGAATCTGAACTGCCTCCAAGCTATCTTAGTTTCTTCATGGAATGGAGAAATTGGCAAGGTTTTCCTCTGTATCTTTATTCTTTATTAAGCTTCCAAGTAGAAAGGTTGTCATTTTATTTTGGGGGGAGAATGAATTTAGATCTGAAATATCAGCATTGTTGAAATAAACCTTATGTGGCCTCTCATTTGCAGATTGGAGGTATTGCTTTATCAAACTAATTGTGAGGTAGAGGTTCTTTTTGTTTTTTTTTTTTAAAGCCCCTTCCTGATCATGCCTTTCAGATAGTCTTAATTAAAGATTGTATGGAGTCTTTTGGAGGCTTCCTGGGAAAGCTATGCATATCAAATCTAGAGTATGTCCTCACTGTCATATCCCTAAAGGCTTGTGGAGTTGGAGGCTGCAGGCTATATACACATGGTTTGCAGAGAGTGATATCAAAGGCAGTGTTATTGATCTCAGTGCCCTGAATGACCCATGGTGACTCTTGCCTGCTCAGAAAGACTGGTGTGCAGTTTGCCTTACAACTTACATTTGGGCCACTGTTCCCTTCCTTTGAAAACTAAAAATTCTCAGCTTTTTGGGCCTGGGAAGACATCTCTGTAGAAGGCTCTCTGTCTATTGTTGAACTGAAGATTATCAGGGAACACTATTCAATCTCATTCAACAGCATTTTGAAGCCAGGTGCTGGGAACACAAAGATCTCAGAGTCTCTGACATTGCAGTAGAAGGGACCACATCACCAACAAACCACTATCTCGTTAGAGCAGAGATTAGGGTGTTTGTGTGCTATAGATCTGATGAATCACTGAAACACAGTAAATGCAGCTCTCTAATAATTAGACAGCATCGAAGGCTGCATTTCACAAAGGGTTTCTCATTTGTGAGTGGGACTTGTTAGGTGCTCTGGGGAAGACATGTTGTCCCAGGCAGGAACCATAAGGGAAGAAGAGGAGTGGCACTTATGTGCCCCAGAGAAGGGCCAGAAAGTTGGCTACACTTCCCTGTTGAATGGGTGGCAATGTGTAGGCTTTCTTCCCAGACTTGGTTTTTCTTGGTATACAGGCAAGAGTGCCTGTATTCCTCAAGGCAATGTGCATTAAATGGATTTGACAGTGGACAATATCTACAAAGCTATCAGTGGAATAGAACATGACAAGAGCCTTAGTTAATAAGCCTTGAGAGGAAGGGAGAAGTTTCAGAAGAAAGGGGTGCATCCAATCCCTCCTGGTTCTGTGTCTCTTTTGTAGTAGCTAATACACAAAAGAGACAGATTGCCAAGACCTGTCTACCACCACGTCTGTTGCTAGAAGCACGTTTTGCTTACACCTGCAGTCACAACAGTGATGAATGTGTCATGGTGTAGTCAAGGAGTAGTTCTTTATACACTCAAAGGAGAGTACCTAACATTGGCCTTGGCATGTCATTGTGATAGTGTACCTGAGAGGATGAGGTTACAGCTCAAGGATAGATGCAAGGCACACCAGAAGCCAACTTCTCTTGCCAGAGATCTCATGTGCAGATGAGGAGAAGGCTTGCCATTTAACATGTCTCCAAACTAATTCAGACTTCTAGAAGTCTGACCTTGGAATATACCATAGGAATGGCATTCCCAATGAACATGGGTTGTGATCAGCAACATCTAACATTGGTGGGAAATCTAGCTGCAATCTGCTAGAGTTCTGCTAGAAAGACGTACAATACTTCTGGAGTTGCTGGGGCCCCACATTTTTCTTTTTATCTTCATTTCATGTTATTTGAAAAGGAATTTATTGATTTAAAATTAGGACAATTTAATTTGGTGGCATGTTTTCTTTATGTCTCAATTATATATTCATGTCTTTGTGGCAAACTCAGCTGGGGGGGGATTAAGAATTCAAACTAGAGGATTTTCACTTGGCGAGTAGAGCTTTCCACTGTGATTAATTGGGAGTCTGCACAATGAACCCAGCGATGGTTCCACTGTGGATTTAATAGCTTAGTAGAAAGAAGTAGATTTCAGGATTTAAGAGTTTTGGGTTCCAGTCTGAATTTTGATAATAATTACCTGGAAAAAATGACCTATTTATTTAAATTGTTCTCAATTAGATACTTTATAGAAATGTTTTGATACATCTTATAATCTGATTTGCAGAATGTTGCCTATTAGATGCAAGAAAGTGACATGTGATTGTATGCCAATGCCATGCAGTTTGTAATCATTTACTAGGCATGCAGCCTTTTCTGTCCTAGCCGGTATCCTTTGAACAGATCCAGTCCTCTGTATTTGTAACACATAGAGCTCTCCAGGTTTCTGAAAAGCAACCAGGATTCCATCCCAGTTATCTCCATTCTGCCCTCTCCTCTTGTGCTGTCCCTCAGTGATGTCACCACCAAGCCTTTCTTTTCACCAGTTTGGGTAGATCCTATAGTAGCCTTATTTTCCTAAAATCTGGGCTTCAAAGAGTATACACTTGTGCCAATGTCCCTTACTCTGAGGGTACAAGCTAGACAAGTCCTTTCTTTCTTCCCACCCTGAGAAAGAAAGATCAAGAAGTTTTAGTATTTTTCACTTTCACTTATATGTAAAATACTCAGAAGAGGGTTGGAGCATCTGCACAGACTGATCACAGTAGTGTGTGATCAGGATGTAGAGTGGGGTTGGGATGGTGTAACACTTACAGGGTAAGAAGATACCCGCCCAGGCAGGACCATTCATGGGGATGAAAAACCGAAAGACTGGTGGGCTCCAAGGTTAGGAGCAAGATATTTCCTCTCCTAAAAGTCCAAACAAATGTAAATCTTCAGCAATGAGTGGTCTCATATTTCCTCTCTAGGCTGCTTGAACAAAATTAAACTAACCTTCTATCCACAGCCATCCTGTTTCCTTTACCTGCCCCTTCAGCACAACTACTCATGTGTCCCAAGTAATCTTTTCAAACAAGATGTTATCTCAAGGACAGCTAAGTCTAGGACAGCTTGGAGTTTGGAGTCTGGTTTCTGTGACCTCCACTTTTGGCTCATGTTCCATGCCTCTTTCTGACCACTAACATTCTCCCCCACACCTGAATTCTCTTGCTAGTTGCTATTTTAGCTTTCAAACACGAGCTTCCACAGAGGGAGGTTTTCCAGAGCTGTCTGCTGCTCCCACCTCACCTCAGACCTTAAGCCTCGCTGTTCTTCTTGGCCCTTGCACAAGCTGTGTAATAAGTGTGATGTGTCTGCTTTCCTCATGGCAGGAGGCATGTCTACTTTCTGTTGTATTCCCAGTGCCTCCAGCTTAATGGGAGTTCAGGGACTATTTGTTGAGTAATGAATGGAGTTATAAAATTTCTTTAAAAAAATAATTAAACTACGTGATTCACTGCTCACTGTTCAGTTTTTCTGTAGTAGGCTGAAGAATGGCCAAGCAAAGAACAGTTTCTAGTCCCAAGACCCATGAATATTTCCCGAATGGTTGCATCTTTGCAGATGTGATTAAATGAAGAGTTTAAGTTAGGGAGATTATCATGGGTCCTAAATGTAATCACACATACATATGAGGAGGAGGCAGTGATGCCACCAGAGACACACACATAGAAAATAATGTGAACATGGGAACAGAGATTTGACAGCTTTGTCCTTGAAGATGGGAGTGATAATGCCACAAGTCCGAGAATGTCATCAGTCATCAGAAACTTGAAGAATTCTGGAAGAGACTTCCCTCTGAGCCTCCAGATTATGATCTGATACTTGTTTTCAGCTCAGTGAAAGGCCTTAGGGACTTCTGGTCTCCAGAACTGAGAAAAAAGGAATTTCTATTTGTTTAGAGTTGTGAGGTTTGTATAAATTTGTTACAGTAGCAGCATGAAATTAATACACTGCCTCTAAAACAATTGTTCCCTCGTTGTTGTGGGTAGGAATTAAGAATAAATGCTAGCACTTCAAAATCTACTGGAAAGCAGGTGTTGTAGTAAGATTCATCTTTGGGATGATGGCTTACTGTAAGCCAGGACTTTCTAAACTTTTTCCATTCATGACCCCCTCTGCTGGAGAAAGTATTGTATGAACCCAAGTATATGTGTACCTATCTGGCCTAGGTACACATATAAGTCGTTAACTGACAATAAACCACAAAGAACCTTATTTTAAAACAATTCTTTGGTATATTTCATTTTGTCATTTATTAAGGACAAAAGCAAGATTGTATACTAATGACATGGATGTACTTATTTACTTTTACATAAAGAATTAAATCCAGGCTAGATATTTAATACTGCAGGAACAGAGTTTCTTCAATGATTTTCAGAGTTGATCAATACTTTGAATTTTTGATTGTCAAGGCCAAGAACATCACATCACATAAACACACACTATGAAATGATAGGTGTGTTTAAAAGTCACTTCAAAATTTAGAAATTCAGTCCTAAATGCAACTATAATTGATTTAATAATTTCTGATGAAATTCAAGTGAGCAAGCAATTCAAACAGCAATTTTTATTTCTTATTTTCAATGAATATGGCAATATCTCAAGAAAATTTTATTTACAGGCCAGGCATGGTGATATATGCCTATAATCCTAGCACTTGGGAGATTTAGGGTGGAGAATAGCTTTGAGTTTTAGTCTAGCCTAGGCTACACATTGGTACCCTGTTTCAAAAATAAAAATACACTGTCCCCAATCAAAACAAGGAAACCCAAAATTTAGGAGGGCCCCTGTTTTGGTGGATTCCTTAGCCAGGCTCCTGTTTGTAATCTATCACAAGTTCATGCATCTTTAAGACTATTTTGATATACATTGTTGTTGTATATACTTAACTTGTTTTTTTTTAAATAATTTCTCTTGTAGTTGCCTCCCTTCATATTTTGTTATCAAAAGTCTAATACAATTCTGATTTCCTTTTTCTTACACATGACTTAGTAATTTGTCAGATAATTATTTTCATTTTTTTCATTATTTATGGAGTTCTGAAGACTTGTATGTAAATTCAAAAGCATTTTTTAAAATCAAATATTCTAACACAATACAGTTAAAAAGATACATGAATTTGGTACTTGCTAAAGATTGAGGGTAGGAAAATATGAATTCCCTTTTCCATAATTAATGTTTTATAATTGCAGATAACTTTGTGTGTAAAAACACTGCATTGTATAACACACAACATTACAAAACTGAGCCCAGGTGTTTCAGGCATCAGTTTGTCTTTTGTGGTGTAAAGGCATGCATAATGCCAGCTGCTCACATATGTTCAAAACCAAGGCTGCAGTGAGGATGCATGCCATAGCAAGATCTGCAGGAAGCAGCTCAGATTCTTAAACGTTTGGGTTTTGACAGCTCATAAACCTTTTACTGTTACCATTTTTTTTCTACACAAAGCTTTAATTACATGACCCCCATATGGATTTATGATTTAAGAAGCCAGGCTCTAGGGCAGGGATCAGCCAATTAGGACCCGTGAGTTGAACCCAGCCCATAGCCTCTACTACCATTATTTGTAAGCTAGTGCTTACAAATTTTGTTTTTGAATTACAATTAAATAAAGAGTATATGTCACAGAGGCTTGACATGGCCAACAGTGTTCACAATAGTGGCTCTTTGGCTCTTTACAGAAAGGTTTCAACCTCTGATCCACTGAGCCACTCTGTGGCAAGGAGATTCAAGTAGCCATAGGGAGAAGTCAGTATGGAAAGACACCTGGGCTTCCCTCCAAGAGCCAGCATGAATTTGCAGCCATGAACCAGTCTCTAACCCAGCTCAACCCTCGGAGGAGAACAGTCTTGTATGTCATTGGCTTGAGTCCCTGTGAGAATCTCTGAGGTAGAATTGTCCAGCCAGGCCACTCTCCAATAACTGACTCAGAGATCACACGAGACAGTAAATTACTATTCTTCAAACTCATTCTTTGGGAAAAAAATCATATTTGTAGTGAACATATTCAGGCTTCTGTTCTTGTAATAACTTTCTAAACAATAAGGTATAATAACTACGTACATAGCATTTGGATTATGTTAGGTATAATGCTAGGGATGATTTGAAATAAGTGGGAAGATGTGCCTAAGTTACATGCAAATATCGCACTAGATTATGGAAGCTACTCACATATCTCTGGATTTTGGTATCCTCAGAGGATCCAAGATCCAATTATCCTGAGAGCACCAAGGAATGACTGAGTCTCTTTTTAAAAGTTATGTCCTTGGAAATCCACCCTATCCTGTAGATACACTGATAGTGTCATTTCCTTGTCTTTGAGATATCTAAGAAATTGATGAAATTGCTACAATTTTAGGATAAGACTATACTTGATGCTATTTAAGTGACTAACCTGGGTATTCTAGATGATACCACAGAGCAGAGAGGAACTTCTCAGCAGAATAAGAGTTTCATAAGAGGATGATTTAGGCATGTGGAAATGCAGTTGAAGATCCCGAGGTATTCTCTCATTAGTTGGACTTAATTTTCGTTATTTATCTCAATAGCATTTTAAACTCAGAATGTATCTAATAAATCTTTTCAGTTTTAATAAGTCTCTGCACCCTCACCTCTATCCTGCTCTTTCTAAACCTTCATCTTCCAAAAGCAATAACTGCATTCTTTAGCAGTTTGTGGTGGGGACTTAAACATCCATGTCACTTTTTCATCCTTTCATTCTTTCTCATTCTTGAACAGATCTTGTTAGAGCTGCGGAAATTTGGAATTTACTCAGAATCCTCCTCTTTTTCCTCAGCTCTGTGTGAATCTCCCCCCTCCCCTGCCTGACTGGTCTCCTCAACAGTGTAGTCCTCACAACATTTGTTCTCCACACTCAGGCACAGTGGATCTTGACAGATTGCCTCAGCCTTGCTTCCAGGTGCATGTAGGGTAGGACCCAAGACCTTACTATTGCTTTACATGGCTCTGCTGTTAGTGTTCCTAACATGTCTCTACAGCTCCTTCACGTACCTCCCGCTTGTCCCCAGCTCCTGAGTGTTCCTCACTTCTTTAGCTCTTTGCAGGAAGTCACCTTAGGGGAGCAGTCTGCTTGTGTGAAGCCAGTTCCCTACCACTCTCATCTCTCCATAGCACTTCCTTGTTTGATAGCATTTTTCCTGATGACACATCTAAGGGTATAAAGTATATCATAAAGGGATGTGGCCTCCTTCACCCCAACCAGATTACATTTTTCCATGAGGATGGTAACTGGCTGTTTTGTTTACCCTTTCCTTCCACAAGTCTAGAGTAAGGCCTGGGACAATAGATATTCGTTGATTGAATATGTGGATGAAACAGACAGCAGCCATCACAGGGACATTTTTTGTTTCAGGCTTCATTCTCTTTATTTGCTCAGGTGTGAGAGGCATGAAGTCTTCTGTTACCTCCATCTAGATGATTCGTCCCATTTTCAGAACCATGACATTTAAGCTGAATTTGCCAGGATGAAAGTTCTGCAGAGAGCCAGGATCCCAGACTGAAGGCACAGCATACACAACAGGGCAAGTTCAAGGGACCAAGTAGAGACATGATAGCTGAAGGGGAAGCAGAAGCTCTGGGGAGTACTCATGCCTTGGATGGCAGAGAAGCCTGGTTCTGCCTCCTTATAAGTGGGATCTCACTGGATGCTGGGAATAGGGAACACAGCAGGGAGACTGTATGAGTTGTTTAAGAAAGACCTTTGTTGTCTAAACACAAGATGAGCAGGCTAGAAAGGAAGTTTTGGGCAGGGAGATTAAGAGAATGAGAACACAGAACATGACCAGTCAATGACCTGTTATTGGGTCCCTGATCTGGAGCCATATTCTCTTCTAGGTAGGGACTCAACATACAGCTCTGAGAGGGTTTACAAACAGGGCTAGGGCATGCATGGAAGAAGAGGATGTATACACAGGAAGAACCAGGGGCATCCACAGTCTCATGCTTTCAGTTTCTCAGAATAATCTTTCTCCAAAGACTCATGCCCTCCTTGTGGGGTTTAAGGCTGAAAGTAAATGGAATTCATTGTTTTAACTTTGCAGAAGCTTCAAGTTGATCAATTTACAGATGAAGAAAGAAGCCTGTGCCAGCTTCAATTTTAGTTCAGAATTCTCAGAAAATGGCCTTTGAATTAGAGAGATGATCTCGTGTCAGCAAGAGAAGACAAGCTGTGTTGTGTGTGTGTGAACAGAGGATCAAGTCCATGATCAGACAGGGGCAGATATTATAGAGCACAGAAAGGACAAGCTAGGAAGTGCTTTGCAGGTAGAAGGGGAAGGCAGAGAATGCCAAGCCCCTACCAAAGGGCATCTGACCTATTTCCACTGCCTGCAGGGAATCCATGGAGGAATTTTTTAATGGGGCTCAGGAAGGGTATAGCCTTCTCAGTAGACCCGCTAGACGTGAAGTCTCATTGAGAGACAAATTTGTGACAGTTTTGAAATTCCCAGGTCTGGGCAAGAGGCTTAAAAATTGGCCGTAGAAGGCAAACTAAGGGCCAGAGGCAGCTGCAGGTCAAACTGGGCATATTTCTTACATGAAATTATGATCTTACTCATTAGTAGGTTCTGTGTCAAATCAAGTGAGTGGCATGTTCCAGGGTTCTAATTATAGTGTGGTTTCCTTCCTCCCAACTTGCTATGATGCAGTTCAAATGAAAACACAGGGAGCAGAAGAGGTGTGAAGAGCAGAGGGGGTCAGCACAGGCTCACTCCACATCAGCCTGGTTCCCTTTCAGATTGCCTCCCATGGGTTATTTGGCTCTTGCCCTTGATTGCTGTTTACTAAAACATGTGGGGGGTCACTTCCAGTCATGCTGCGTGCAGAACAGCCTTCAGCTTGTTTGGTGCCAGGAAAGGCATATATTGGACTGTGTCTGTATCTTTTGCTTCAGCTCACACAACAGGCGAGTTTTCTATTGCTCAGGATAGGCTTAGCTCACAGGTGACAGCTATTGTAGATGAACCTGTTGAGGAGAGTCATTCACAGTAGCCAGGGCAGGACTGACCTCAGCCATAGCAGGTAAACTAAGGCAGAGTCATCACGTTCTATCACCATATGCACAGAATCTCCCGCCTCAGCTTTTAGGTCAGGCCTTGATTGAAGAAGCATTTCCAGCACAAATTTCTTTCACACTGAGCTACTTTGGGGAATCTGACAGCACATTAGCAAGGGGTAGAACATGAACACCATACCTACTCCAAAGAAATAATACAGGGTGGCCAAGTACATAGCTCATTGTAACATGGAAGGAGTTGGACCAGAGAATTGAGGCCCTGGCAGTACCCTGAGAGCATCTGGACCCCAGGACACTTCCAAAAGTAAGATGAGCAGAGCTCAGGATCGAAGGAAGTCAGACTGGGACATAATGAAAACAGCATCCTCAGACACTGTCAGTGTGTGCACAGGGATGCTGACAAATGGAAATGTGACCCACTAGTAGCAGAAGTACTCCCCCATCAGTGCTCAGAAGGTGCACAGGATGCCAGATGAGACCCCAGTGATGAGTACAAGCCAAAGGATAAGAGGTTTGGGGGACCAAGCTGTGGACTTGGGAGTTGTATTCGGGTCAAATGACACTGGAAGGAGATGAGAGCAGCCCCTGGTTAAGACTTCTCAAGGCTTCTGTTTTGTAGAGAGGGACTAGAAGCTTGGCGATGAGAAGGCCTCCCTCCATGTTATAGATTCCTGTGTCCTGCCTTTTCCTGGCAGGGACGCAGTGCCAAAGCTCCATCCCCACAGAGACTGACTCCCCATCTTGTTCCAAAGAGCACCCCATCTAGAAGCCCACAGTTGGTGGATAGGGGAGTTCCTTCCTGCCATGGGCTGCTTGAGTTTGGTCTACCGAGAATTTCGTGGTAACCACTGTGTTCTACACGTTTGCTTTTTATCTCTTCCTTTGCTCTTTGCCCGTGTTTTACCTCACCCTTCGGATGAACTCTTGTCTAAGCCTCCCTTCCCTTGCCTACCCTAATGCTCTCTCACACTCTTCGGTTGCAAGTCCCACCCTTGGTACTCTGCCCTCTCTTGCTCTGTTCTCAAATGACTCAGAACTGACTTCCTTCTCCTTTTCGCCTTTACTTTCTCTCCTTCCCTCCTTTTCACCCCTTCCCTTGGAGCCCCTTGCTTCTTACTAGTTTTGGTTTTACCCTTCCAGTGCCCAGCTGCAGCCTGTCAATGTCATCACCACAGTCCTAGGCTGCCTCTCCCTGCAAACAGCTTCTTGGCCTTTCCACCAGAACTCCACTGCCATAGAGAGGAGGACCAGATGATGGGATGCACCATCGTTTCTATTTTTTCATCTCACTTAATAAGCACATCCTGAAATTGAGCTACAGTTTCACTCACAGTATATCATTTCCCCTGGGGAGCTCCATCCAGCCCCAGATGAAATTTCCTCCTTGCAAAGGGACAGGAGGGGAGTAGTTGTGTTTAAGGTTCCTTTGTTGAGACTCTAATGCTGGATCTCTGTACATTGCTCTTTCAGAATGTGTTTGGGTGTGTGTGTGTGTGTGTGTGTGTGTGTGTGTGTGTGTGTGTGCGTATGCACGCATGCTCATGGGGGTGTATGTGTTTGTTTCAGGTGGTTTCCATTTATTTATCAACTGGAAGTAATTTACAGCAGACCGTGGGTGTAACAGCCATGTGATACCTACACAGTGTGAATGCAGAAGCCGTAGAAGGGGCCCACCTTGGGCGGGGAAAAGAAAGGCTAAGGTATTACTCTGTTTAACCTGGACAGTGTCCTATGCCCTGGCCAAATAGGTCAAGGATGGATTTCCTGAGCAGTGCAGCAGCCACAGTCGGCTGAGTACAGGGATCTGCTGGCCCCACTATTTACAAAGCCTCTTTTGCCTCAGGCTGGTGTCCCCTGTGACAAAGTGATTCAGTTCCTTAGCTGATCTAGGCATAGAGGACTATAAGTATAGCATCTCATCTCACAAAACTATTAGGCAGATATATCAGTAGGCAGATTTCCACCCAGTGATAACTTTTTTTATAACTCTAGCTTATCCAAACCTGATTGTATAGCAGGCAGGAACTTTATAAAGCTCTTTCTGCATGGGATCGCATTTGATGCTCAGACCAACCCTGTGCAACAGATGGTCTCCTTACCTTTAAGGTGGAAGCTAGGGAGCCAGCCACCTCAGCTTCTCTACATGGTAGAAAGAGGCAGAAAAGAACCAGAATCCAAGCACAACCCAACTGAGGTATTAGTTTCTCATCCCGAGCAAAGGCTAGAGTTAACAGAACTCAGACCACTGGATCACAATTAGGTGCGGGCTTTGCAAGCATGGGTACAGGCTCAAATTAGGGTAGGAGCCACCAAGAGGGTCTCTTGTCAGGGATCTTAGTTATGCAAGCTACTGTCTAATCACCAGTATTGCCACCCTTTCCAGTGGTTTTGATTTAACATAGGAGATAAGGCCAGAGCATCATTAATTTTTTTTTAAAACTCGGATGCTTCTTTGTCCATTCATGTTGAAAACTACTGTTCTATCACAACAGATGGAGAAACATTAGTTAGGCATATAAGGTTAGCTTGTTTTTAATCCAAGCTCATATCTCTGATTCAGAGGGATATGACAAATAAACTCCAGTCTCCTGGCTCTCCTTAGGGTTCTTTCCCTCACCCCTGGCTCCAGATGTATCTTCCTTTATGTGTGTGAGAGAAATAAGACACTGTACATGATGGGAGAACCAGCTGTGTTAGAATAATACCTGTACCAGGTTTTGTGCCTTGGATTCTTTCATCTAAAAAATGAGGATAATGATAAGCTTGCTATGTGGGGCTGTTGAGGGTGATGCTATGAGCTGATATCTCATAAAGGTGCTAGATTCCAGCCCAATTTGTGGCACTCCCCGTACCCCTTAGTATAACCAAATGTTCATCCTTGAATTATCAGTCTCACCACACATCCTTATGGGCTCAGGTGGCAACCATCAGCAATGGGAACTGCATTTTCAAAAGCACAGCACAAGCAAAGATTGTGTTTGTTTATTATCCTACAAACCCACTGGAAATGACATGTGCTTATTAAAATGTTCCCTGAGCAAATTGACCTAGCCTTGGGACCTCAGTCAGTGATCATTTATAAATGGAAATGTGTCTGGCCATCAGTTTCTCTGAAGCAGAACCAGCATTTACAGCTAGATTACCCCACCACACTATCATTGTATCAGAAGTTGGACTTTCTGTGTTCTGCTGCCCCAGCTCCTTCTGAGTTTTACCACGAAGTTGATGTCAAGACAGTGACAGTGGTGATGATGGGGCTTACCCTGTAAACTATAAGATCTTGGCTCTGTGGGTAGATTCTTGTTAGGAAGTATTTTTTAAAGCAAAAAACAAACAACAAAAAATTACTTTTCATTCCATTTGGAAAGGCAGGTGGTACTGATGAGACGTCTCAATGGGTAAATGCCATGCAAACATGACGGGCTGACTTTCGATCCTAGTACACATGTAAAAGCCAGTCATGGCAACACATACCTGTGTCTGTAACCCCAGTACTGGGCAGGCTGGGGTTGGGTGGGGTGGAGACAGGTTGATCCCGGAGGCCCTTGAGCCAACCAACATAGCTAAAACTGAGTGTTATAGGTTCAGCAAGAGACTCTGTCTCAAAAAAATATCCTTCTGATGATCAAGAAAGATACCCAGTTTTGGCCACTTGCCTCCAAGTGGCCACAAGTATCTACCTGTGAGGGCATTTGCACATGTATACACACACACACACACACACACACACACACACACACACACACACATACACACACTCCCTTACCTGCCTTATTAGTAACTACTATCCATTAATGTCTCCCTTCCTCCTAGATGATTCTTATAATGTGATTTAGTTCTCAGTTTCACCTCCCTCACCCATTGACCTCCACACGATTGATGTCTTCTTTGCACATGATCTATTATATCCAGTAGCCCAGCCAATCCCTCTCAGCTTCATCTATTATGGTTTCATGCACAAAAGCAACATCCCACTACCCAATACTAGAAAGTTACATAAGAACCAGATAGAATTATCTCCTGAAAATTTCACAGTGTGTCCCAAACAAAACAAATAGTGTTACCCAACCTTCAACACCATCCAGGTTCCTCTTGCTCTGGTCTACCAGAATTTTCAAAGAGCGTTAAAACTTTCCACTCTATGCTTGCAAAAAGAATTAAAAGTTATCCTTTAGGTTTTATCTGTTATCTTCTTTTATTTATTTTATTGGCATGTGTTCATTATATACAGTGCAGTGTTTCATAAAGACTATTTCTTTCAAATGTATCATACACTTTGGCCATATTCACCCTCCTAAATTCTCTCCTCCCCTTACCATTGGGCTGCTTTCCTGCCATATACACACTCTTATACAGCTATATAAAATTTAGAATCTACAAATAAAAGAATATGTGATATTTATCCTTTTGTGTCTGGTTTATTTTGCTTAATATTATTCCCCCCAATTGCATCCATTTTTCTGCAAATGGCATTATTTCTTTCTTCTTTGGGGTTGAATACTCCATTGTGTATTTGTTTTGTTCCCTTCCAGAGGAGACATGCAGTTTCTATTCCTAGCTTCCTTGTTGCTGCCTTGATCATGTATTGGTCCCATTTTACCGGCTCCCCTCTACTCTGCCCTCCTCCACTCCTCCTTTGCCCAGTGGTCACAGCAGCGATAAACATTGCCATGGTTGGGTCTTTATTGTGTTCTATGCTTCACTCAGAGTCTCATTCAGACCTCATGATCTTCAACAGTAGCTAACAATGTGATATCTATACTTTGGAGACGAGGAAACTGACATCTAGAGAGTTTAGAGTCCTCTTACACTTCATCCCAGTGGAAGATGCCATTGGAAGCCTTATCTCCTATGAATAGACCCCCAACAGTGAATCTGTGGGCTTCTTAGGAAGCTTCACTTTTTCTGCTTTCCTTGAACATTCTCCCCTCCCACTACATGCTGCTTCCTGCAGAGAGGAGTCATTTTCCTGTTATTTCTTTTTGGGTTTCCCTGTCTCCTCACTGATGTTGATTTCTTTGCATTTTCATAATATTTCATGCTTTAATTTAATTTATTTAGTGCTATTGTATAGTGCCCTAAGCACCTCAGAAGCAGTGAGAGTTTTATAAATAAAATTATTATTACAGCTGCTCTGATAGCAGCCTCTGAGCTATTGAGTGAATATATCAATTACTCCCAACACTGAGAATGTTCACCTAGACACCTAGAGCCCCTATATCAGGCTTCCTTCAGCCTTTGCTGTTCTCTCCTTCTGAGTGCAGTATAGACAGTCTTGTTGCATTTCTCCTGACTGCCCCTACTAGACTTCTTTAGCAAAAGGTCCACACCTAGTGTTTTGGATGTGACCTACTTTCTTTAACTGTTTTGAGTCCTTGAGGTTCTGAATCCCCTTTGCTGGAACCATAATGTCAGTTCTGCATTAACACGCCCTTTTTTCCCATGTCATGCTTAACTAGGGCTTCTCTGTCTACTAGTCCCAGGGAGAAATATCTATTATCCTCGATATGACTTGATCAATTTACTTGGCCCTATACACCTCGGAATTTTAACGCACTGGGCTTAATCAGATAACTTTTGTCAGAGCCTTGAACTCATATGAGGCCACCATGAGCTGACCTCATTTCTGGCATCAATACTACTTTCAGGACAGTTCTTGCTACCACACTGACAACTCCTCATGAGTAAGAGATGTGAGGGGACCACTGTCTTCTATTAGCAGAATTTCCATAACAGGAGAAATGGTTATGTGGGAAACTGATGTTTAAGCTGTATTACTCTTGGAACATGCCCGATTAAGGCAGTTTCACTCAGCCTCCTATGCCTTATCTTTCCTAATGGCATATTTACTTTCTGATTCATCTTCCTGATCTCCTACATGCTCCCTTCCATCCTGCCCTATCCTAGTCTTTGAGTCTACTCTATTCTATTCATTTATTCACTAAAAATTAATTAAGTGCTTGCTCTATGAAGGTTGTGTGACTTCATGAACAGCAATGAGTAACACGGACCATTTTCCTTTCCACCCATTTAAATTTTTCATTTCTTCTGTTCCCTTCTTCTTGACTTTCTTGACAGTTGCATTGAGGATTTCTGAAGATTTCTCCTCATTAATGAGAATTGCTGCACTCTGCTCTCTCTATTCTGTTTCTTAGAAAACAAGTGGGAGTCACCAATCTTCCCATTTCAAATGAGTTCATTCCCATTCAGGCAGCAGCTGGGCTGTCACATACCTTGTCTGAGGCTTCTGATGTTATAAACAACATATTGACTTCTATTGTCTCTACAGTAGGAGCCTGAGAAGGAGGGGAGACTACATAATTCAAGGGATTATGTTATGAAGGACATAGCCTCCATGCAGAGTTCCAATCCTTAGCAACCCAAGAAGCTGGTGGAAGGCAGTTAAGAACCTGAATCTCTCCTGGCCAGGTGTTGGTGGTTGGCTATCTGACAACTATGCTTCCTAGAATCTAACTAAGACTCTGAAATGAACTATGACCCCTCTATCCAGACAAGAGAAGTAGACAGGATGAATCATGGTTTGCTGCTATGGGAAAGGAGAACTTCCAACCAAAAAAAAAAAAAAAAAAAAAAACATGGCTAACTAGACATACTCAAGTCACTACAAAGGATGCGGTGAACAGAGCACTGTGATGACATTCACTTTTCCCGGAGTTCAGAAGTGCTCTGCACTGCACATAGGAAACAGAGGACCCAAGTCACTTTGAGTTACTAGACACAGTCCACTCAAGATCCATTAGTGATTGGCAGTTTGCATCCTCATTAGTGCAAAGCCCTGCTGGAGGAGATGCTGTGTGTAGTGAGTAGATGCACTCTACTGCGTCGCCTCTTTGCATCACAAAGTAGCCTGACATTCCTCATCAGAGGTTGCCTCTCTGGAATATATCTATAAAGCTCCAATTTTAGGCCCATCCTCTGCCTTTCATTTCTCCAAATAGAGTGTGAACTTTGATGGCTCTCCTGCATAGATCATGACAATCCAGAGCTGTTAATTGAAGGCTGGCCTGTTCCATTGGCCCCTGGTCTATTGAACATCTCACATCACTTTCATTGTAATTCCATGTCAGCCCTATAATAAAAGTGGCCAGCGAACCCACGAGATAACAGAATAGGAATCAATGGGACCTACAATTGTCTGCATGCCAGATTCTCTTGTCAGCCTGGTCTCCCATCCATCCTGCCAACTCGCCCTCCTCTGGGACCGAGACGTTTGAAAACAGTGCAGCAGCCTCATCTCCCAGGCAGTGTTTTTCTCCATCATTTGCTTTATTAAATATTGATTTTCTGTTGCATTATTAAACCTTAAGTCCAGAGCATAAATTCTGTGCTGATACTTTAATCTGGTGAATTCTCCTCTCTCTCTCTCTCTCTCTCTCTCTCTCTCTCTCTCTCTCTCTCTGGCTTTTGGAACTGATTTTCAGGGTAGTTCCCCTGAATAATCTTTAAGTCAAGTCAGGGCCTGAGAGAAACTTGTCTGCGGGAAAGGGTGGGGCCCTGAGTGGAGAAGTATCTTGCTGCAAAAGGAACTGTGCCTGTGGGAAGCAGAGCTCACTCTAAGCCTGTCCCAGGTACAGCAGCCTGTCATTAGGATTCAGATGCTGTGCACAGGAGGTCTTTCAGATTCACACCTCCAACAAAAGAAAGTAAATGGCATGCTGGATTGATTTTAGGATTGGGGATCATGGGTTTCCAGAGATTGTTGATTCACATCCCCCTTTTATTTTGGTCCTGATTATCACTAGGATTGAAAATTATACTCTGAAAATAATTTTCTTATTAATTAATTAATTAACTATGACAAGATTCTCCTATATAGCTCAGGTTGGTGTAGAACTCTTACCTCTCCTGCCATAGAGTCCATAGTGTCATGATGATACGCATGCACTGCCATGCCAACTCTTAGATCATTTTGTTCATTTTCGTACTTGATTTTTTTTATTTTTTCTTCTTCTGTTTTCTTCTGAAGTGCCGATGGTTGAGTGGTCACCTATGGCCATTGGGTATAAAATGGAGCCTTGTGTCATTTTATAAAACTCTTTTTGAGAGTGTCAGATATCCCATAGCCTGATTAGCCAGGGTTGACTGCTGGGATTGTTTTCTCATCACTGAGTTGCTTCCTGGCCCAGCACTACCATCAGCCTGAAACTAGGTAGAAGAGATTGTTCTGAAGATAGAAAGCAGACAGGGCTGTGTTTCCTACACTGGCTGAAAAGAGGAGGAAAAAGTGGGGGGCAAATATTGTGAAGCTGCTATGGCAGGTTAGGGCACATTGACTGTCTACAGAAAGCTGTGGCAGATGTTCTGCTGGACAAAACAAACAAACAAAACAAACAACACAATTTACCCTGAAGCTCTCTTAAGTGTGTAGAGGCATCTTTGGAAATACAGAGTGATATGGGAGGACCATTGGTGAGGAAAAGGGCAAGATCTTTGGTTTCCTTTGCTCTGGGATACAGAGCATAAGCAGCCAGCTCAGGTCAGTCACTTGCTAAAGACATAGGCTAAGAAGTAAATGAGCCCTCACAGCCATGCTATGATCGACTAAACAATGATTCTTAGGGAATCTATGGAAGAAGTGGTGTGGTCAGGGTGAACAAGCCTCTTTATTGTCATTACCATGTCACATGTGACCAATACCGATACCCCCCCCCGCCCAACAGAAGAGGTGGTTTTTGTGTGTTATGTGAATTTCTGGTTATAACTATCATAGTTCTATTTCTAAAACTCCAACCATCTGTACAATAGTAGGTGAATGGGCAGATTCTTCTTCCCATTCACAGTCTAGGAGGGGAAAATGAACAGATCTAGTTTCCTTCAGAACTCCTCCACAGTACAGACACACATGCACACACACATACACACACACACACACACACACACACACACACACACACACACACACAGAGAGAGAGAGAGAGAGAGAGAGAGAGAGAGAGAGAGAGAAACTTATTTCTTCATGGTGTCTGACTCTTGGATCTTCTAGAACCCCATAGCAAAAACGGAAAACTGAATTCTGTCTATGTCTACCCATGTAAATGCCCACAAGTTGTAAGTAATCATAATGAGATATTGGTAGTTGGATGTTTTAGCCCAATATTTCAGCTTTCAGCTTTCTCATGTATAGCCTGAGAATAAGGACTCATGGGTTGATTGTAAAGGGATTAAAATGAACTGAAACACTCAACATTTGAAAGTAGTTAGCATTTTTATACTCAATTTAACAAGTATTTGCTAAAGACCTTTCATACTTCAAGCATTATTGAGAGTGTTGGGAATAGAAAAAAAATGAGTGAAATAGCTCTGACCTCATGATGGAGATCACAGTATTTGAAGATGTCTATTATGTTTTTTAAGACTTCCTTCTGGCTAAATGGGTCAAGCCTCACTCATGTCTGCATTGTACTTGCTCATTGTATTACAAGTATCCCTTTACTTAAAAGATGCTACCATTTTGAGTCCACCAGATGTTATGTTTCTTAATATATATTTGTTGTTGGATGGATTCCTAACTATTCATCTTTCTTTTAGTCACATAATCCATTCCCTTCCCTTTTTTCTTTAGGCGTTAACTGACTTTTTCCTAAAGAACAGAATTCCGCAGGGCTCGAACAAACATGGGCAAGATGAAATTCATTCTGTCACCCCTGCCTGTCTTAATGCTCAATCTCGTGTCTTCTGAGTAAGCTGCTAGATCAGACCAAATAAACTGATGGCTAATAAACAACATAAACTGCATTATTTACAGTTCTGGAGGCTGGAAACTCAAAGATCAAGTGATCAGCTCACGCAGTGACTGATTAGGGCTTATTAAAAATAAGTATTTGTTTGTTTATTTATTTATTTGTGAGTGTATGGGTGTGTGTGTGTGTGTGTGTGTGTGTGTGTGTGTGTGTGTGTGTGTTTGTATGTGTATTTACAGGCACAGGTATGTCATGATATTTAACAGTCAGAGGACAGCTTTCAGGAGTCTCTTTTCACCTGCACCCCTGAAGTCCAGGCACTAAATTTAGGTCTTCAGGATTGCCCAGCAAAGGCTTTTGCAGATGGTGTCTTTCTAGTTTTAACCACACATTGTAACTGGGGTAAGGAGTTTCCCCCATGCTTCCCTTACAAGAGCACTAGTCATAAAGATGAAGGCTTTGCTTTGAGAACCTAATCAGCTCCCTCAAAGACTCATCTCTGCATTCCTTGGGAACTAGGGCTTCCACACATGAATTTTGGAGAGATAAGTATTCAGTTCTCTCAACTGCCCTAATTAACACACAGTACTTCCATTTCCCACATCCTCACTGTGGGATCTTCACCTTTTCTTTCTGCCTATCTTTGTCATCCTTCTGAGTTTCAAGAACCCACTAAAATGGTTTCGGATCCTTTGTAGGAACAGTGGGGCAGACACTATGGGAGCAAATCCAAGAAGAGCTGATCCCTATGGGAAGGGATTTCCTTCATCATTTCTCTGTGTCTCTGGGATTGAGAAGTATCTTTATTGTGTTTCTTTTGCATAAGAAAAGTACAGAAGGATCAGATTTTCATGATCTCATGACTCTCTCTCACATTAGTTTCTGTTTCCAAATAATACCCTGTCCCATGTGGCCTTGACTTGCCTTGGTACTTATAGACAGCATGTTAGGTCACAGCCAAATATATTGGTTTTGATGCTTCAATCCCAAATTATGAAAACAAGTCATATTGTCTTTGGTGAGCTTGGTGACTGCCCATGATCCAATCGGTAAGTATTGGAGTGAAGGCAAATAGTATACAATATATGGTGCTATTGATGGTATTTTGACTTCTAACAATTCAAAAAGCTGATAAAGAATTAGCAATTGGTACCGGGCTGTGGTGGCACACGCCTTTAATCCCAGCACTGGGGAGGCAGAGGCAGGTGGATCTTTGTCACTTCAAGGCCAGCCTGGTCTACAGAGTGAGTTCCAGGAAAGGCACAAAGCTACACAGAGAAACCCTGTCTCGAAAAACAAAACAAAACAAAGCAAGCAAAAAAGAATTAGCAATTGGCATAGTTAATGAGGAGATATTTCTCATATTGAGAGTGTGAACCAAGATGATCACTTCATACCTTCTCTGCCTCCCCTTAGGTCTCATTGCCTTCACTCATTCTACATCTGCTTAAGACCAATGAGATAATTTGATTTACACACAGTCAGAAATAGTTTCAACACATGCAATTCTTTCTAAGACACATAACTTAGGAAAAGTGTGTTTAGTGGCTAGAGAGAACTCTAACTTGAAATGCTTTGGCCTATGGAAGGAGACTATTAAAATCTACTGAAATGTCAATAATTAAAAGCAGAAACAATTATTATAAAGGCCAGACATGTTCCACACCAAATCCCAATTCTCCCAGCACACAGCCTTACAAGGTAGGTAATTTCTCATTTGTGCAGAGTGGATGATTCCAGGTCATATAGGAATATTGCAAATGGGTTGAGGACCCAGAGTCTTCAGGCTATTTCTGTCTCAAGTTATTTTGATTTTTCCATTTGATGCTGTCAGAAACTCAGGAACTGATCATTTGTGCTGGAAATAGCACAACTTCTGCCCTTCGTTTCGATCGCTTTTACCATGTGCGATTGGTGAATTTGATTGCTGGCCACAGAAAATTGCATTTGTGTCAGGAGCATTCTGAGCAGATCAATGTAAGAGGAAACCAGGCAAGATCAATTGTAATACCGAAGGACTACTACAAAAAGCCAGGCAACTCACGTGCCATCCACTAACTCTTGGTGTCTACACATCACACAGGACCTTCACCATAATTCTCTAGTTAAGCTCCTGGGTGCCCCATGAGGTCAGTTAGTGTCTGATACTAGACATCCAGAAGAGAGGGAAATAACACTGTTTGCTTCCAGCTCTCTGTGCACAGAGCATTGGATAATACAAAACATTGCAGTGGCTCTGTATATTTTCCTGGTGCTGGTTAGAGCCTGTGCATGCATTTCTAAATTCCAAACGAAGCCTGTGAGTTGAACCTCCTTTCCACTCCCATTACATGACTAAGGAATGGATCCAAGAAAGATTAAGCAGTCTACCTATGACCATTCATGAGTTTACATAAGCAGGGCTTTGGACCACTCTTCTGACTGGCCTTGGTTCCTTTGCTTTGAACAGCTTCCACTTGTCCCCTCTGTGTTTTCAAGCATCCGAGCTCTATACCCATACACCTAAGCTCCAGAAACTGCTACTCTTGCTATTTGCTCAGTTTACCAGATGTGCAGTAGACTCGACATTTCCTCCTTTCCACCAGATGAGCCTTCACTTATATAAAGGTTCTTATTTTAATTAAATTATTACATCTTTAATGTTCCTATGTATCTTATTTTGTAAAATGTCCATTATCACAACCAGTATGAATATGAAGCAGGGCAGGTATTACCAATTCCTCTATCTGAGTGACAAAGGCAAGAGTATATGACTCATACCCCAGTAGGCCAGAAAGCAAGACACTGCAACCTGTGCTGTATGAGATTTTCCTGGGGAGACAGGACAAACATATCAGTTCACCCCATATAAGACACCGATGACAGGCAAAAGTAATGATTCTACCAAAGTTCAATTAGCAAACCAGTGGGTTTATTGAAGTCACTTCCAGGAGCATGGGCAACTCAAAGACAATTGCATCGCAAAGAAGCCCAGTCCAGCATCAGTGAAGACTCAGAGAAGCTCTAACTCTGGAGCTCTCTTCTTGCAAGCAGCTCTATAGAGTGGAGAGCCTGGTCCAGGCACCTCTGCTTTCACTTCTCTCTCTGACTATCCTTTGCTGCTACCCTTGGGGAGGCACTGATGAATCCTGTAAGATTCAGCCCTCTAGGACTTTCCAGGCTATCTACTGCCTGAGTCTCATGAAGCCCTCTTTCCTCTGGTAGGGAATGTTTTAATCCAGAGGAGATGGCTATACAGCCTTCAAATGTGGGACTTCTGGTTTTTCCCCTACCTTGCCCTCTCTGAAAAAAAAAAGGGGGGACTGACTTAAATTATAATCAGCATAGTTTAACATTTTCTGTCTGACCTTTGGACTTGTCTTCCCTCTCTTCATTTGCTTAAAAAAATGCTTTGGGAAAAAAGTTGCATCCTACTGTCAGATTAAAACTATGTCTTGTGAGCCTGTTTGATCCAGTGTTCCCTCTAACAGAGTACCTTCCCCCAGGAGGAGTGAGCCCCTAACTGGATGATAAAAGATCAAATTTATGACTTAATGACAGTTATTGAGTCTCAAAAATCATTATTTAAAACTCCTATTTTTTTTAAAATAAAAGGATTATTGATGGCATCCTGGATTCTGTGCCATCAGCATCACTGGGGCACTTAGTAGACGAATGACCTTGAGCAAGTCATTTTTTTCTTTGCCTCAATTCTATCTGAAAACTAGACATAGTAATGTCCCTCTCCATGCTTCAAAGACTTGTTGTAAGAAAAAAAATTAAACTATGGATGTAAACTGGTTTCATATACTAAGGAGCCTGGATACTCTGGCAATATGTTGTTTTAGGCTCTTAAAAATGTCTGCAAAGGGATTGTTCAATTAGCTATATAGCAGTTTACATGTTCCAGGGTAACAGAAAATGATGCTGAGGAGTGACTTCATGGACTAAGGTATGCTCCATCCCTCCTTTCCTTTCTGTGTTAAGACAACCGCTGTTGGCAGGATTTAGCTACTCATCTTTGCTCAGGCACCCTCTTGGAACAAAATGCTCTGAATGGTTTGATTTCTATGGCATTGTCTTCATTTTCTTTCTCTTTCTGGCAATGACTCTTTGAAATATTATTTTTTCTTCCTGGACGGCTGGGCTGTATAATTGATGGCCTCTCTGGGCTGCTGGAGTTGTGCATTTAAACCATGATCGCCTTGGCTCTGATGCCTCAGAGTTCATTACTTTTTGAAAAGCTTCATGTCTGTTTGTGTTCAGATTATTGTTGCTCTGGAGAGGAAGGTTATTGTCAGGCAGGAAGAGGAGTATGGGGCAGAATTCATGATAATCAAATTCTTTCCTCTTCTTGGATGAATATTTCTGGATAACAAGACTTCACGTTTATCTGATGTGGCTCTTCTGAACCAGGGGACCAAGGATCTTCAATTTTCCCCTGCAGCATGTTGGAGGGAGTTAAGCAACACTGAGCATTGGGATGTGAGTGGTTGCTGCTTTGCAAATAAAGTGGTTAATAAAGGTGCCCAGCTCTAGCACTAGAGAATGATTTAGTGCGCAGTGTGTACATGCAATGTTTTAAATTGAAGATATACCAAGTTCCCCGTGACTCTGTGTGTAGGGTGTGTGAAAGGAGTGTGTGTCGAGTGTGTGTTAAGACAGTGTGTGTATGTGGGTGTGTGTATAGTGTGTAGGCTGTGTGTAGGGTTTGTGTTAAGGGTGTGTGAGGAGGGTTGTGTGTTAAGTTTGTGTATGGAGGGTATGTGTGAAGGGTGTGTGGAGGATGAGTGTTAAGGTTGTGGATAGAGGGTGTGTGTAGAAGTTGTGTGCTCTGTCCATTTGAACCCATCATCTTCTCACCTCCACCGTGACTCCCCCATCATTGTCAGTGCTTGCCTGCCAGCTGCCATAGTCTATGCACTTGCTTCTATTTTTTTTTTTTTACCCCAGATCATCTGTATAAGGAGAAGGGCCCCATATCTGATAAACTGAGGTAGCTTTGTGGAAGAATCAAATAGACTGCAGTCTAGTTATCAGGTGAGCAGCAGCTTCCCTTCCTTCCCACATGTACACTTGAGCCCAGACTGAGTTCTCAGGAATCATTAGTACCTATATTGAGACTGATTCTCTCACTCTGTGCATCTTCCACCCTCACTAAAAATCAACATTCCATGTTTATAAGATTGAAATTAAACATAGACTTGGAAAGTTATTCTTAGACAGCCCAACCCTACCCCTAACTCTTGGCAGGAAAGCCTGGGTCCTTTTATTGTGTCAAGATTTTAAAATTTATTACTCCCACTGTCATCCAGGTTGTTCATGTAGATCTCATCCATTTCTCTGTCATTGGGTGAACCCTGGGTCTTTCCTAGGGTCCCGTTTTCTGGGTAGCCTCCCTGGAGTTGTGTAGCAGTCTAGTCATCTTTGTTTTACATTTAATATCCTCCTATGAGTGAGTACATACCATGTTTGTCCTTCTGAGTCTGGGTTACCTCACTCAGGATGATTTTTTCTAGATCCATCCATTTGCCTGCAAACCTCATGATGTCATTGTTTTTCTCTGCTGAGTAGTACTCCATTGTGTAAGGGCAAGATTTGAGGGAAAGAAAGCTTAGGGGAGCAGGAGATCCCAGCTGGATCAAGAACAGAAAGGGAGAACGAGGAATAACAGACCATGATAAATGAAGACCACATGAGAGCAATGATATATTCTCTGTAGACTGCTGCCAATGGTCGAGAGAAAGCCTGATCTGACCTAGTCTGGTGATCAGATGACTAAACACCCTAACAGTCATGCTGGAACTCTCGTCCAATAACTGATGGAAGTGGATGCAGAGATCCTCAGCCAGACCCCAGGTGGAGCTCCAGGTGTCCAACTGTCGAGAAAGAGGAGGGACTGCAAGAGCGTGAATTGTTGAATCCAAGATTGCAAAAAGCACAGGGACAAATAGCCAATCAAAAAAAACACATGAATTATGAACCAAAGGCTGTGGAGCCCCCATCTGGATCAGGCCCTCTGGATAAGTGAGACAATTGAATGGCTTGATCTGTTTGGGAGGCACCCAGGCAGTGGGACCCAGACCTGTCCTTAGTGAATAAGCTGGCTGTTTGGAACCTTGGGCTTACACAGGGACACATGCTCAGCCTGGAAGGAGGGGACAGGACCTGCCTGTATTGAATCCACCAGGTTTAAATGAATCCCCAGGGGTGCCTTGGTCCTGGAGGACATGGGAATGGAGGGGAGGGGCTGGGGGGGAAGGTGGGGGTGGGGGCGGGAGGGGGGAAGACAGGGGAACCCATGGCTGATGTATAAAATTAAAACACATAATAAAAAATTTAAAAAAATAAATAAATAAAAGTTAAAATTAAAAAAAAAGATTTTAAAATTCTTAACTCCAGGCCCACTCCCTTGCCTTTTTTGATATCATTTAGTATAGGAACCAAAATTTTTGTTTGTCTATTTATTTTGTTATCATCATCATCATCATCATCATCATCATCATCTATTTTGGCCCCCAGTATATGCTTCACACATAAAGACAGGCTCATTGAATAAACCCATGAAAAGGTTTTGTTTGATGAACACACATTTCAATTTTCCCTCCACTTACATGTGATTATATGCGGAAAATAACCTTTGTGGTGTGCAAAGATCTTAATTATTCATTTGTCCTTGGAAAACATGTGCAGTTCCTCATGCTTGAGGGAGAGGTGCTCAGGGGCAGAACTGCAGGAAGGGCTATTTGCAGAAGGACGGCTGATAACAAAGTAGGCATTTTAAAGAGATGTGTTTGTAGCATTTTGGTCAGTTACAGATATAGAAGCAATTTTCAAGAGTAAAAAGGCAGAAAAAAATCTGTTTCAGAAAGAGTTTTCATCTCTATAGGAGACAAAACACTTTTAAGTTGAAGGAACTTTCTTTCCATTTTGCAACTTAAGGGGTAGAAGATACTGTCACATCTTGTCATTTGAAGGGTGTAAAATTGGGTTACACATGTAGCAGAAAAGATATCAAAAAATGTGCTGCTGTTTAGCAAATAATAAATATTTGAGGGATTTTTTTTCTATTAAATTTCTGAATAGGGCACCAAAGGTATGTGTCCTCCCAAGTTATGTTTGGCATGTGGAACTCTGTTTTTACAGTTCTGAAAGTAGAACTGAATTTTAGCCTCTCTGCATCCTAGTGGGGCAGCCATGCCAAAATGTTTCATTGTTTCTTTGTTACTTAACCTTCTCCATATATCCAGGAGAATGCTAGACTGTGTAGGTTTGCATCAGTCTAAAGCTCTGAAAAGTGGAGGTGATTATCAGAATTTTAAATTCTGTGACATTTTACTGCCAAAAAGTAATTGATTTATTAGAGACATTACAATACATGCATGATTCAACATAAGAGTTTGCCTTGTTCAGTACCAAATCCGCTGGGAGACTATTTGCTTTCACCACCATGGACAGAAACATTCATTTTGATTCAGTTGGCCTTATGCAAGAGAATACTCCAGCTCAGCACTAGCACTCCAACCCAGTGACCACAGTATGATCCAATTTAATGGCTTTAACAATTCCAGCTGACAGGCACCAGAATATGAATACATTGTTTTACACTTACGTTGCCACAAAATGGAACAAGGGACAGGATTGTATGACTTTATAATGTATTACTATTATCAGTGCTGTCATTATTGTTTCTAAAAATAAAGTAATTATTTCACACACATACACACAAAGAATCAGATAAAATACAGAACATTTCAGAAACATTGGGATTTTTTTCCTAACAAGTAACTTTTTAGGAATGCCATCCCTCACAATACCTACAATGAAACTATGGGTGAGTTCAGCAATTCCACACACCTGAGTAGTGAACCAAACAGGCTAATGAAATGCCTAAAGCCAACGAAAAAATTTCTGTTGAAAGTTACAAAGCCCCAGTGGGGATGGAGTAGAATATTGTAGTGTTGGGATCTCTGCTTGCCATCTGGCTGGGACTAATAGACTTATTCAGGCTGGAAAACCCTTTACTTAATTCCCAAGTGCTCAAGGCAACAGGTCAAAACTTTTGAGTGGAGACATTTTTAATCCAAGGCACTCTCTGCTTGCTTAGTTTGTGCTCACTGGTTATTAAATTCCACAGCAACTCATTCCTTCTCTCTCACACACAGCCAAAGAGTTGGGGACTTATGTGGAAGCTTTGTTGAATAAGTCTACCCGAACTGGCTGAGGGGATGCAAGCATAAGCAAAAACACAGGAACAAGCTAATAAAGGTCTTCACTAACACCCAGCTTATCCATGTCTTCTTTTTGATTTGTTTATTTTTTACCTTTTATTTAATATTGATTTTTTTTCTGTATATAATATATCCTTATTGCAGTTTCCTCTCCATTTCCTCTCCCAATTCCTCCCTACCTCCCATCCCATCCAGATCTACCCCCTTTTGTTTCTCATTAGAAAACAAACAGGCTTCTAAGGGATAATAATAAAATAAAATATATTAAGATAAAAAAGGCTAAAACATTAAAGTTGGACAAGACCAATAAACATAAGGAAAAGAGTACAAGTGAAGGCTCAAGAATCAGAGACCCACTGGTTTACACACTCAGGAATCCAATAAAAACACTAAACTGGAAGCCATAATATATATGTAGAGGACCTGGTGCAGACCTCTCCAGTCCCTGTGCATACTGTTTTAGTCTCTGTGAGTTCCTATAAACTTGGATCATGTTAATTTAGAAGGCCTTGTGGTTTGGTTTTTTTTGTTTGTTTGTTTGTTTTTTTGTTTTGTGTGTGTGTGTGTGTGTGTGTGTGTGTGTGTGTGTGTGTGTGTTCTCACTTGCCACTTCCTCTTCAGAGGGATTGCCTGAGCCCTTAGGAGAGGGATTTGTTATGACATCTTGTTTAGGGTTGAGTGTTCCAAAGTCTTTCACTCTCTTCATTGTCTGGCCTTCAGTCTCTGTATTTCTTCCCATCTGCTGCAGGAGAAAGCTTCTCTGATGATGGATGAACAAGGTGCTGGTCTATGAGTATAACAGAATGTCATTAAGTGTCATTTTATTGCTAGGTTTGTTTGTTTCATTTTTTTAGAACAGTAGTATTTGATTTTACTCTAGGTCCGTGAGCTATCTAGTTCCGGTTCTTAGTCACCTAAGAAGTGTTGGGTATGGGTTTTATCTCATGGAGTAGGTCTTAAGTCAAATCAAATATTGGCTGGTCACCTCCACAAGCTTGGTGCCACCACTGCTCTACTGTGTCTTGCAGGTAGGGCACCATTGTAGATCAACAAGATTGTGTCTGGCTTGATGTTAAATTTCTATTTTGGTAGCTTGTAGAGTGCCCTCCTCTAACAAAGATGCTATAACATAAGGGTGAAGGCTATGTCACCAGCTCAACTTCTCCACATTCAATGAATTGTGTGGGACTTGTCTTCAGCAATGAGGCCTTGCCATCAGTTTGTGGAGAGCAACCTACAGTCTTGGCGACAGTCTGGGCTGCTTGGGGCTTCCCATGGGACCTGTTTGACCAACATCTCAATGATATGTAACCCAATCTTGGTATTGGAAACTTTTTTTGGTGACAAGAGATGGTCAGTTGGAACTCTGTCTCCCTCATTATCTGGTGATTCCATTTAGACCACCTTCATATATGTATATATTTTAGGAAGTTTCTACTGTATTAGGTTTCTATACTACCCTTTAAATGCCCTTAATTTTAGCTGTCTCTCTATTCCTATACTGATCCTTCCTCCCCTCTCTCCCCCCACTTCATCCTTCTATTTTAGTCCCCCACCCATCCATAACTATCTATTCTATTGCCCTTTCCTAAGGATATCTACCTGTGCCACCCAGTTCTTTACTCTATACCAGTGGTTCTCAACCTATGGGTGGTGACCCTTAGGGTGTTGAGTTACCCTTTCACAAGGGTTACCTAAGACCATTGGAAAACACTGATATATGTATTACTATTCATAGCAGTAGCAAAATTACAATAATTAAGTAGCAATGAAAATAGTTTTACAGTTTGGGGTCACCACAAGAAGAGGAACTGTATTAAAGGGTTGCAGCATTAGGAAGGTTGAGAACCGCTGCTCTCTACCTAACCTCTGTGGTTCTACCAACTGCAGCTTGTTAACCAAATCTTCTTACTGATAAAAAACTCCAGCTGTCAGGGTCTTGTCCTTTACCTGAGGTCACACAGGTAAATACACAATTTAGAGGGCCTTATGATTATTGTTTGCTTGAAATAAAATGAGTAACTTTGAATACTACATACGTACTTGTGTTCCTTTCATTATTGGGTTAAGCTACAACATCTTTCTTCTTACTAAACTACACATTGTATAAGAGTAAACACTCTCTAGCTATCTGTCAGGTAGCCCAGGAAGGAATGTACAGATTAACATTGAAATCTGTGCTAACATTCATAGTCACCATGTGAAACATTCTCTCTGATATTGCAACTTTTTTTATTGGCTTAATCTTCAAATCTGTGTTTTCTTTGTGAGATTCCCAGATGTGTTGGGAAAATGATGAAATTTAATTATAACATTTAGTGGACAGCTTTTTATATACACTTTAAACCTTATATTGATTGTGACCTGGACAGTTGGTGTCTTGTGCTTTATAAATGTGTATGGTGTTTGTGTGTGTGTGTGTGTGTGTGTGTACATATATATGTTTTTTTGGTGTATATGTTTGGGATATGGTCCCCCCTTTGTGTGTGTGTGTGTGTGTGTGTACATGCGTACGTGTATGTGTGCATGCATGTGTGTGTGTGTGCATTCTTCATGTGACAATGTAGGTGTACATGTACTCACAAGCATGTGTAGAGGTCAGAGAACAATCTTAGGTGTTGGTCCTTGTTTGAGATGAGTCTCTTGTTCCTCATCACTACATGTGGCAGGCTAGGTGAACCATACTCTTTCAGTTATTCTCTAGTTTCTGCTCTCCATCTCACCACAGGAGTCCTGGGGTTACAGATGTTTACTATCACATCCAGCCTCACATGGAATTTAGAAATCTGAACCAAGGTCCTTCCTTATGCCTGCACAGTCAGTGCTTTGCACAGGCAGCTGTCTCTCCAGTCCATGTTTTTTAAACCTTTATGGGTCACTTGCTCATCTTAAAGTTTGATTGTGGGAAGGGAATACTCATTAGTCATTTGTCCACCAGAAATAATAATAGGAAAAGTAAAAATGAAGCTGAAGAGAGTGAAAGTTGCTTTGGTGTACATACAAACCACCTAAGGGAGGAATATTTTTATTCAGAACTAAAGGGATTTTGAGATATTAAGTGTAAATATTGGTTATGAGAATTTAGTTTTTAACATAACTGAATCGATGGATTCAAAGCAAAGGAAAATGTGGTGTTTCAATTATCAATTTTAAATAATTACATTAACAAAGCTATCTAAACTCACCCTTTATCTTAATTTTATTTACCTTTTATTCATTATTGGGGACTGAGTATGTTTCAGGCATTCTCCACTGTTTAGATACTTAGAGACAAAAAGAAATTGCTGTTGCCGAAGAGTTTTCAAAAAGGTCATTTCCTATAATAAATATAAAGAACTCTGCAGTAAGACGCTAGAGAGAAAAAATACATCAAACACAAACTGGTTTAAGGTAGAGTGAATCTGGAGAAGTCCTCCAGATTGGAGTCTAGATAAAGGGCTAAGAAAATGTAGCCACATAAAAACACTGATAGTTCATCAATTCAGGGAAACAGACTGTACATGGAAAAGAAAATTTAGGGAAAGGGGGCTAACACTAAGATCTTAATCTAGTTTATGGTTAAGAAAGGCTGAAAGATAATAGTGGGTGGGCAGAAACAGGTGTGTATGTGATAGAGGCAGACACAAGAAACTAAGAGAGTGCATTTGAATACCTTATAATGAAAGGAAAGATTGGCAAGATGCAAATGGGCCAATCCTGAAGGGCCTTCTTTTATGCATCCCACAAAAGGTTTTTCACGCTTGTAAAACAGATGAAAATGAATACTTTAAAGTTTTATAAGCTGATGAGATTTGCATTTCTGCAAAGATCACTCAAAGTCATTTTGGAAGGTGATATGGGAAGAGATGGAAGTAGCATTCTCTGCTATTGTCATGTGGGAGCAGTGAGGCCCACCTAACTATAGATCCTCATCACACCATAGAGAAGACAAGGAGCTGAACAAACAGTTCCCAGTGATAACAGATGGACCTGGGTGACCAGGATGCAAATTAAGAGGACACTGTCTTGATTGAGAGGTCATGCATCAAAATGAATCAAGGTGCAAGGATCACCAACAGTCTGCCTGTTTTAACACTTGGCTGTTGGAAACATTTTAATCTCCTATTGCCTCAGTTTCTTCATTTCATATAGAGTGATAATAGTTGCAATGCTTTTGTCTATATGTGTTAAGAAATACCTTGTAAAATATAGCACCTTCCTGGAATACTCCAAAACTCCATGGGCCCATGGCTTTGGAACACTCAGAAGGGATTGACTGTCTTTGGAGAGAAAGGTGATTTACTCAATGTGGTTCTGCACATTCACTTTCTATCACACATTCACAGCCTAAATAATTATTACATAATTTGTGAAAAGATAAAAGAGAAGAAGGACATCCTTAAAAATGATGAAATAATCTCAGGGAGAGATGTAGCAGATGATTAGTGAGGGCATGCAGAAGGCAGAGAAGAACTGACAGTCATGTTAAGTCAAACATGACTTTTAAAGGAGCTACTAAACAGTGATGGATTATTATTAAAAGCAGAGATTAGCCAGGAAGTAAAGCAGACAACTTCAAAGAAACAAGGAAAATAGGCCAGGGGGAAGAGAGACATCTCAGTTCTTAACAGAAGAATGGAGGGTAGAAATGTCAAACATCTGAGCAGTTTCTCACAGTGACTTCTAGGCTTCCTGGGATTTCAAGCCTGCAAATTCAAAGGTTTGAAGTAAAAACAAAAACACCCCACCACCAAAATCTTCTTAGCGTCTGGCATTTTTAACCTTTGTGCCTTAGAAGCTGTATTTCAATTCCACAAACAGAAAGGGCTAACATGCACAAGGCCCTGGGTTAGCTCCTTGACACCAGACAAAAATGAACATGACGGCATCAAAAAGTCAAATACACTTATGGCCACCAAAATTAGTAGGTCAGCCCAATGCCTCCACTCCACTCATCTTTACAAGATGGCAACTAAAGTCTAGTGAGGTTTTTCTTCCTTGTTTCTCTAAAATTTTCTGTGTTGACAACCCAGGCCATCATGGGCTCCTTCAGGAGGTGAGGGAAGACATGGTGGGTTTGGTTCCTTATGACTGAAATAATGACAATCACCTCTCACTCTAAATCAAGTCTACCCTTCAATGGAAGGTTATCACAATAAGCTGGTAATGTAAGGCAAGCTACTGTGCTAAGGACATGGTTATTTCTCAGCTCTGGGGGGCCTTTTCCAGCCTCCTTATGAAATTAGTGCCTTTGTTGCTTACCATTTACTGACCTGATAATTCTCCCCGAATCTGAAAACTGAAACTGTTCTCTTATGCCTTTTTACTGAACTGACTGCTACATCTTAGATCTTGCTACTTATGCCCCTTACTCTTCACCATAAGTCATTCATAGTCATGTCCCCTGAGCTCTGCGTGAAATAGAAACACTATTTCTTTGTGTTTCTGCAAGTGGTGCAACTCAGCCCTCGATTTGGCATGACGGCAGTGATTTTTGCAGCCATCCAGATATGTTGCTTTTTCTTCTAAGAGTGTCAACTGAGCATCTTTACTGGTATATCTTGGAGACAATTTGAGCTCTACATGTAACATATAAACTGAATGTGTTAACAGTTCAGAAATGATGCAGTTAACATCTGCATCTAAATGGTTCTTAGCTTCCATGAGCAGCGGTTCATTGAAGTTGATGTAACAACAACAACAAAAAAAAAGCATTGACTGAAAGTGTATTGTAGAACTTGTGGAATCAACAGAGAATTGATCAAGGAATGAGAAAAGTATCACAATTCAGAATGTCTTGCTACAAGGACACTGAGGCCACCATAGCTCAACAGTGGCCCTCTTGTTGGTACCCTAGAATTTTTGGTTCTTAGTGCCTATTCTGGCCTTAAGATACTTCTAAATACTGAACCTCCTAATAGTGATTATTTCTAATGATCCTGCCTTTTCATATCTCCACCTATGGAGTCAGTTCCTTGATGAAAACATCCAATCAATAGAGAGGAGTTGGCATGTAATGGCCAGGCTACTAAACTTCAGGAGGGTCACTTATTTTATTTTTAACAGGTTTTAGTGTGGACTCCCATGATCCAGGTTTTTATAAATGTTGGAATCAGGTTGAAATTCTGGGTAGCAATGTAACACAGTGGCAGATGCCCACTAAATATTGTGTGAGTAAAATTTCTCTCTTCTCGTTAATGAGTATTTTTCATCTTGACAAATGCTGCCGACTCATCAAACCCACCAAGTCAGGAACCTCAGACTTCTCTGAAAGTTTCCATTTTACTTCTAGTTTCCCGTGTATTTTGCTGATGTTGTTTGAGGTTTGCAATTCCATCTACCAACTGTCCTTCAACTTCCTTTCTCTTGGCCCTATTTCTTTGAGTAGTTCTGTTGTTTCCAAGGAGGGCTTTTATACTCTCAAGCCATACATGCTGGCTAAGGATATGGCCTCCAGGCTCAGACTATCTGTGCTGAGACCCACTACTGTTTCCAAGCTGTGTGACTTTGGGCACGCCATTCAACTTCTTTTGATGGCATGTAGTGACAGCTCTGATACCATGAGGGTAGCTTATAGCAGTAGGCTCCTTTATACTCAGAAATGAAGCACCCAATGAAGCAGCATCCAAACTGAAGACTTGAATTTTAGTAGGCGAAGTGGTGAAGATAGAGTGATGAAACACAGTGTTAATTATTTCTAATTAGTACTCTTCTACATATATCATTGTATAGTTGCCCATGTTATCTTTCCAAACACAAATATGCCCAGAATTCTTTGACAGCCACTCCATCCTTAGTAAAGCATATCAACTATTTCAAAGTGGAATCCTTAATGTAACCATTCTACCACCCACCAGAGGGACACAGACCAACTTGATACCCAGCATTTCTGAATCATTGCTTTTGTTTTCATAGATGATATTTCTGCTTCCTTCAACACTCAACCTTGCTTAGATACTTCTTCAGTTCTTCTAAGACCTCAACCCAAGGGAGTGTTCTTGAAAATTTCCTCCTTAGCACATCCCCATGCACTATCCCACATCCTGCACATCACATAGAGCTAGATAGCACTTATTGTATATACTACTGACTTCTACTCTGATGACATACTTTAAGCTGTTGGTTCTATGGAGTTTCGACTCTGTCCCAAAGGCCTGGCACGCAGTAAGTGCTCAGGGAACAGTTATTTGACAAACCACAGCAACACTACATGTATCAGTGAAGATTCTGCAGGGCCTCAGAAATCTGGAGAACAAGCTTGAATGACTTATTATATCCTACTGGCCATATTCAGCAGTGGCATCCACAGACATAGTGCTCAGGGCCTTGACTCCCACTGCCGTTCTTTGAGGATTTCCAGTTTGTGCTTGGCACGGACACTTTGTTGCGAACTTTAACCGAATACCAAGAAGATGCAGTTCATTTTTCTGAAGGGATTTTCATTCCAGTAGAAATATACTAGATTAGTGGGCATCACAGTTATGAGACTCAGGAGCCAAATTTGCAATCATCATAAAGAAGAGCCAGAGGACTGTGCACATCCTTACAAAATACTCTCAAACACACATCACTCCCTTTGAGAACTCGGGTGTCACCTGGAAATACTTGAGTTCCTTGACAACACCAGGACAAGTGTATTTCTCCAGATCGAAGAAATCATGGAAACTTTAGACAACAACTCAAACAAAGTCCCAAAACTTTAATCAGTCTGTCACTGTCTTCATTATATTTGAAAACACAGCCACTGATAAAACCAAAGTATCTAATGAGAACTGAGAAGAAAGGAAACCAATTGGTTTCAGAAAGTAATTCTCATGCCTCTGAGAAAATTCTCATGGAAAATAGAGAACCTGAGATGAGGGCTGGGAAACTAATGCTACAGACTGCTCCTGTTCCAGCCCCTGATTTGAAGCAAAGGAGTTAGTGGGTTATTTGAAATTACAAACCGTCATCTGATAAACGGCAAACTACTTGGTTCACTTTTCTGAAGGATTTCACCAAGCTTTCTGTGTGCAGGGCAACCCCAGTCCCAGCCCATCTCCCCAGATGTATGCCACCCTCCAATCTCCCAAAGTCACAGCAACTATTTATGAGCTTTATGATAAATGCTACATGTAATCACTGTGTAATTTGGCCTAAGCATCTCCCTATATGTAAGAATTTAAGAATTAGAAATATTTTGCCTTTGCCTTCTTTTCTTCTTTCTTTTCTTTCTTTCTTTCTTTCTTTTTTTTTTTTTTTTTAGACACTCTCCTGAAAAGACTGTGTTTACAGTCTATCATAATAATGCCAGTTACTATAACAAAGTGCCTGATGTTTGGTACATTGTAACATAAAGAAGTTTACTTGGCTTGGAATTCTGGCTTAGAGAATGAAAACAACATAGCCCTGGTATTCCAGCAATGACTCCCTTACTGTCCTACAACAAGGTGGCGAAGTAGAAAGGCAGCAGGCTGTGTGCAGAAGGAGCTAAGTGCATGGGAGATCCTCACATTATAACAATCCACACTACGGAGAACTAACTCACTCCAGAGGGACAGCATCAATCATTTCTAAGGGTGACCCCTATGAATTAATAACCTTCCACTAGGCATCACATCTTATGGGTTTCTCCACCTTAACAAGGCTAGGTTGGGGACCAGAAGCCTCCAGCACATGAATTTTGGAGTTGGGAAATACATTCAGTCTACAACCACACCACAGGAAAGGTTTTGTGCAGCTGTCCCTGCCATAATTTTCATCTACTTCTACAAAACATTAGTCTCCTTGCCAGGTGTCTCCCTACCACCACCCCACCCCAGCCCATCTTTCCTTTGCGGTGAGGCTTGTAGATTCAACTGATCCAGAGCCTCAGTGGTTAATTCCAAAGATTACCCCTCTCACAGCTTTGAGCCTTCTTGTACAGGTATGGTGAGCATTTGTACTTTCTGAGTTCCAGACCCATATTGGAAGGAGCCTGCTTCATCCTGTGTGGCCTTTTATGCAGCACGGCATAAGCCAGCCAGGTTGGCTGCAGGCAGAGCTGCCTGAGGCAAAAGGGTACAAGTTCTTTTCCCACAGCGTCGTCCCCCACTGCAATCCACCTGGTCCCTCTGATCTCTTCAGAAATGGAGCCGTCTCCTTCAATTGCTCATACCTGGAAGGAAAGACCAAAGTATCCACCGCTTAAAATTTCAGGGTTATTTTCTTCTGAAAACATGTTTGTGCTATTTGTAACTCCATCAAATGAATTCCATGAAGAACTAGCTATACAAAGTTTCCTGGCAGAAAGATTTCCTCCCAGGAAGCTGACCTTGAATGAGGTTAATGCAGCATTGTTAAGGGACCACATTTTTGCCATCCTATGATGCAGCATCCTCAGGGCAGACCTGCAGTATAGGAAGCAATACTTTTATGAAACTGGGGGGAGGGGATGGGACCTTTGGCTGCATCTCTACTTTTGTGTCTCCTAATTTCGGTTGATTCAGGTTGTTGTTGCACAGTGTCACAGCACAGCAGATTCTTCTCCTGGGACTGTTTATATATATAGTGACAGCCATGTGATGGGATCTGATCTATTATTCTCCCAGTTCCTCTAAAAAAGAATCATGTCTGCCCAGTGCTACTGAGGCAGAAAAACTTTAACAGAAAAGAAGACAAACAAACAAAAAAATCAAACCCCTCAACCCCTAAGCTTTCAGTGTTGGGAGGCTCCGCATGCTCAAACATTAGATGCTTTTCCTACACTGCTTTGACTCACTCCTGCTGTATGCGTGTAGGTGTTTGCATGTACAGCTATGTGTATATGGGCATGTCTGTCCCATACATCAGATGTGTGTATACATTTATTTTGGTGATACACACCAAAGCTTTTATGTCCCCTGCAATAATCTCTCCTCCACTCTCTTCATTCTCAAGCGGGAAATTTTTCTTCTGTTCATATTCTGGAATAATTCCTCTGTTCATAATGTAAACAAAGGCTCCTTGTAGCACTTCTCTGATAGGAAATGTCCCAAACCAGAGCTGGATGCCTTCTGATGATCTTACTGCATGTGACTGTGTTACATCACTGTTGTTTTCTTCTTTTGCCAATAACTGCACAACTTGTTCAAAATAATATATTCCCAAACAAATCTTAAACGTTACTAACTTTGCGACATAAAACTTTTAAATGGAGAGTTTCATACATGAATATAACGTATGATCAATTCTACCCACTATTCCCTCCATCATTTTTTTTCCTAATAGCTCCATGTGCTCTGTTTTTACTTTGAAACCTACTAAATTCACTTGAGGCTGTTAGTATGTTCAGTAGGTTTTCAGGGGCCCTGCCACTAAGAAAACTTCACACTTTCCCCAGAAGCTATCAATTGCAAATAGCCTCTCAGCTAGGGGTGGGGCTTCATTAGCCCTTTCTCTGCCCATTCCAATATTTTGGTTGGCTTGATCTTATCCAAGCTTTGTGCATGAAGTCATAGGCCCTGTGAGTTCATATGCGCAATGCCCCATCATATCCAGCACATAGTTTTGTTGCAAGCATTCACCTCTAAGCCTTATTATACTTTTTGCTTGTCTCAATTATGATTTCTACTGCTGTGATAAACACTGAGATCAACAGACAACAACCTAGGGTGTGGGCATTTCTCTTATAACTCTCAGGTCACACTCCATAACTGAGGAAAGTCAGGGAAACAAATCAAAGCAGGAACATGGAGCAGAAGTCATGGATGAGCACTGATTCAGTGAGCAGATCTTGCTAGTCCAGTCATTATTGTATCTTGTGGGGTTCATAGCTGAGTATCAATATTGATGATCTTTCTCCTTTGTAGCAACAATAGAACCTATTGTAGTCTAAAAGTTAACCAGTAGGGATGAAGCTTCCTGGTTCCTACCAGCTTGAATTTCTCTACATCCTATATGTGGTGGCCTCATCAGCAATAGGGCCTTTCCATGGTGGAGGGGTAACAAGAGCAATATCACTAGCCTGTAGTGTTGTTTGTTTCTTGGTGGGGGTGGGATGGGTGCGTGATCTATGAGAACAACCCACCAAATACTTGAAAAGATATAACCTATACCTGGCACTGTGCTTTTTATCTTATGGTCTATGGCATCAGGAAGAGACATTATCCCCCCATTATAGGGTAACCTTTGTGTGTGTGTGTATGTGTGTGTGTGTGTGTGTGTGTGTGTGTGTGTGTGTGTGTGTGTTTTATGAAGCTTCTACAATATCAAGTTCCCATATGGCATTTTCAGAGATTTTTAATGTTAGTGGTCCCTCCCCATACTCCTTCCCCTCCCCTGCCCTCTCATCTTTCATTCCCAAGTAACCCTTCCTGTTCTCCTATCCCCCTTCATATTAACCATGTTCTATCACCTCTTCCTTAACATCTACCTCCTATGGCTGGTATGAACTATATACTTACTATCTACTCCTGGCTTCTGTGGGTACCCCAATTTAAACACATATATACAAAGTTTGAAAACATGTAACACTTGTCTTTCTGGTCTGGGTTACCTCACTCAGTACAATTATTTTCAGCTCTGTCCATTTTCCTGCACATTTAATAATTTTATGGATTTTTTTTTGTATCTGAGGTAATATTCCATTGGTATACATACCACATTTTCACTATCCATTATTCAGCTGATGGACAGCTAGGCTGTTTCCATTCCCAGAGATGCTAAAATGGTTCAACATAAAAAATTTTAAATAATTCTGTAATATTAAGTAAAAAAAACTGTCTTTATTAAAAACGATCTGTTAGTCATAAGTATAAAAATAGACTCTAGAACCTTGGCATGGAAAACGTTGCAAAGTTTATCCTGTAAGAACATGAGGGCTTGGAGAATGTCCAGGGTGGAGTGGGAAGGAAGCTGCAGGGCTTGGTGGCTTTGATGACTTTCACGTACTTTGGGGGCTTATACTTTCCTCTGCTGCCCTGCTTCATGCTCAGGCAAACAGCAGGTCAAGGTCTTCAAAAGCCAAGAGCTACGTTGGCTTTGATCCATCTCCTTCAAGAAAAACTGCCACTCTTGCCTAAACATCTCTTTTCTCCCCTAGAAATGAGAGATTAAAGGAAAAATGAAGTCGAGTCTAATGTGTTCTGCTTTCAGAGGTTAAGAGGATGATTGAAATCCATAAATCCCAGGCTTGGGGGAAGCCCTCTTAATTCCAGATTTACTAAAGACAGACAAAAAGACACAGCAATGGGAGTCTCTGGTGACCAAAACTCAAACACTGAGCCCTTCTGGAGGCTTTTGGTCCCTGGGGCCCCCTGAAGGAGGGAAGGATCTGAAAGTTATCTGACTCCAGCTCATGATGACAATCTGTCCATGAGAGTCATAAAGGCTAGGGAGAGTGTGGTAAAAATACAATCAGGAAATGGTATGACCAAAGATAAAAGAATCAGTCAAGAACCAACCCATCGCTGAATAAGCCAGCTTGCTCATTTCCCAGAGCCCAAAGCACTCCAGAAGGAATGCCAGGCATACTCAGATCTCCAGTGTGGCCGTGCTTTGGAGTCGACTGTTGTCCCTAGTCCCTGAGGACCTCACAGGCCACTGAAATCCATGATGGAGCAGGAACAGAAAGACATGATACCCTCATCATGTGGCTAGTGCACTGAACAGCTTGCACTTTTATATATTTATTCGGGGCCTGAAATACTCTGGCATTCATGCTCCAGCATTGCAGCCATTTCTTTATTGGTATGAGAACATATCCACATGAATTATTATATTTGGTTTTCACAAACACAAGATAAAGCAAGGCAATTGTAATAATTCCTATTTTATAAGCAAATAAGCCCTCCATCATCCAAGCTGTGGCCTCCAACTGTCCCACGTGGGCTGTTACTCTTGCAGTCTTGCCCTTAGCCCAGTGTGTGCCAGCAACTCTATTGCTCAGGCCTCCCTGGTGGAGATCTAGGGGTGCCTGTTACCAGACAATCTGCCTTGCTCCCAGTGGAATGCCTCTGGGATCATAATCGGCATGTAAATGCACACACTGCCTTTCCTTTAGGTCTACAAAACCATGGACTCACAACACTAAGCACCAGGCTCCACTATGTGCCATCTGACCATGTTCATGTGATGACTGGAACAAGGCCTGCCCTGCTCCAGGGCCTCTCTCTGTCCACATGTACCCATTCAGGAAGTCTGTGACACTGAGGACCCTTTGTCTTGCTTTTCTCTCCTTCTTTTCTTCTTCACCCTAAAGAAAGTTTCTCAGATGATATGGCCTTTTTCCCTTTATTTTGGGATTGCATGCCCTTCCCCTTCCCCCTATATGTGATATTTGTCTTAGCTGTTCTGTTTTAGTTAGTGCCAATATAGTGTTCCCTCCCACATATCCCTTTAGGGTGAAATGCCTGCTCAATATGCTTTAGGAAGGCAGTATATTTTAGGCAGCCTGATAAAAGGCTCTAATAGCCCCAGATTAATGCATTCATTCCTAGCCAATTGAAGGATTCATTACAGTGCTGGGACTGAGGCTCCACTCTGATGGATTTGCCCCTGGTAATGAGCCATTCAGTAGCTAGTGACCCTGCAGTGTTGGTGGCCTGCAGAAGGGGGCAGTGAGATGGAGCTCAGCTGATACAGATGAAGTACAAAGGCCTTGAGGAGAGCTTAGGGTATCTCCAGCCACTTGGGGGCAGTCATCAAAGCAGGAAGTGCTGTGGCCTTACAGCTGCCTCTAGAGTCCAGACTGAAAAGCTATGATGGGGTTATGTACCAAGCAGTGTCATAACAGACACAGTGCCTCTACCTCAGGGCAAGGCAATGTCCAACTCAGTTTTGACCGTGAACTCCTGAGAATGGCATGTAGGAGAAACTTCTAAATGATTGCCGTCCATGCAAATCTCCAAAGAAGGAGGATGAGAAGAATATCATAAAGAGCTCAGGAGACTTTTTCAGAGTGAGCTGGCCTAGTGCTTCACTGGAGTACAAGTCCTGGATACAATTGGCAGCATCTGGATGCTGACTGTTCCAAGTGTGTGCCGCCACACAGGAAGTTTGTGTGGAGTGTGCTAATGGTGTCTACTGGTGTCAGCACTGCAAACTATCCTACAACAAACAGGAATCCCTTACTTCAACAAAGAGTAATCTAGATCAAAATGTCAACAGTGCTGAAGTGGAGGAACTCCAGCTAACCCAAACTCCTCTTGCAGATAAGGGAGCTGAAGCTCTGAGGACAGGGGTTAGTTCAGAATGACACTAAGGGCACCAGAAGAGCCGAGGGCAGCAGAGACCCATGTCCTTTCTCCCTTGAATCCATGCCCTTTTGAGTTCATCATAACAATGTTCAGAAATGATCTTGCTCCATCCCCCAGTTGTACCTCCCTTTCCCAGTCTACACCTGCACAAGGGAAAATTCTACAGTAGGATGTAATGAACTCTTGCTCATCCCTAGCTGCTTTGGTCCAGGCAGATCTCTTATGGGATATAGCTTATTATCTTTATTATGCATTTTGGAAGTGAATGGTAGTGTTGATAAAAATAGGAATTGCCAAAGGAGCCAGCACCAGGCATTATGAGATGCTGTATGTGCAGTGTTGCTGCAAACAGTTCCCAGTGAGGGGCAAATGGAGACCCCCACACATCCACATAACCGTATCTCACAATTATTAAATATTGATTCAGCTCAGCAGGGGCTTGGGCCGGACGTAAAATGAAGGCAAGTACATTCACTTGTGCTGATCTAATCTAGACTGTGGCAGTGCCCCCTTGGCTGTCTCCACTGACCCTGATTCTCTGACTGGGAGTGTAGATCAGAGCCTACTCCACTGCCAGCCATTTTGACTCTAGAGAGAAACAGGCTGAGTTTGTATCTGGAGTTACAAGATATCTGAGATGTGAACACTAGAGCTTCATGAAACAGAGAGGAAGCCCACATGATGATGAATCGCAATTACAGGGAATTAGATTAGTATCAGTGTCAGGAGTAATCGTAAACATTTTCTGGTGCTGATGTTTGATAGCATTGGGAAGGGGTGGGGCAGTGGGGGATGATAGACAGGAAGAGAGACCAAAGATAAGAACAAATATGCAAGTCCATAGTGTGTGCTTAATGGAACTGAGATTTATTTTGCTGTGCGTCTTTTTAAGCCTCCAGATAGATCACAAAAATATACAGCCAGCCAGAAAAGAAATAGCCCAAATGTAATTTAAAGGACAGCTTTTTAACCGATACTTCAGCTTGGAGACACCTGTCCTATGTTCCTTGAAAATGCCCAGCTCAGGGGAGGAATGTTAAAGTTGCTGATTTATCTTCAGTAGCACAGACCTACTTTTAATTTATTGCCCAGTGACAGGGATTTTATTTAGCTTTTCCGTGTTGCTCAACACAGCCTTCTTGGAAAAGGGAGAGCAGCCCATAAGCCATTGTTTTCTTTGATGTCCTAGTACTTTAGAAGAAACTGAACTTGGACTTTCCAAAGCAAGTTAACATTTTCTGGAGCTTCACAACAAGTAGCAGATTCTTCAGCAGGAAGTAAAGTGCCTTGCCCTCTTTATAAACATATTCATTTTAAATGTATAGACACACACATACACACACGATACACACATACCATACTCACACCATACACACACACACACAAACACATATACCACACACGTACATACACACACACCACATACACACACATCATAACCACTTATACATACCACAAATACAACATATACACATATACATACATATAACACACATATAACCCACACATACACACATATAACACACCACACACATATATACCACACACACACAGATACACAATACACACATACACACACCACACACATCCCATATAAACACATATCATAACCACACACACACCACAAACACTATACACATATACATACATATAACACAACACGTATACACCCACACACACACACATGTGCAGGTTTAGGGTTGTATTTAGAAGCAAGTTTAGTCATTCCAGTTGTCAGTAGTTGATCGACAGAAATCTTCATCTTGAATATGTCCCTCCACCCATGGAACCACAGGAAAGATAATGAGTGTGACTTAGTTCCTGTGTGCAGGTGGACAGTAATGGTGGAACTCTATTTACTGCTGGACCATCAAGGTAAAACACGATAAGAGAGAAACATATTGCAGGTCCTACCTTCTCAAGTCTCCTCAGAAGGATGTTTGCTGTACAGTGGTTACTACAATATGTTATGGTTATGTTAGGTCTCAGCAAAGTGGTTTAAAGAAAGGACTTCTGATAATAATTAAAAAATATATAAATAAATTCTGGCTAGAGGTGGTTGAATGTATCAAGTTCTATTGTGAACTGGTCACCACTGTAAATGGCTTGGATAGTGGGTACAAAATGAAGTTTCATTCTCCTGATGGGTACAACTTTTTCAGGTTTATTGGTTTACTCATACTGTGTGCATTTTTTATAAGGTGCACATGTGAAGATAGGTATACCCATGTCATGGTGCGTCAGTGGAGGTCAGTGGCAGTACTCAGGATTCTGGAAATCAAACTGAGATAGTCAGGTTTCCATGATGAGCATGTTTACCACTTCCTATCCCACCAAGTCTTGAAGAACTCATTCTAATTCAGTGAAATTTCTTCCTTGGTATGTGCAAGGCCCTGGGTTCAATCTTCGGCACTGTTGAGAGGATAAAAACCCAATGAAGAGATAGAAACAATGAACACTCAACAAATGAGTGAGACATTCAGGTTGAAATATGTGTCATACACAGCTAGAAGCGGGGCACTGGGGTGGGGTAGGCTGCTTTAAAAAAATTGGGCAGGAAATGAGATCAAATAGTAAACCACTAAGCATATGATACTCTGGATGAAGATTTTGGGGGAGAGGAGATGAAACAGAAATTATAAAGCCATATTAAACACACACACACACACACACACACACACACACACACACACACATACATACACACCACTTGACATCTACAAGGAATGGAGAACAGATCAGAGCGTGGTGTGAAAAATAGCCCATGACATAGTAGCAACTTCACCCAAGCCAGCTGGGTGGTGTTTTGGAGACATAGCTATGAACTTTGAATTCTGTGCTCAATGCAGTCAAATCCTATTGGAGGGTTATACAGAGAGATGATAGAGTCCTTTGCGTGTGTGTGTGTGTGTGTGTGTGTGTGTGTGTGTGTGTGTGTGTGTGTGTGAGAGAGAGAGAGAGAGAGAGAGAGAGAGAGAGAGAGAGAGAGAGAGAGAGAGAGAGAGAGAATTGTCTTAGAATCCATTGGTTCTCAACCTCCCTAACACTGCAAGCCTTTAATACAATTCCTTATGTTATGGTGTGTTGTTTTTTGTTTTTCACTCTTTTTGAGGGTTCTGCCACCAGCTCCCAAATAAATCACACACAGAGTCTTATTATGTTACTTACTAATGCCCAGCCTTAGCTTGATTTAGTTTCTGGCCAGCTTTCCTTGTCTTAACTTATCCCATCTACCCTTTGCATCTGGGCTTTTCCCGTTCTCGTTCTCTTCTGTAATTCTTCCTCTTACTCTGTGTTTCTGGTTGTGTGACTGGGTGGCTGGGCCCTGATGTCCTCCCCATCCCTGGTTCCTTCCCTTTCCACTCCTCCATCCCTTTTACTCCAAAATTTCTCCTCCTATATATTCTCTCTGCCTGCCAGCCCCACCTATCCCTCTCCTACCTTGCCATTGGCCAGTTCTTTATTAGACCATCAGGTGTTTTACACAGACACAGTAACACAACTTCACAGGGTTAAACAAATGCAACATAAACAAAGGTAACACAAATTAAAATATTCTACTACAGTGGTCACCCCCCAACCTTAAAATTATTTCATTGTTATCTTATAATTGTAATTTTGCTACTGTTAGGAATAGTAATGTAAATATCTGATATGTGACCCCAAAGGGGTTGTGGTGACCCACAGATTGAGAACCCATGGCTTAGGTGTTTTAAAATTACTCTGTAGTATAGAGAATGGAGTGTAAAAGGGAAAAGGAAGACCAGAAAAGAAATAACACAGCATAAAGCAGACTTGGATAAGCAGAGGGCTGAAAATTATCTCAAGAGAGAAGAGAATGAGATTTAGGGAGGGTAAGGGTTATTTTTTGAAATAAAGTGAACAAGATTTAATAGTTGGACATGGAAAGCGAGGGAATGGGGGAAATTAAGGGCAACTCCTGTTTCTTTGTTCAAAGAGATTAGCTTGGCAACTGTGTGATTAATTAAAAAGGGGCATGCGAGGAGAGGATGAGGTTTTGGATTGGGAGAGGAAGAATCCAGAATTCTATCTGGGACACTGTAAATGCATTGGCTTTACTGAGCACACATTACTGAGCTCAGTATTGTTCTGAGCTCTTTATGCATGTGAACACATTAAATCTCTAGGAAAGCCCTGCAGGAAGGGCCATTATTATACCATCATTTTTATGGAGGGGAAAAACTGAGTTCCATCTCCATGTAGCTAATATGTGTGGATGCCAGGATTTCCTAGATGAGCATGCAGCATAAAAAGAGTCATGAACTCTGAATCCAGGAAGATCTGACAGCAGTTGGTGAGGCAGCCCATGGTCAGGAAATGTAGCTCTCCACCTCTGAGCAAAGAACTGAGAAGGGGTTAGTAAGACAAGAGATAAAAATGGTGTGACAATACACAGCTATGGAAGGAAAGGGAAGTCCTGGGTAAATGATGGTTTAATAATAACAGAGACAAAGAATTAGTCTCAGACTGGAGAAGCTATGGCACCTGGAATTTGGTTCTACAGACATTGGCCAATGTAATTCTAGTTGGAGCAGTTCCAACTGGAGCAGGTACAACAACTGCATTTGTATATGGATTCATGAGTTTGGTCCCTTAGCATGTGCTGGACACTCCAATAGCTAACTAAACCATTCATCAATATCACTCTTGCATAGGATATTATGCAACATGTAACATGAGTTGGAGACAAAACATTGAGTAGTTAAATAACTATCTCAAACATATATGGTTTCATACATGCATTTAGTGTTATTGGACTTTAGATTTAAGAACATTGAAGATGATACATATGTGATATGTATTTTACCACTACAAAAATTGTGTTGATGTGCATGGTGTGTGTGTATTGGGTGGCAGATAGGTAAGCAGTGGACCCACATCCAAGATTAGACTCAGGCTAACTGGTGTCAAAATGTTACTGATCTCTTCGGTAGCCTGGTGCTCTGGATCTCCATCTCTGTAGATGACCCTTAATGCATGTTAGCTCATGTGTCTTCATTGGTCAAGAATCAGTTGAGATAAGAGTATAAGGATAAGCAGGACAAGCAGGGGTAACCTGCTGTGCCAAAGCAAAGGCTTTAAACTTTTCTCAGAGTGAGCAGCAAACATTTAGGCTTTTGCGTTTGTTCACCCATTCACTGTCGGTCATCCAGCCAACAATTATTAAGAGGCTAGTAGAAGACAAGGTGTGTTCAGAAGATGAACCATGTTTCAGAATGCAGAGCTAACCAGGAGGAGCCTGTAAGACAGACAAAGCTTCACAAACCAAGGCATGAATCAAGAAATGTCTCAAACATCATGGTCAAGGACAGCCATAGAGGGTTGGGGATTTAGTTCAGTGGTAGAGCGCTCACCTAGCAAGCGCAAGGCCCTGGGTTCGATCCCCAGCTCAAAAAAAAGGGGGCAGCCATGGAATTAATTAGTGGAAGTGGTAATGGTCCTTGAGTGACAGAGATAGGTTATTAAGTTTTAGTGTCTGGATCCTCTGAATAAGGAGACACAAAAGAACACAAGACATGAACAGAGGGAATACTAAAGGGGAAGGCCATGCACCTGCAGAGATCTTTGGTGACTGTAAAGCAGTAGACTAGCAATATTCACGGACACATGGGGGTGGCCTATTTCATAAGTAAAGGCAACAAGGACATAGGTTTTGAGTTTTTGTTGGCATGAGGTACAACATCTGCTTCAGTCTGTCTTTCCTATACTCCTACATACTTTGGATTGAATGGCCAGCTTCTTCAGCTTGCACAGGTAAATGAATGTTGTTCAGACATCTTCCTCATATCTCAATTGTAGGGGCAGAGTCTGGCCTGAAACCTACTTGATTGCATTTCCCATAGCAAGTGGCCATTTGGTCCTCAGCCCTTGGTACCCAGATAGGAGAAATCCTTTCCTGAGTGATGCTAGGGAGCAGATGGCCCTGCATCAAGATTCATTGACATCCTGATGGGCCCACTTTCACCTGCTGTGAGCTGGTGAGGGAGAAAGAGTTATTGTCAAATTCCCAACTTGCCCTTTTCGATATAAAGTTCACTTGTAATTTTTTTTACTCTGCTTGCTAATGCATTTTGTTCTCCAGAGTGTGAGTGCCCCAGCTTCCTGCGTAGCCTTTAATTAGTTTCTGGATGATGACATCTCCACCGAGAAGCAACTGGTGCGTCCTTCCAATCTCGGGGGGAGATAAAAGAATCTAATAAAGACATTCAGTATTTCTAGGTGATGTGTTTGACAAGCTTTGTATTAACAAGAAGTCATGTTGAAACTTTTTCTTTCCCAGGCTGCACCCCCCCCCTCCTGCTCCAGCACTGTGACATTTTACAGGGGATTCACAGAGCTATTGCTCTTACTGAGAACTTGGAGGTCAGCACAAACAGGCAGGCATCTTTACCTCTCATGCTAAAGGGGAGAGGCTTCATTGTGATCTGTTCTCGAATCATAACCTTTATGATGGATTTAGTGGCAATAAGGACTCAGAACACAAAATCAGTTGAAAAACAGTTGCCAAGTAACCTTGGACTACAGTGAGAATGCATCCAGGGCTCTGAGAGTCAAGGTCAGATAATGAGCCATGTCTTCACTTGCCTAAGATAGTCCCAGAGACCACTGACACAAGAGCGTGAAAACAACTTGAGTTTCCATTCTGGCACAAGCCTTATCATTACCATTCTACTGGAGGAAGGCAGAAGCTTTCCCCAAGGCAGTCTCCTCTCTGTCTAACTTGACCTTGCAGGTACTAGAAGGGAAATAGGAATGTTCTTGATATCATTCGCATCCTCCTGCAGTCAAGAGTACAGCCAGCCAGGAGTTCACGGGACCTTCCTAGTGCAGGCAACATAATTCCCACTGCTCGCAGATTGATAGCCGTGGTTGAGTGCCTAACGACCAGCGCTGTTAGACAATTAGGAATTAAAGTGCAAATGACACCAGGAAGGCAGCTGAGCGTGGAGGTGTAGAGGTGGCAGGCAGCTGATTGACAGCACAGACACCAACTTCTTCAGTGCCGAGAAGGGACCACCTGGGGACCCGGCCTCCATTTTCACTTGGTTGGCCTCCATCTGACCCGAACAGGGTAGTGTGAGAAAGAGAAATGCTTGGCGCTTAGGTATATTGTGAGAGCAGGAAAAGAAGGAGTGGAGAGGATCACAGCCACAAGAGTGTGCTAGTCTATACATGCATCCTCACAGATGAGCTCACATTGTTTACATCAACATACAGAAATACAGGCTTGATCCTGGGGAGCGGTGATAGCACAGACTAGTGCAGTAGAAAGACAGTTCTCTGCTTGAAGGGCCTTCTGAACAGAAGCAAGAGCATGCTAACATCCTCCTGAATTTGGAAAAGGTAGTGACCACAGGAACTGCATTCTAAGGAACAAAAGTATGTCCCCCTCCCCCACCTGCCACAGCTGGCGCTGGAGCCACCAAGGCTGAGTCTGCAGAATCCTCGAAGCCTAATAGGATCTTTTCCTATCCAAGTCCTAAGTCAGTCGTTCAGGGTTTGTATAGACAACCCCTGTAAAGATGTGTCTGGGGTGCGGTAAAAGTGGTCATTATCACGGTGTGGCCTGCCGGAATTGGTCCACTTCCTTTCAATATGCCTTCTTGCTTTTGAGAAAGGGACCCCAGCAAGGTGTTAGATGCCAAGAAAGCAAAGAAAAATCTTGAATGGGGCCTGCAGTGGGGTTTCAGTGGCTGCAGGGGGACTGTGGCTGTGAAGACCTCCAGGAGAATTTAGTAGCTGGGACACCAGAGACATAACAATGCCTGGCCCCATTCCTGAGCTGGTTGCTGAGAAGCCATTGGATTAGTCAGAAGATGTAGCTGTGCAGGGTAAGGAAGGCCTGCTCAGCAATCTAGGATTGGTAAGGCCTACTCCCTACTCAGCAATCTAGCATTGGTTTATATGGCAAATAGTTAAGCTGTTTACTACTAACTGATCAAAATTCCCGCTATCTCACTCACAATAGCATTCAATTGTAGAGTGATTAGCAGCCCAATAAGTGCTTTTCAATTATACCTACATATTTACTTTGATCCCCCAAACCCTGTAGGAAGAGCTGGGCTCTGACATTGACCACTTCCTTTCTCCTTCAGTGGAATTTCATGAGCTCTTTAAGTGTTCTGAATTAAATGGAAAACACATGGCAAGAATATAGTCCTTATTAGGTGGTCAACAAATAACAGTATTCTTCCATGAGAAATAATAAGAAAGCCACAGCATTTCCTGTTGTTTGTTTTTTGTTGCCCCTTTCCCTGTAAAACTGTAGAGTGAATCAGATTAATTGATCCCCTCTTCAGGTTAGGCACATTTCAGGTTGAGGCTTTCTGGCTTGGAAACTTGGCTGTTAGTTTTTGGAGATACCTGGTTAGTGACTGCATGTGTCTGGCTGCCTGCGTCACAATGGACTTGGCTTACCTGTTTAACTGGATAGCTTCAGTTTTTCCCATGCACGGGAAGACCAATGTCCGAGGCATTACCAGGAGGATCTCCAAATAAGCAGCCATGCTGAACGCCCTGCCAGATGCTCTCCAGGGCCTCTTGAATTTGTTTCTGTTGTTCAGTGACCCCTGGTTTCCCATTCCATCTTTGTATCCTTTGATGAATTGGAAACTAAGGAGCTGGTCCATATCAGGATGGTGGCATAAGGCAAGAAAGGCCCTCAACTCAAACTCTGTACCATTGTTCTAGAAACTAGAACCCAGACTGTCCTGTCTGAGTGTCAGGATGTGTCATGATTAGCAATCTTTTTCTTGTTCTCCCATGAAGCAGCTGATGAGGAGACCCATTTTAGCAATTTCTTAGTTGATGTCCACTACAATGGAGCACTTATGGTTACAGGTAGGGGCTGTGAAATTCAATTTACACTAATATACCCAGGAGCAGAGAAGCATGGCATGATGAATGAATGGTGTTTACTTTATCCTTCTATGTCTCCATCAGGAATGATTAAACTGGGCCAGAGAGCAGAGCTTATAAAAACTTCCTTCTACATTTCAGTTGATCCTGAAATACCCACATTCCAAACTTTAGAACCACTGGTTTATGACTAATCCTGACTAAATCACCAGATTTTCTCCCAGGGCTTCATGATTTTTCCTTGGTTCTAATATGGAGAAGCTGAGAGTGGAAGAATAAGATGTAACAAATGACAAAATTGTTTTGATGAAAGAAATAACCATTGCCCGAGGTGGTATCATTATAGAGCTTTCCCATTTTCAGACCCTCATCTGCGATTCTGAACAACTAGTCTGGCTTCATTCCCTAGAAAGAGCAGCAGCCGCTATCTCCTTGCTGGCAGGAGAGTAATCCTGTACCTATCTGGGGCTGGGATTGAGTCCTCACCCTTCAGAAGCTGTTGACCTCAGGGCCATTGACACCTCTGAGGTACTGGCTGGTGACTGCTGTCAGGAGCACAGACATGGTAACCACCCCACCTTGGCCTTTAAATCGGGCAAATTCCCTCATGTAGAAAGCCTGCATTTCACTTCATATTGGCCTCTAGGGATACATGAGTATTAGTAATACCACTGAGTCATACTTGAATAATAGTTTATGTTTAAAATGTGGTATTTCCACATTTTTCTTTGACCCATAAAGCATGAGTTAAGAAGGATATTAATTTCATTAATGCAATCAGTGAGTGAAATGATTTATGCACATTTATATCACTAGTAATTTGAAGATCTCAGCTCAATACTTGGTCTTTTGATGTAAATCTTAGAGTTTCTCTTTGTAAATAATACCACAGACCCCACAGCTCTGTAAATGTACTTTGGAGCATGCAGACATTAAAGAGAGAGAGAGAGAGAGAGAGAGAGAGAGAGAGAGAGAGAGGAAAAAATTAGAAGAGAATGGGAGAACAGAGCAAGCAAATGGGTGACTTGTGTTTTCAATCACAATAGACCTAATAAGAATGTCTATTAGTCATGGACTTGAGACAGGTGGCCTTTGTTGATGACTTCTCTGTTACCAGGTAGATACAGTCCAGTGGACCTGTGTGCATGCAGGAGTCAGCAGACACAGTGGCTGCTTCAGAATCGTCCCTGGGGACCACATCTCTGGTTTAGCTTACACTGAAGGAAGATGAATGAGAGGAAGAGGAACACGATATGCTCAGGATGGAATAAGCAGGATATTTGAATATGCATACCAATGTGGAAAGTTAGAAGAAAATGTGTTAGTGGAGCCTTCCATGAACTTCGGGGTAGAGAATAACACCATATACATGGTACTGAGAAGGGCTCCTTCAGCTAAGTTCCTGATGGGCACACAAATGTTGCCATGGAACTATGAAAGAAAGGAATGAGATGTAGCAAATGGTGGAAGTGTTCAGATGAGAGAAATAACCATTGCCCATATTTCTGTTATTAAGGAGCTGGGTGGATGGAGATATGGGGCAGATATTTTTAGCAAAACCCAAGGAATGTAGTGTTGGAGCCTGCAGCCTACAAGACTGACCTCTGAGAAGAGCAGACAGTGGGCATCACCCATAGCTTGCAGATATGCTCCATTTTTATCCCTGATTGGCAGTTTGCCCTTGAACAAATGACTACATTCCCTCTAACTCTTCCTTCATCTGTGAATAATAATAATAGAAATTCCTCGTAAGATTCTTAAAATATTTTCAGTGAACTTACTCCCTGCAAAGTGTCTAATGCACAACAGCGTTTCCCAAGCAGCCAACGTACATAAAACATAGATGTTATGTTTCTTATTTAAAAAGAAATCTTTTAATATATGTATTTGCAATTCCAAGGACTTTTTTAGCCATAAGATTCCTTACTAGAACTCATATACCACACTGCCAATTTCAGTTGTGTGTCCTTAAATAATTTCCTAGACCCCACCCCTATCTGCATTTTTATCTCATAATCAGGTGAATAAGGAGTTCCCATTTACCTGGGGTTTATTGATGTCAATGATAAAAGCCTTGTGTCATAGGAAACACTTCAAAATTGTCATGATGATTCAAAATAATACCTATTCACTGGGTTAATTACAGAGAAACGTGTGAGTGTGTGTGTGTGTGTGTGTGTGTGTGTGTGTGTGTGTGTGTGTGTGTAATTATGTCAGTGATATGTATATCACCACTTGCACAGCAAGTATTTGAAAACCGGTAGCTATCGTCATTGCTGTATACACGCATAGACCTTGAGGATATACAGGGACTTTCATTTGTTCACATTTCTGCTCAGCCTTGCAAAAATACTCATTCATCTAAAATGTATCTGTGAAACACGAACATAAAGTTTGCTCGACACAATGGCATGTACTGAGCAATTCAGGGAACAAGACAACCAGGAGAGCTGCCATTTCCACTAGAAGAGACCAGCATGAGAGTATAGCTCTGTGGTAGAATGATGGCCTTTCATCCTAAAGGCAGTGAACTCAATCCTCCAGCACCACAAAGTAAATGGAGAGATAATGATCATGGAACAATTAATCCAAAGCAGAGACTCTATCTTAGAAAAGATGGCTAAGGATGACTTCTTTGAGAAATCAAGATGCAAAGGCTAAGGCAGACAAGCTATATGAAGGAGAATGGGAAATTTTGGAGGGACCTTTGTATCAGGAAGGGCTGAATATACTTTAGGACTAGAGGAGGCAGTAGACAAAGAGGATACCTGGGGTGAGGCTAGGAGAGAAGTAGGGTGCATTTCATGGAGGGACTTCTAGGCTAAGAAAGTTTTCTGCATGTTCTTGGCTGACTTATCACCATTTCTGTCTGTATTGGGGAAACATAGTCCCATATCTTGCCACACAGGTTGACCCATTCCTAAGCAAAGCAGCTTTGCAGTAGAATTTGCCTGGCATACAGTGGCTGCATCCTTAATAGCTCCCCCATCAGCACTGCACACTTTGCATCAGGCTATTTTCATGGCCTGAGTGTCTCTGTGAAGTCTATATGCCAAAAAGGTGGCTGGTACCCCGGCTTTGGGCTTTTAACTCAGTGAAGTCAGAAGTCCTTAGGACACAGCAGAGAAAAAAGTGCCAGCCGTGAACACTGTCCTGAGTAGTTTTGGACATCCTAGACCTTCACTAGTGAGCAAAGAGAAGTGCCTCTGGCAGCAATGGAGGCCATCTGGGAGGCATAGATCTGCATGCATCCTGGGAAGTACCTGGTCGAGGCATTTATGTGCATTCTCAGCCCCACAGGACTGCACAGTGCTTAATAAAGCATCTTAATTTGGATTTAATAGGATATCTACTGTGTGCTAAAAACAGCAAATTGCTATTTATTAATGACATAATTATTAAAACTCAACACCTGGGCACTGTAAGCTGAACTAGGAATAGGAAAGTTCCTCAGAATACTGTTTTAATAATTACCTTATTTAATTATTTACATATTTGAATTAGAATTCAGTAATAGCCAGATGAAACCTTAATAAAATGTATTGAATGTGGAATTTTATCCTCTGAATATGGTTCACCCTACTTCTGTCTTTCTTCCTAAATATATCCCAAATATTTCTTAGTCTTTCTGTTTGTGTAATTAGTATATTTTAGATTTAGACCTCAAATGCCATCAGTCATCAAGTACACACATGCTCAGAAAATGGCATGGCTTTGTGAGGCACCATTGAGGTTCAGCAGATGCCATTTGTGGCACTTGTTCTCAGCTCTCCCCAGCTTGCTTTCAGCTGTGCTCTTGGTCTCTTTCCTCACGTGACTCTAACTGCTCACAGGACGTTTCTGCCCGGTTGTCTCCCGGCATCTTTCCCATCGGCATGTTGTAATCAGAATGACGCTAGCTAAAGCTCTCCACCAAGCCAACTGCTTTTCTGAGACCCCTCCCCTTTCCAGGCTATCTTTCTGTTCCATCCTTGGCAATTGCTCTCCAATCCACCCCTTTCCTTCTCTCTGCAGAACTAACAGTTCAATCCAGGCTTGGAATATCACTCATGTAGATAGATTTCTCTAATTCCAAGTTATCCCAGTTCCATTCTGACACATGGTTAACAGATTCTTCTTCCTAAAATAAAAATTTAAAATTATGCCATTCTATTTTTTTTAAATCAAATACTTGCCATAGCCTATTGAAATTAACAGTCCAAGACCTAACCCTCCAGCCTGCTCTGCAATCTGGCTCCCTGGTACCTCATTGATCTTCTATGCCTTTTTCACTGATTCTTGTGAAATCTATTGACTGTCTATTCTGTTTTGACACTGCACACAAGTTTGCCAACCATGTGCAGCAAATAAAGTCACTTATCGAATGCCTCAGGTCATTTCTGAAGTTGTTTCTTCAGTCACTGAAGAACCTCACATATGCCAGAATCCACAGAATTGCTGGTTCCCCTTTGTAGATGAAGAAGGTAGCCCAGGATCTGGAGTCCTGTGGGACACTGCCTTCTGCTGGTAGATGTATGTACCTTGTGGACTTTTTTGCTAACTCATCCATAGAGTGTATTTCTGGTCCCTGTAATGCAGCCCTACTTTTGGCTCAATGCATGATTCTTTCATGTTTGTTACTATCCAAAGCAGATGCTAATGTGGGGTAAAATCATCTCTGACACGCCCATGCACTGTGGCCATCCCTCCTTCTAACTCACAGCACTTATCACATGCATCCTTCATTTCACAATCACACACAATTTTCTGGTACATTTTGCTTCATCCTTCAACTCAATAGAATGTTTTTAATGCACTGTTTCCCAAAAACAAATTGAAAGTACATGGAGAGCTAACGAGACTGGTATAATTCTGCATGCCATAAAATACCTAATACCCAATTGTGTATAGAGTATATATTCACAAGCACTTTGTGCCTTTTGGCACAGCTGCTAAAGAAGAATCTCTTCCAATAGTGGTTGATTATACATAGGCACAAAAATAATCTCACTAATGGTTCTTTTCTTATGACACATTTTTTTTTTTGTTTAACAATCTTCTCCTCATCTCCATCCCAGACTTGAAAAACTTTTACTCAGCCCATAAAATTTAGCATAGCTGTCACATGTCCCAAAAGGGTCATGCAACACCCACCTACAATCAAGCTTAGGCATCTGACTTCTGTGCTCCCACGGCGTTTGATGAATCCTTCTATGTCACAATATATTAAAGGTTGGATTCGTCTGTCTGTTTTATATTTTTAGATTACATTATCCTTAGGGACAAGGACTTTATGTTCTTAATGCTTAGCACAATGCTGGCATATGGAGAGTGACTCATGAATATTGACAAGAGAATGAATGAATGGGTGAATGAATAAATACAAGCAAACAAAGCAACCCTCGTATGTCTCTAACAGCCTGCATTAAGGGAAGGGAGATACAGAAAGTATCCATGGAAACAGAAATACAGAGAGCCTATCTCTTACTTCCCCAAGTCTTTCTTATGAGCAGGAATTAGCTAAAATCATAGTGTCTCCTCGCCAGCTCAGTTTAATTTTTCAGGGAGGTGCTGAGGCTAGAACTCAAGGCTTCATGTCAAGGGTGTGCTCTGAGCCTCTAATTTAATCTTAAAGATGACAGTGTGCTATAAGTTGCCACCTAGAAAGCGAAACTTTCCACCCCAGAACATCTGCACTCGTTGATTTAGCTCTCATCACTGTGGTTGTGTCTGTTGTCTCCTGAGCCTCATACCAAGCTCCGTTGGATCCATCCAGGGCAGTATGCCTCCTTCAAGCTCTGCTGTTAGGCTGGCTAGGAGAGGTGGTAAGCACTTCTCCAACATCTCCTTCATGAGTTGGATACCTTCCAGTTGTAAATGATAGGGGTGGGGGAGGAGATGATTCTAGATGATTCTTTCAAGCATGAGGTGTGATTGTCTCATTTAATATACTTACTGTGCTGACAGCTCTGGCCCACTCCACCTTCCATGCCACTTTGGGACTGTCCATTGTTCTCCAGTGTATGATTAGCAGATTAGCTATCATGTAGGAAGCCAGGAAAATGAACTCCCAGTCAGCCTTCCAAAGCAAGAATAATTCATTACCCAGCCTGATTCCCACTTAAAATGTACTTTACGTACACTTCCAACTACAACCCTTAAATCACCCTGTGTTCACAAAGTCCATCATTTTTTTTTTTTTTATTTTATTGCGTGGCATTGGTGTGACATAATCCCTTGCAGAGAATCTCGGAGTGCTTTACAGATCAATAAATTACTTACCTGCACCATTTAAGGATGTCTGCAAGGCCAGGGTAGACACTCTGCAGGCAGTCTGTGTTCCAATTAACAAGAACGGCTGCATGAGTGCCAAAACTGGGCAGGGGCAGGGACCAAACTGATGTGTTGGGCCAAGAGTTCACCAGAAGGAAATGCTGTAGTTAAAGTTCTGTGAGTAAAATTCATCAAAGATTTTACATCCTCAAGAGTTCTGTCAAACTGTAGAACTAAGAGAATTTAGAAATGTCTATGTCAAGGAGTGTGCAAATCAAATGCCCAGTTACCAACATTATCTATTGCCTTTCTATCCTGACAGGCACACTCTGGCTTTTAATGACCAACTGCAAATTATAATGTTAGATCTTAAACATCCTAGATTGTAGAGCAATGAGTCTCTCATCCCACTGCTTTAATTCTGTCTTATTTATTCTTTATTTCTAGCTTAATGTGCAGGAATGGACACACACACACACACACACACACACACACACACACACACACACACACACACACACACACACACACACACACACACAGCCTCTTTACCTGAAATTCAATGGAGATTTAAGTCTAATAACAATTGATTTTGCTTACTGTATGAAAGACACTTTGCACATGAAAACATAAAAATAAATGATGAAAAAAAGCTCTTCTTTAAGACCTTACATGGAATTAGAAGGGGTGGAAACTCATCCAGTTGGGGTACCGTCTGAGAAAAGCAGTGGAGCACACACAGGAGCCGGAGGATAGAAGATAAGGGAACAAAACACAGCACATGCTTGGGAGCCATGAGTATACTACACGGGTGGGGTGTGGAGCATGAATGGGAGAAAATGATGGAGAAAGGAGAACAAGGAGGAAGGCTAGGAGGAGATGTCTCCATCATTTTCCTTTCCCAGGAGAAAGGGTCCAACAGGAGTATGGATGCTAGAAATACTTATTGAACTTCTACTGTGGATACCTTTTTATGAGGAAGATATGGTTTAGGCTCAGCCCACCCGAAAATGCATAGATAAGTGAATGAGTGACTCCTAGCAAAGAGGTATAATGTAGTGGGATGATTCTATGTATGATTAGACTTTAGCAGCTCAATAAATAACAATGTCACTTCATCTTAAAGTATAGACCATTTGACAGATTAGACAAATGAGTGGCCACATGGAGAATCCAGTATCACATTGCCTATGGTAAAGCTGACAGTGCAGAAGTGGGTTCAGATGTAAAGCTGTCAGTATAGAAGTGGGTTCAGATGTATAGCAAGAATGAACTTCTGTCGCAGGTTTCAGCATGAGATAGGGTATGTAAGCCAGTGCTTGACCAGGGATCTTCTCCTGGAAATACAATGGGAAGAGCACAGCAGGACACAGCCTTAAAGGGAAGCCAGGCTCCAATACAGAAGCCAAGGAAGCAAAAGTCTCCCCAACATTAGGCATTTGAGGGAATACTCCCCTTCTTTGCAGGAGAGGGGTCACATGAACATAGCTCACTGATATGAGTGCCCAACCATCTGTGTCTAGTATGTTCTGGAAACACAGGTGAAAAACCAGAACTGGATATGAGTTGTTAAAGGGGACAAGTATATGGTAAAGGAAATAACAATGGCCTTGGCCTTAAAAGATTATCTACAAAGGATATAAGTAAGAATATAGATGCTCTGTGATGACCAGAAAAGGCATGGTATGTTGGGAACAAAGCAAGGGTAAGTGGCTGTGGGGGTCACTAGAGATGCCTGGGGGACGTTAGTTGATGCTCAGTTCTGAACGTCCTCTCATGTTGGCCTAGAGAACCTGGTTATGTCAGGTAGGCAACAGGGAGAATCCAAGCTATTTATGTAGCTATGTGCTATGTTAAGAATTGCATTACATAAAGTCATCTCTGAATTCAATGAGAATGACTCATGGACCTGTGTTGGAGGTGTGTCTATAGTAGGGTGGTGTAAATGAAGATAGAAATTAGTTGGGGAAGGTACTGCAGCATTGCAGAGGAATTGATCTCCCTCTGGACTTTTTTTTGTGTTTAATTTGTAAGCTAAATCCAAGGTAAGATTCTTTTCATGTTTAAGGTAATTCTTATGATTTTTCATCTTTTACAAGTGTAGTCCATATGTTTCAATCTTTGGACTCTTCTGTCAGCTTCTAGTTTAAGACAATGAAGAGATTTTTATCAGCAGAATTTTTATGTTCCTTCTATCTGTTTTGTCTCCACAGTATCTCCCAAAATTGTAGAGATTTCTTCAGATATCTCCATCAACGAAGGGAGCAACATCAGCCTCACTTGCATAGCCACAGGTAGACCGGAGCCTACAGTAACCTGGAGACATATTTCTCCCAAAGGTAAGAGCAGCAGCTCAAGAGAGATAATAAGAATCTTGTTTGACATGGATGAGAGGTTGTGGTACTGGCTACTGAGTCCAAAGGGAGCTAAGATTCTGGTAGTCTGAATGGAACTCATGGCTCTGTAGATGTGGTTGTTCCGTGCACGGTGGCCATCGCTGTGACAGCCTCAGAAGGTGTACCTGGATATGTGTTTGCAATCTCATGTCGATGAGTTCTGCTTGAGTCTGGGTGAAATAGTGATGAAGATATTCTGTGTAAACTTGTCACATTGAGAGTGATGACTGAACTACTGTGTTGGTGACATTGTCCAGCTGGTATTTGAAGAGATAGGAAATACAAACACATAATGACAGATGAGAGCTCTAAATGCCATATTCCTAACAAGATATTTCCCTGGTCTGTGCTGCATCCTCAGCATTGCCAAAAATCTGGTCATTAGCTGTTTTTGTGGTTTTGCTGCTTTGTTTCCCCCGCCCTTTGGATATTTCCTAAATAACAAATATAACATAATATGTGGCTGAATTGCAAAATTTATGTTGCCAAAGTGTTCAGATGTTCTGAAGACCAAATTGAGTGATTTGTGCTTTGAACCTTTAGGATGTGACAAGATGTCACTTATCATTAAGGTAGCTTTTATTTGTTATCAAGGAACATAATATTACTTCATTCATTCCCAAATATTTGTAGAAAATGCAAACATCCGGGCTATTCTAGGCACTGGGGAATTAGCAAAAACCCCCAAACTAACACATTTCTGTTCTTGTGAACTTGTATTCTCATGAGACAGATGACTGAGTAACAAGTACTGGTTAAGACTGAGAAAATGGAGTGGTATACATTGATTAGTGACAAGGAATTAGTTAAGAAATACTAACACTTGAGCGAAGATATTGTCTGAAGTCCTCAGATCTGTTGCTGATCACTGGCTGATGTATGTAATTACATATGAATTTATGCCCATGAATATTTAGGCATATGTGTGGACTGATGAAGGCTTGTATGTTGCTAGGTAGGGCAAGGTTAAGGATCCCAAAGACACCCTTGCAGAGGCTTTCTGCTCGTTATAGGCTGTGTGCCTCCAGAGTAGATTCTGAGGAGAATGATGGGAAGGAAAGTTATTATGAGTGCTCTTGGGATCAGCTTCGGTAGAGGAAAAGGGAAGGAGGCAAGCTTGGGTGGGAGGAGATGATGAGTGATGATGTGGACCATGGAAACATTTCAGATGTCTGTGTCACACTTCTGAAGCACAATGGTCCTTCTACTTTGTCTTCTCCTAAGATCATGGTGCTAACCCTATATATCAACCCAGTAGTTCATTGTTGGATGTAGGCTGTCCCCAGCGTTGGACTATAACAGCCTCAAATACAGAATGTCCTCTCAAACTGTGACAGTGTACCATGACAGATGATCTCAAAGTTGCGACATGTTCAGGTTTATTTGTCCTGAACTCCAAGGAGCTGTTTGGCCGTCATTCCTGATGCCATCCCTGTGAAGAAAGAGGTGAGGGAGGACATTTTGCGTTTTGGTCAGTCCCTCCTTTTGAGATGGCCTTCTGTGTGGACTGGCTCAAGTCTGGAAGGAGACTTCAGTTGTGCGTGAGGTCATTAGTGATGGAAAATGGGCCTGGAACACGTGTAAAGGTGGAGATACCTAAATGTGCAGGCTTTTCAAGTCTACATCCCCCATTCATCACAGCTTACTCACCAAGTCCCCAGTGCTATAAGATGCCAGGCCAGTCTGCCTTTCAAGACTGCAGAACATTTATCACCTGGGGTAGACTTTCTTTACCTATTCCAAGTGACTCTGTCTCTAGTTTGATGCCCCTTCTCAGGCCCATCCCTGGCCGGTCAGCGGTCAGCTCTTTGTCATTGTGCTGATGTTTTCTGCCCTTTCTCCTCCAGATGGCTTCTGCTGTCCAATCCTGTTATGCCTACATCTCCTCTACACTTTTCAGTTCTCCCATTTTACTCACGATTTCATAAGTATTTCTGCCATGATTTCATTTTATTCTCCCCCTTCTCTCCTTCTCTCCACCCCTCTCTTCCTCTTCCACTTTTATTTGATGCTGGTTCTGCTATATTTTGGGGATCCTTTGTTCCTCCTTTTGTGGCTGTGAACTTAATTCACTTCCCTAGGAGATTTTCACCTGAGCCGGGGCCAGATGCTGCTACTTTCCTGAGGTTTTAGCTACTATGGAAACAGAAGATGGATCAAGGGGAGAGGAGCAGGCTGATCAGAATCTACCTGCAGATTAGAGTAATTTAGATGAACGGCTTTGTCCAGATCTGGGGCCTAGATTAGCCGTCCCACTTTCAGACTGATGAGATATGCCAAGCTGTAGCTAATCACCTCGAGACTCACTGGGGGCCAGTGTTCCCAGTGATGATTCTTTGGAGATCAGAGATGTCGTTGAGCTGCTGCCAAATCTGAGCTGAAGCTAGAGACCCTTAGCAGTCGGGCCTTCATCTGAACCCACTAAATGTTTCCAAGAAAGTGCTTATTTTAAATAAACTAGGACAGGCTTGGGGCTCCTGAGAGAATGATTCACACCTTTGCTGAGTCTCCAAAGGCAGTGAGCAGTTGTCAACTTTTGTCCCAGCGGTGAAGACAGATCGTGTCTCAGTCAAATCATTTTTACATAGATGCGAAACTCTCCCCAAAGAATAGCTGATCCAGGCACTTGGGGCAATCTGATGACTTCATTGTATTTTTTTCCCTCTAGACTGAACTGCTGGTTTTGTGCAGTTTTGAGAATGCTCAGTTTTGTTTATCAGAAGCCATCCAGTGCAACTCACAATAATCTCATAACCTCTGTAGAACAAGTACTTCCAGCTATGGGCATCTTCTGTGTGGAAAGGGAATACAGCAATGTGGACAGTTCTTTTAGGAAGGTCCCTGCATATTGATATAGGAGTGGATGTCTGGTAGATAAAAGGGTCAAGAGGCCTGGCCACACCATTCATTAGGTAGAGGAAATGCCAGATGCCCACAGGCAGGATGGAGAGGAAAATAGGGTCTCCCAAGATGCCTTTTGGCACACCCGTTCTTTTGCAAAGGAGCTTTTCCCATCTTATTTATGGTGTCATGCCTTTTCTGTTTCCTCCTCATGACTTACCACTCTTAGAATTCAAGGAGGAAGTGCACAGTTTTCTAGATATCTGACTTACTCTGCACACATTTTAGGGATGTACACTTACTGCCTATACTTGCATGGGCCCTGATATTTTCAGGAGGAATTGTTCCCATTGTATGACCTCCCAAAAAAGAGCTGCAGCTAACTCCATGAAAGCCCAAGTCAAAGTCTTTATGAGGGTCTGTCTGGGCACACATAGCATCAGGGAAACCAAGATCGCCGTCAAGGCTACTGCCTGCTTAGGAGTCTGTGCTTGTCCTTTGTCTTTATGTAGGCCTGAAAGAATGTGCTTTAAAACTGTCTTATCCCTGAGTTTTCTCCGAGTATGCAGAAACAGGTTATCTTTCCATATATACTGAAAACAACTGAAGTAGGCCCCGCTCTTGACAGAAATGTGTTCTAACAGCCCTGGCACCAGATTTCATTGAGATGTCCAAGCTTTAGAGAAACAGCTAGGACTCCTACATCATCATATTCCTAGCATCCTATTATAAGCTCAGGTAAAGATGTGAGTCCACTTAGGAATCTGTGAATGATTTACATCTTTATCGAACCAAAAACCATTGAGCATCTGATAAGAGTCTTCCATGGGCACCTACTTTCTCCACCTTTCTTTCACCAAAACTCTTGGGTAGTTAGTTACATCTTCATCTAAGACACCCAAAGAACCCCACACTAAAACAAATGAATCGGCACTGAGGAAGTCCACAGAGCAGAGATGCCCCACACCTGGTTCATGTATATCATCCCTTTTTCAACAGTTCTTTGAAATCGGGGTCTGTGTCTCACTTTTTTTTTCATTCTTCACAGTGTTCACACTGCCTGGGACCTATACACCACTCAGGGCATACTGTTGGCTTGGTGTACAGTGCTACTATTTGCCATCGCTCCAAAAGGGCATGCTTCTTCTCCCAATAAAATGGCCCAGGCTTACTCTTGAGAATTCTCCTCCACTGTGATGTTTATAGTGGGGATCTGGCATCTTCCTCAAATAGAACCGTTGTTGAAACTCCAGGACATTTTCACTAGCCTTTCTGGGCTCTCCCAAGCCTTCCTGAAGCCCCTGCAAGGAACCAGCTGTTGGTGGGAGGTCCAACTTAGGCTGAAAGGAGAGGCTGTTCTTCAAGTTCAATTTCACAGGACTCGAGAAGGCACATAGTGGCTTTGATGTTGGGATTTCTGATGCACTTGGGTCCTTAGTACCCATCACTTGGCTGAGATATGTGTTTCTGGAACATATTCTTTATCTTGACCTTCTGGGACAACCAGCTTTCAACTCTTTCAAATGTGGCTCCCAAGTACTATTTGCTAAAGTAAAAAGGACCATAATGGAATACCTATATGAAAATGTGCTGGTCCTCTCAGATTGAGCAAAATAAAAGCAGTTAATTAGTGGGTAAAAGAAAATTATTATTTTAAACCCACCCCCACTTCCTGCCCTTCACATTCCTCATTTCCTCATTCTTGGTGTATATAAATAGAATTAGACAGGAAAGTCAACCTTTGTCTCAGGGATGCATAAAGATATTATGGTAGAGTAAGAGCAGATGTGTGTCCAGTTTCAAACAAAGAAAACCTCTTATTACAACATATAGTGAATACCTCTACATGACTTCTGCATCCAGGTCAACAGCTTTTCCCTGCAGTCAGATCTTCCTTTCTGTGCTCGAGGAACCCTAGTGGATGAGCAGTAGCCCTTATTTCTGAAAAATTTTAAAGTTTACAAGCTGGTGAGGGCAAAGCTACCCTTAGCATGGGTTCTTATCCTTGCCAGTGTCCTGCTCCATACCCCCTGTCCCCTTTCTGGACCACTGGCTCCCCTGGTTTCCCATTTGTTAGCACTGACAAGGCCTCCTCCCCAGCCAAGCAGGACACTGACGCATTAATTGGCACTGGAGGTATCACAGCTTGAGTTCAACCAGAGCTGGCAGGCTCTATGACTCTGTGACAGCTCTGTGAAAAAGTGTCAGGAGTGGAGCTCTGGCATGCCATCGGCTGACTGCAGCACCCTGGCACTAATGAGCAGCCTGTCAGCACCAGCATCAGGGCCTGTGTGGCATGGGGATCATTAGGATGGCAGATAAAAAAGTTCCCAGCAGAGAGAAGCTGAGGGAGGGAGCTAAAGGCTTCACCTTCCTTGGACATGGCACCCACACAGCATGAGAGATAGAGATGGTGGGAGATGACTCTATACTATGCTTCTGGGCTACTTATGGAGGCTCCTTTTGCTTGAGTTGACTTGTTATTAATCAATGCACCTTGTAAATCATTTCTGTAGTGACCAAAGCATGGATATTTAGTGATTAGCCTTCTAGGCATAGCTGTACCAAAAAGCCATAAAGTAACCCAAGTCTCTGAGAAAGAAGGACAGAAATGCTGTTTAGTCTTCTTGCTACTTGTCAGGACAGCTCTCTGCCTGGGGGATCCACTGAGAGCTGCCAGCCTTCTGCCTGTCTTCTCATGGAGAATCAGGATCTTGGGAAGTAATTAGAAGAAGGAGGCTTTGTTTGTGACTTAGTCCCAAAAATGGGTATGTGGGTGCTCTGGGCATCTATCCCATGTATCTGCTTCCTGAGGGTAAGTGTGAAGTACACTGTGCCTTGTGCATTCTGAAGTAGGCTCTTCTGATATGGATGGAGACATTCTATGGGGCATCTTCCCTTCTCTGAGGCTTTAGCTATACAAGATGAATTCATTTCTATGAAAGAAGCTGTTTGAGACAGTTGTTACAACTGGGCAGATGCAGCTAGAGAAAGTTGTCACTTACTTCTCACTGGCTGGGTCATGCTGGGCACTGGCTACCATATCTGAAGCTCTATTTATTTCTTCCATTAATTTCTGTTTCTTGGAATGATACATAGAGTTTTCATGACCTGGCCCCTCCCCATTAGTAACAACATCGACAAGCCAGCACGTATAGGAAGTCCTCTCTATGTCCCATGCCTTCTTCTCTCCTTACATCACCCTTTTACTCAAGAGTCCTATTCTTGCTTCAAGACCAAGATAACAGCTTGAAAGCCACTGAAGACACTCCCAAGTCAGAGCACACCCCTTTCTTTGGGATTCTTGAGCAGTTTCACATTTTTCCAATCAGGGATGATGGCTTTTGGCCACACCTGTCTCCATCACAACATATAATATCATCAATGACCCATGGCTACCCAACACATCATATCATCAATGGTCCATAATTGGCCAACATATAATATGATAAATACCCATGGTTAGCTTCTGTGTCCTTGGATAGCCCTTCTTCAGTATTTTCACTCATGAGACAATGCAAGGGATGCCATTCAAATACCTTCTATAAAATGTGGAATTATTCAGTTGCCAAAATGGATACTATTTAAAAGCAATTAATTGGCATATCCTTCATGCTTCATCACTTCACAATAAACATAGATCCTTTGTCAAGATTCCCATGATACCCTAAGTAGCTACTTCAGAAGGACCAGGGATTTACTACTAAAATTGTTATTACAGTGGTCAATGGTGGTCAGAGAAGAAAAAGATGTATCATTAGAGAAGACTTGTTCAAAGCACTGTGGAATATATAGTATTGGTTCTGATGCATAGAGAGGGTCATATACTGTGATGAATACCAAACTGTGGCACCACCTCCCTCACATGTAGGGGAAAGTGATCCAGAAACTCATTCATCAAATGGTTTGAACACAGGCCTGAAAACCAAGGTAGGGAAGAAAAAAACTGAGGGAGACATTTATAGATTACTCTTTAACTCCATAATTCTTTTTAACTATAAATTTATAGCCAGACAGACAGACATGGTTAGGGTAAAGTTTGCCACTGTCAATAAGGGTTTTTGTAAGCTTAATACTTATAGTCTGATTTAAAGCAATCTTACCTGTGCAACCTTCTACTTCGAAGAGGAGAAAAATCATAAAAAGACTAGTGGAGAAATTAATGAGTTCAATGTGCCTAAACTGAGAACATATGCAATCACGACTCAGTCTAGAAACCAAGGGCAGGAGTGCACACCACAGGCACTGTTTGTGGTTTTACCCAATTATTTAAAAACCCTTGAAAATGTTGTAGAATCAGATGTCTGCTGAATTCAGACACCGCTAACAGCACACTCCCCCACTCTCTCCTGAGTCTTTGGCTATTTATGCTGGTGCTTGGTGACCGTTACCAAGCAGAACTGTTTTTTAATGGAACAAATGAAGAAACAAAAGCAAGGAGACTGAATCATCTTTCCCATAGAGGTCAATCAGCTTGGCTCAGTAAGATGAGAAGTCTAGTTTAAATGGAGACCCCCTACAGGCAGGAGGACCACTTCTGAACAGATTCACATGACAATCAACACCAGTTGGGCCACGAAAAGGGTCTCCTTAGACCAATAGAGGCTTAGGAGTTGATGGCTAGGATTTGCCAAGTACTGGCAATCACAGTGCCCTTTTCATTAGGTCTTCATGTGTACAGTGCTGACTTTGTACAGAAGTCCTCCTTAATTAGTGACCTCACTTTCTGAGGTTTGGCTTATCTGAAGTCATCTGTGGTTTGAAAATATTAATGGAAAATTCCAGAAATAAGCAGGTGTAAGGTTAAACTGTCTATCATTCTGAGTAGTATGACAAAGCTTCATGCCATCTAGATTTTTTTCTGCCTGAGACATAAATCTTTTCTTTGTCAAGCATAGTCACATATACACTACCCACCTGTTAGTCACTCAGTGGCCCTCTGATTGTAAGATAAACTATAGTGGTGTCGCTGTTCTTGTGTACAAGGAAGATGGTCAGTTACTTTAACCTGACAGTTTCTATGTTGCCACATCACTTCACGTCACTGCTAGGTGAGTTTGAACACAGTACAGTAAGATGCTCTGATCAAGGGGTTGCTCTCTTATTGATTTTGTTACAGTATACTGTTAAAGTGGCTCTGCCTTGTTATCATTTAAGTCTCTCATTCTGCCTAATTTATAAATTAAACTTTGTCATGGATATGTGTGTATAAGGAAAAAACCTATATAACATAGGATTCAAAGCAGACCATGGTTTCAGGCATCATCTTGGGATCTTGGATTGCATCTCTCGTGGATCATGGAGGGCCAGTTAGGGATCCTGAATCTTTTCTTGACCTCCATTGACTACATTTTTCCTAGAGTCTACATAACATACAGACTTTTTATCATTCAATAATAACAACCATTAACAGTTTGTGGATGCTTAAAAATGTGCTAGGCTTGCTTCTAACCATTACACAAGGTGTCTGTTCTTCACAACAACAGTGAGAGACAGGTTTTATTATTAGCCTACTCCACTAAAAGAAAGCATATTATCTTGTCTCATTTAAGTGAGGCTTATGGAGGTCAAACCAGTGGGACAAGGTCGGCAGCCCCATATTGGTTAGATTCAATTCAAGGCAGTGTGTATCCAGAATACAGACATTGGACTAAGGTGCTTTTTCTCATAATAGACCCTGGACAACTGCTAAAGCCAGTTGTGCCCTGTCCACATTCCAGACCTACTGAATCAATGCTCTGAGGATGTGCCCAAGGGGCTGGGTTTCCTTACTCTCTGAGCAATTGTGAAGCCTGCTCAGGTTTGAGAGTCACTGCTGTGATGTGCCAGTTATTCACTTGACACAAGCTGTCACTACCAAATTCTCAAAGCTATTACCCCCAATCCATAGGCATCCCTTTTATTTTAGAACCAAACACAGGGATTTAGGATTTAGAAATAATTATATAGCTAAGACAACATTCAAATCAAATCAAATTTGGTAGTCTTTCTGCCGATCTACAAATCTACTTTTTCCCCTCACTGTATCCAGATGGATCCTGGTGCTCGGGCTCAATAACCCTGGGCCATTCCCATCCCTCTCATGGGACCTCGGACTTTTCTGAATGGTATGAACACTCCCAAGCAGAGAACAGAGCCATGAGCATGTAGTTGTGGCCTCTCTTCCCCCTCTTCTCTAGTTGAGTCTGCTTGTGTGTGTCTTACGCCATCCTAGTCTGCCTCCCCATACATAAACCCAGACGGCCCTGATTCACAGGATTGATGGGGCTGTACTCTGACTTGATTTATTTTTCCCTTATGTTAAATACTATCATTTACTCCCACAACGGTATGCCTTCTGCTTTGATTGTTATTATTAGGTTGTTTTACACTTTAACAGCTTTAGATATGAAAAGAAATTGCCAGATTCCAGGGTATGTTTTTCATTATCTGACTTCATTCTGCTTCACTATGTGTCTTGTGGGTTTTGGCATACTTCATCTTCCTAGTAGTAGAAAATGCATTTTTTTTTTACCAGAACCAGAACAGGCAGAAGGAACTAAGAAGAACAGCAATTTGGCTCCAGTTGTAGGGGCTCCAGCCTCTTGTCATGGTTATACAGGTTCCATAGATCTCACTGCAAGCATAGCCTGTCCACTGCTGTGCAGTCCTGGGCCCGACACAGGCACCCTTCCTCATCTGAGATGGATCATCTTGCCCCTCTAGTTCCCACAGCAGTGATTAGATCTTCTCTGTTCACTGCTCCCCACCTCTAGAATGAAAATTCCTTTCCTCTGTTTTTGACCCAGGGATTGATGGTTCCCCCACAACAGATTCGGGATTCTCCCTGCTTAGCTGAGCTGCAGCCCAGGAGGCCCGTGCTCCTCTCTGAATCCTTTGTCACTTCATGTCGCTTTCTTGAATATCTCGCAAGAGTAACCTTGGTGATAAATATTTGGCCATTGACCTGCATGAGAGAGACAAAGGACTTTCTCCTCAATTTATTTATTTACCACATAATACACCATTCTAGGAAAAAAATTAATTACAGAAGGTAGTGTCTATGTTGCCTCTAGGGAAATCTTTGGTGAAATAATGTTAATTAATTAACCTACTCATTCAAGAATTTCTTATTGAGTTCAGCATAATGGCACATTTCTATAGTCCAGAACCTGGGAAGCTAAGATAGGAGAAACAAGAGTTCATGGCCAGCCTGAGCCCCATAGTGAATACCACAACAACTTATGCCACACAGTGAGAATTTATATATTAAAAACATTCCTGCCGGGCAGTGGTGGTGCACGCCTTTAATCCCAGCACTCAGGAGGCAGAGCCAGGTGGATCTCTGTGAGTTCGAGGCCAGCCTGGGCTACTAAGTGAGTCCCAGGAAAGTTGCAAAGCTACACAGAGAAACCCTGTCTCGAAAAAATAAAAAAAAAAATTAAAAAAAATAAAATCCCTACTGTGTGAAAGCCAAGCTCTCTCTTAGCACTGGAGATCTATGAGTAGACAAGTCAGATCATAGCCAAGCCCTCATTGACCTTCTATGCTAGTAGGTAAGATACAGAAGGAACCTCAGTCAGGTAATCTTCATAATGTACCATGTCTTAATTGCTGCAAAACTGTTATGATGAGACACAAAGAAATCATCTACATGTAGGTGTGATAGACTTAAGGTAGGATGGGATGGCATCTTTAAAGAGCTACTCCTTTAAAAGTTGAAGTGGGAGAGCCTTTGGTAGCTACTGCAGCTTCGTTTCTGAAATAGCAACAATGAGTGCCTATACTGATATGCTCAATCAGGGTCAGAAAGTCATATGACTACAGAGGGCTTTTTTAATACTGCCCTTCCCCAGACTGGAGGCTTATTGAGGGCAAAGAGATTGTTTTCTTCCTCGTGGCTCACCATACGCATCAATGCTTGGCTTGATGTTGAAATTATATACATTTGAATAAATGATAGTTTAGCAAAGAAGAGAACAGAGTGTATGTGTGTTGTAAACTGATCTATAGGCAAAACTGGTGTCTAAGCAAGCAAACTGGAAACACACATACTTTGAGTCACAAGTCATGTTCTCATAGTGTCATTGTATTAGAGAGAATGACAAGTGTGGGCTAATGACAAGGGTAGTTATAGCTTAGATAATGGAGAGGGCCCACGGAGAAACTGAGGACAATAACTGGAAGTGGAGGTTATCAGGTAAGTCACCAAAAGGAGCACTGCAGTTACAATGGCTGAAAGTTGCAGGGAGTATGACTGTGACCCAATGTTATGGCCTTCAGTGTCTCGTGGGAGAGTGAGGAGAAGAGTGGAGTGACATGCCTGGAGAGCAAGAGTTCTGACAGAACAGGTGATCATGAAAGGTGAAGAAGGAAGGCCTTCAAGCCATCTTATGGAGTGAGAAAGGCAATAATCTCAGTCTCTGAATGCAAAAAGGAACAACCCAAGCATTTCTTGATGAAGCTATGTAGAAGAAAGAGATCTCAGCAAATAGCCACGTTCAGCATCAAGTGAGCATGGAATGTCTGCAGGCAGAGTGTGTAACTGAGCGTTTAACTTAGATAGTGGGTACTCTTGGGGGGACAGGGAAGATGGCTGAATGTTAGAAGTGTGAGCCTAGTAGGGAGGAAAAGGGGTCTGCTTTATGGCAGTGAAGGGGCTGCTGGCCTTTGATGATTGTGGAAATGAGGGACTTATGTGTCATATGTTCCAGTGAGAGATGAGCTGTGTTGGATACAGAAGTAGTAACCCCCATGGAAGACTTATGAACGCCACCCTATTGATTTCAACCTAGCCCTACATCCACCATAAGGGCCTGAAGGTAGGATGGTAGCATTAGGTAGGTTAAAGTCTTCATGTTGACCAGAAAGATTGCCCTTTAGAGAAGTCTTTCGAAGTTCAAGGTCACGAAACAGCAGGAATGGAGAGTTGAGGGAAGCTTTTAGAGACATGTAAGAGAACTGCTAGAACTGGCCATGGGTTACATATGCGTAGAGTAAGGTGGGAGCTTAGCTACAAAGGTCTCCCTAAAGTTTTTTTTTGGCCTCCTTTTGTTGCCTATTTGGGACACTTAGGGTTCTGTTCAGATTTATTCCATGCGGACACAGGTAGGCTCTTGTCTGGCTTTTTTTTAACCCAATGATTGCTATGATTTAGCTCACATTAAAAAATATTTTTAAACATTTTATTTATGTGAATGTGTGTATATCTCTTGGTGTGTACACTATGTGTATGCAGGTACCTATGGGGACCAGGGTGTCAGATCTCCTGGAGCTGGAGTTATAGATGGTTGTGAAATACCCAACATAGGTGTTAGGAGCTAAACTCAGGTCCTCTGTCGGAAAAGCAAGTGCATTTGATTTCCCAACTGCTGATCCAGCTCTCCATACCCTTGGCTACTCTTTTTTTTAAAGGACTATAACAACTTGAGCCTTATGTTTGTAGGGAAAAGGGACTTATTATATTGAGCAGAAATGATATGCCACACAGAGATGTGAGACAGAGGCAGTTGAATGTGTCCTTCAGGTACAGAGTACTGAAGCATGCCTGTGTGCATCTAGATGCTACAGACTGAGCAGTGAGCACAGACTTGCCTCTTAGGGGCTATAGAATAAAGGAAGAGACACTAGCCAATAAAAAAGTGTGTACCCTGGTGTCAGAAAAGCGAGTGCAAGGAGAAAAATATAACCAAACTGAGTAAGAGGAATTGGTTCTGGAATCTTCATTAGAGCACTGAAGAACACAAGAAAGGCCATCCCAATTAAGTGGGTCATCATGGGAATATAAACTTTGTTCTTTTAGACTAGTGGTTCTTAAACCTTTATGGGTTGCAACCCCCATAGGTTCACATATTAGTTCTCCTGCATATCAGATATTTATATAACAAATAATAACCATAGAAATAGTATAGTTTTGAAGTACCAGTGAAATAATTTTATGGTTGGGGATCACCACAACATGATGAACTGTATTAAAGGGTTGAAGCATTAGGAAGGCTGCGAACCATTGCTCCACACAGAGGTTTTAGGGATTGCCAAGTCTTGAGTCAGGGGTGTGTTTGGTTTACATGTAAAGCAAGAATGTTGACAGAGAGAAATGGTAGACTTTAATTAGAGGAGCTTTAAAATGATAGTGTAGACAATAATGGTAGGATTGAAAATGGTGAGACTATTCTAATCTTGACTATGTTCTAAAAACAGAGCTGAAGCCCACTGACGGTTCAGGGGTTGTGAGAAAGAGGTAGAGATCAAGAGTGGCACAGATTAGTGTAACCTGTGCCAATAGTGACTAGTAAATATATAGTTTAGTGCTTTAGATACATAAATAGATGCATTAATTGAATATGTGCCTTATACCTGGGTGTGAGAACTAAAAAAAAAAACAAAAAAAACCAACAACAAAAAACTAGACATTCAATAAGTAAAAGCCAATATTTTTTATTTCATCTCAAAAGGGACAACATTAAAAGAGAAGCTACATAATTACCCAGAATAATGACTAGGCAACAAGCAGGGATGCCAGGTGGCAGGCTGTACTCATAAATATGGCAATTGTATTTGGAGGCAGAGTTGACACGGGGAACCTGTGTGCTGACCCCAACAAGCTGCTTTCCAGTATTTAGGTACCAGGGAAAGGAGAGGGGCCTCCCTCAAAGACTACTGAGAGGAAGTGACAGGAAAAATGGGAGAGAAGTGTACAAGCCAAATGAAGGAGAAGTCTTCCTAGGAGAGATGAAGAATGATACAAGCACTGTTTTGAGTTGATGGAAATGAAAACAGAATTGGCAGAATTCAGACTAGAGTCATTGAAAGAGTAGTTCTGATCAAAGCAACAGACATCTCACAAGACCCTAGCCCTTGAGGTACAGGCAATTAATGGCTACCAAGAGAGGGAGAATCTGCCCCTAATCTGTTATCCAGTCCCAAGTGGAGAGACACTAAATGTGCTCAGCAGGAAGAATGTGTGTGTGTGTGTGTGTGTGTGTGTGTGTGTGTGTGTGTGTGTGTACATACATATAAGAAGGTCATTAATTGGAAATGCTATAAGAAGGAAATAAGGGGGTTGAAGGGGGCAGAGAAAATTGTAAATAATGCAAATACAGTACTCAGGTATGAAATTCTCAAGAATTTAAAATAAACAAATATATGAAATTAATTAATTAATAGAAACAAAAATTGGGAAACTGTCAACAGATAATTCAGTGATTTAAGGGAAAAATGAACTGAAGGAGGTGAGATGAAGTTTAGTTGGAAGTAATGTACCTCAGAATAAGTATCAGGAATTGGAAGGGACTGTGAGTTCAAGAATCTTTTTCCATACTCTAATCTGGTACCTGGAATCCCTGGATGCTTTCTGGCCATTATTCTGTATAATTATGCGGCTTCTTCCTCAGCCTCTTTCCTTTTTCAGGTGAAATAAAACTTTTGACTTTTATTTATGGAACATAAAGTATGTTTGGTCACTAACGAAGCAACACCCAAGGAGACCTTTAGAGGATCTTGGGATTTATAGGTAAAGTTATATGCTGCAAATGCAATAGGCCCTCTCTGCAACTAGGTCATTTAGATATGAGAGTGTGTGCTGCCAACTCCAATGAGGATCACCAGGGACGGATAGCTGTTAGCACTGTCTGAAATGCCGGTTGAAGTGGGAAATGACTTTTGGCAAGGGGCATAGGGACATGGTTAGATTTCTGTTCATATCCCAATATCCTTTGGGACCAGGGAAGAAGATCTCAAAGTTTCCACCCATTAACATCCCTTGCCCAATTATATGTTCACACAGAGCAGGGATATCCAATTCATCTTTCATCAAAGCCAGAGCCAGCCTTGGGAAGCTATCTGTTCTGGTTCACAGATGACTATATATGTGAAGTCTTCTTGATTTTTGTTTACTTGTTTTAAGTCAAAAATCTCCATTTGGAGCCAAGACTGGATATCCTCCTGCCTGAGATCCCTAGTTTGGAAAATGGGAGGGTTAAGAGGAGGCCCAAGCAAATACACAATAGTGTGGACAAGCATGGTCCAAATCTTGCTTTGGTCAAAGAGTTTAGGATTTAGGGTAAATGTTTCAGCTCTGTACATTATGTCCTGGGAATTCTACAAACATCCCTATTGTCTTGGTACCACATGTCCAGATGCCTAGGTCTGCCCAGAAGGAGGTAGATAATCTCGACATAGAGAGAGTAATAGCATCTGACCAACTCAGAAGAAACTCCTATTGCCACACCATAGATACCTACTTCTAGCTTGGAGGTGACTTTCTGATTCTCCATGCAAAAACGTTTTCTCAAATCCTTAACGACCCTCCTGACATTGTCTATATTACACTAGAACCAGTCTTCCTTTGAAAACAGAAGCCACCTAGGTGAGTAGAGTGGGTTGTGTAAGGCACAAAGACTGGGAAGTTTGGCTCCATCTTTTTGCATATATTCTTCCAGGACCCACAGCTCTTTGGAGCTCAGAGCTCGTTGGTGAGCTTCACATGAACGTATTTTTAGACATCATTTTGCTTGCTTTAGCTCTGCCGCTGAGTGGATCCACTGACTGCCCTGCTCTGCCCTTGAATGGCTGAATTCCTCAGTGTTGACACATCTTCTCTTTCTGGCACTTCCATAGGCCTCTTGATTTGGGTCATTCAGGTGTTGTCATGGAAATAACATCCTCAGTAGAGTAGAGTTGCACATGTTGTCATGGCTATAAGAACTCTTCGATGGGAGCTCTACTTCATTGTCATCATGTGAATGGCAGTAAGGGGTCCTGGAATCATTTGGCATGCCTGAATTGTCAAGCAGGGAGCTAGCAGTTCTTTGCCTTGAAAGACAACTAGATGTCATTTGAAAAACAGCAGCTGCTAAAATGGTTTAATCCTACCTCTGCATAAAAGAGAAGTCTGAAGGTAGACATGATGGCTCATGCTTGTAATCCCTGCACCTAAGATACTGAAGAAGTGATGTCATGAGTCCAAGGCCAGTGTGGGCTACAGAGTAAAACATTATAAAAAAGTGAAAAATAAAGTAGGAGGGAGAGAGGAAGAGAGATAGAGAAAGAAAGGGAGAGGACTGAAAGAGGATTCATCACTCTGTCATTTCTATTGTCTCCGTCATTTCCCCATTATCAATATCATAATTTCTAATAGTTTTATTTCAGGTTGAGCATGTTCTGAACATTGCTCTAAATGTTTAAATGTCTTCTCTTTCTAAGTTTGTCAACAGTCATGTGAGGTCAGTGTTGTTGCTGTCCTTCAGATGAAGGGCCTGTTACATAAAAGCTCACTTACATAACTTGCCCCACAGTTCACACATGTTGTGACAGACCAAGACTCAAGCAAACAACATGATTCTCAGGCCTGAGCTACACCCACACTTTGTCCTGCTTAAACATCAGCAACAGTCATCAAAGCAGGCTAACCCAGCTGTTGAGCCAGTTGTCATTAGATCACTACTGTATCTAAAACCCCTACACGTCACATGTTATATCACTTTTTAAAATGCAATGTTTTATATTTATTCTTTGAGAATTTCATGCAGCTGTACAATGTATCTTGATCATATTCACCTTTAACTCCTCCTCTCCAACTCTTCCCAGGACCCCTCCCAACACAATGTCCCCTTTTAGTTTTCAATACTCTACTGAATCTGATTAGTACTGCCCATATGCACATGGATATGGGTCCAGCTACTTGAGCACCGTCACTCCACCAGTGGCCACTGTAGGCAGATCTTTCTGTCTTGCCTGCCCGCCTCCAAATGCCCACACAGAGACATCTTATGTATTATGAAAGCTTGGCTTACGGCTTACACTTGCTTCTAACTAGCTCTTATAACTTAAATCAACCCATTTCTATTAATGTACATGTTGCCATGTGACTTGTGGCTTGTTATATCATCTCCTACATGCTTCCTCCATGTCTCCTAGCGACTTCTCCCTTCTTCCCAGTGTTCTCCATGCCTGGAGATCCTGCCTAGCTATTGGCCAGTTAGCTTTTTATTAAACCAATCATAGTGACATATCTTCACCCAGTGTAAAGGAATAGTCCACAATAAGCCAGATTCCTAAAGAAAAGCCATCAACAGCTAACAGTTCCTCAGCTAATGGCAACAGCTTGCATGAGCCTCCATTCACATTGGAGTGCAGACTGGCTTTATCTGGTGCAGCTACAATCCCAGCTGGGGTGAGTTCTTGAGCGCAATGATTCTGTTATATCCAGAAGAGGCTGTTTCACCCCGATGACCCTGACCTCTGTTTTCACAGTTTTTCTACTCCCTTTCCACTGTGTTTCTTGAATGTTCTGGGAGGGGATGATATAGAAACTCCATATCTAACTTTTATGTTTTAAAATATTTTCATTTGATCCTCTAACAAGTATCTGAAGTTAATATGATTATAATAGAGTTACAGTTATTTTATAGTGGACATCAAACTTGGCAAGATGGTAGCTTCACAAAGAAAGCTGGCTTCTGAAATATATGACACTAAACCTGAGTTTATAACTACACACAGATTCAGAATGGAGGGTAGTGTGTATGCCTCACTGGTATGTACCAAATAATGTGGCCCAAAATCTGACTCTGACGAAAAACATGGATATTGTGTGATGCCCTGGGGAAAGGAAAATAAATAAATATCTACTCACCTTGATAAGACAAACCGAAGAAACTATTCCCATCCAAGTCCAGCTTGTTGAACCAATGAGTTCACTAGGGTTATATAAGGAACATGGGCTAGTCTGGAAAAGCCCCTGGCTGTCCATTTTTTGTTTGTTTGTTTTGTTTTGTTTTATTTTTGAGACAGAGTTTCTCTGTGTAGCTTTGGTACCTGTCCTGGATCTCACTCTGTAGACTAGGCTGGCCTTGAACTTACAGAGATCCACCTGGCTCTGTCTCCCGAGTGCTGGGATTAAAGGCATGCCCCCTGGGTGTCTATCAAGTGTATCACTACATCTCCAAAAAGTTCCAACCCCAGACAATGAATTACCTCTTACTGGACTCCTGGGTAGGATCAGAACCTCATGAAGGTCTCTGGAGCCCTCAAAGTCGTGTGAGTCTGAGCCTCTGACCCTCCAGGAAAGAATGCTAAAAGGTCTGATATCATGAATGTCTCTTAAGTGTGACCCCAGAGTCTCTGATTTGTCTGTTTATGATCATGTCCAACCCAGAGGAAACACCTGCACTGAAGTGGAAAAGCTACTGTAGGTGCCACCAGTCACTTCTGTCAAAGAAAGAAGGGATAGGTTGCATCTCAGGATGCCATTCCATTAGCCATTTGTCCTTTTCAGTTCTCCCTATTAAGTTTGGAGAACCCCCTATTCAAGTGTCCACCTTTACCTGTTGCCTTAGAGCACCCCACTTGCCTTCACACGGTGCCATATTGGAGCAAGGCAGGAATCTGTGTAGACAAATGGCGGCAGAGGTTGCTAATGAACCTGTATCTCAGCTCATTTCAAGGAAAGGAAAAAACACAAAGGAGTTACTTAGATGTCAGCCTATTATATGCAGCATAATGTCAAGGAAGCTTGGCTCTAAGAGTTCGGTCTTCTATTTGAGCTCAAGAGGCTGGAGGGGATATGTTGAGTGAGAGAAGACATCAATGTCAATGACAATACTAAAAGCTGGTACTAACAAAGACTTTTTCTGGTTTTGTTCGCTGCCAGCACTCTACTTATATCAGCACATCTGATCTCTAGAAACACCATAGAAGAGGCAAAAAGAAAAATAAGGAAAATGAGGCATGGGAATGTTAAATGATTTCCCCAAGTTAGTAAGCTGGGATCAAACAGAGCTGGGATGGAGCTCTAGCCACTTGAATCTGTCTATAGACTTGAACATCTTTCTTAAATGAATGTAGACTGAACTCAGAGCTTCACAGGTCCATGATGCAGTGAGCTTCATGACATGAATTCTGATTACACCATTTCTTAAACTGTATCATTGTGGACTCTCGGCCACTCTCCACCAGCTTTTGCCATCTAGTCACCTTATCAAGAGTGTGGCCCATGGCAGAAGGCACATTATGGGAATGCTGTAAGCATTCCATCTAACACGTACCCTGTGTCTGGTACAAAGTAAATCCTCAGTAAATGTTAGCAGAATAGGGACAGCAAAGAGGATGCACAGAGTGAATAGTGGAATTTGCAATTATTACAGTGGTAATAATGGTAGAATTTGGAATTTCCTATCCTTGACAATATTTCAGCTTAATTATAAATATGAATTAGTGTTCCTAACAATGAATAAAAAGGCTTATAAGGCAAGCTAAGATATGAGTGTCCATCTTGAATGTGTTTCCCATAGGGCCGAGTTTTATCTAATGCAGAATCTGGCTAGTATTGTCAGTGGACTTCTGGATACAAGCTCTACCACTTCATGTGAGCTATGCCCTGAATCCCTACTTCCCTAGAGTCAGACTAATAACTTCTCTGGGACAGCCTATACTGAAAGTGCATTCAGTAAAGGTAACAAATGCCTGCTTGTCTGTTAACATCCTCCCTTTCACTGGTAAAATGATAAATTCACAACCAGCTACCTCTAATTTTGGTAGAAAAGAAGGTCTGATAAAGGTTGAAGAAAGTAACTGAAATATATTCGAAGGCAATACTTTGACCACATTCTGACAAACTAAAAGAGAAATAAACACAATCATATTCCTGTTCCAAAGGACCCTATCTGAGGTGCAGTGGTACAGTACTAAGATGAGATGTTCTCATTTCTAGATAAAGAACATTCTACACTACATTATGTGCATTTAGCTGTAGTCTAGACTAGCACTTGATTGGAATAGAGGGTCTGACAAGGTGCTCCTACTACCCTACTAACAAAACAAAAGCAACCATGTGATGAAGAAGCAGGGCAGGTGCTGTCCGCAGGCATTGGTAATAAGACATTGCTGCTGCAATCATCTGATACTTCACCACAAACTCTGAGGATGCTTCCTGGCCTGTTAGTCTCCTATGCCTAGCTAATAGGTGAGGCCATAGGGTTCCCAGTGGGAGAGGGCCCAGGCTTGCTGCCAGCCTCCTTGGAAGCCCTGGCTGCTAGTGAGAAAGGCAAGGAGTGAGCCAGGAGGTTCACAGCAGTGTGGCTTTCAGTAGATGTAAAGGGGAATCAGAAGGTTCCTGCTGTGTCTTGTCTCTCAAGCCATGTCTTGCCTCAGAGAGCTCTACAGCTGGGGAGCACTGAGAAGTCAGCCCTGCAGAGCTGTTACAATTCATACTGACTATAAACTTCCCACTGTGCAAATAAAAAACCGCAGTGCTCACCAAGTTTCCTGAGTGAGTGTAAGTCATTTCACCATCTGATGATGGACACCATGTTGGGAGACATTATGGGAAAGAAAGAAAAGGAGTCAGGAAAGCAAAAATGTGTGTTAGAAAACTGGTAACCAATTGTCTGGGACTCAGTTACAAGACTGGGATGAGGCCCATAAACAGAACAGGAAGCATTTCCCCACTCACTCATGCAGCTTGGTTACCTAGGCTCCACACTGGGAAAGAAAAATCTTTAACCCAAGATCCCAGTTCAACCTTTAACTTAACATCTAGGCTCTCACATTCTAACTGGGGCAAGGGATCCTAGGGCGTGAAGATCACTTTGGTCAGAACACTTGGTTGGACTCTGATCTGCCAATTACTCAGTGGATGACCCCTAGCACACCAATTAACCTCCCTGGACCTCTGTTAGCTCATCTGTAAAATAGGATGAGAATAGGCAGAATAGTAACAGAACATTGCAGGTGTTTTGTAAACACAAAGACAGTAGGCACATTGTCTTTTATTAAAAGTTCTGCATTAACCATGCATGGGCTCTAGGGCAATGCCAAGAAAGTCAAGGAGGCTGAGAGTAGAGGTGTGATCTTGCTACCAAGCAGTCTTCCAAGACAAAGACATTTTTGCATTTTTGCAACACAAACTCAAAAATCAAATAATATAACCAGTGTTTATGGCCGTTGTTATAACAACAGCAATTATCATTTGTCCTTGTTATCTTTTGTTAAGTCTTACATTTATTTATACAGTGCAATTAATTTGAAAGTTCACCTAAGTACCTTCCGAATGCTTCCCAGGATGAAGTTCCAGGGAGTGAGGTGACTTGAATCTGAAACTCATTTAAAAAGAGCAGAAGAATAAGACCCAATAGTGCAAGACACATCAAGAGGGAAATCGCAGGGCAAGGGGGCACTGATGTTGCTGTGGTTCCCCATCCTGACAGCTCTGGCGTCTTAATGATTCAAAGCCCATGCTGGCTCCTGTTGCCTCATCCTGTAATGCTAGTGATTGACAGACACTTTCAGTTAGGCTAAATCTGATCTTGTAATTTCTTGAAGATCTCAGGAGCATCGAGTGGAGTTTGCATTTTTAAATGGCTGAAAATAATTAAAGCACAGTTTGAAATTTGAAGGTTAGTGTCCATAAGTTAGTAGTTTTGGAACCCAGCCAATAACATCCATTTTTTTTTTTTTTTATGAATGCCTTTGTCTTACTATATCAGCATCTCTCAGTGCTGAGGTCACATGACTCCCAAACCTAACGTCTCTCTCCTCTGATCTTTTGGAGAGGCTTGCCAACTCTTGTAACACGTGAAGACTGACTGCTAGAAGTACTGGTGCTGTCACTAAAAATCCCCTTGGATTTGAATTCTCTTCTCAGCACTCTGTGAAGTCCTTGTGGTTCTCAGGCACATTCCAAACCTCTGAGTGTTTCTGTCCTTCCAAGTGTGCTGCATGCCAGTGCAGATAGCCAAGAGCTACTCCCCAGACCACAGAGGGCTTCCTGTGCCCAGCAGCTGTTTTTCCTTGTGGAACTCTGTTCTAACAAGGCACACAGTGCCTGGGCTCTGGTGAGTACCACCCTGATAGTCCAACGATTCATTCTACCCACTTTGGTTTGAAGGGTCATTTTTCCCAGAGCATAACAAAAGCAAGGTGTTTCCCTGGGTCTCTATCTTGTGGTCAGATGCCTGCTCCTCTGTTGCTACTCTTTCTACCCATGGAGGAGTTTGTTTGGATGTTGTTTCAGTCTGTTTTCTCTTGCTGTGGGGGAACACTCCCTGCACCGCCCTCGGTGCTTCATAAAAGAAAGTTTACCTGCCTCATGGCCCTGGAAGCTAGGAGGTCCAAGATCAAGCTACCCCTCCCCTGCATTGTTATGACTTCAGTGATGAATTGGGAAGAGAATGCATAGCCTGAGGGAGACCAGAGAAAGCCTACAATGGGGAACTTACTTTTAAACAAAGTATCCTTGTAATAACTGAGCTCCTCTTGGATGAAAGGTCTTATCTCTTCATTAGAAGCTCTTACTTGTGATGAAAATGCTTCCTGCTAGCTACATTGGCACATCTCAGCAACACTGTGGCTAGCAGGTACTGCTATTTAGTTTGTTTGTTCTTCTATAGCTTTATGTGGTAGCTTGGGTAAGCCTGCTCTTGCTAATAGCCTTCCAAGTGGGCACCATATTCCCAGAAAGGAGCACTTTGCACTAATCAGCACCATATAGCCAGGTGGTTCTCAACCTTCCTAAATGTTTTAACACTTTAATACAGTTCTTCATGACCGCAACCATAAAATTATTTTTGTTGCTACTTCATGACTGTAATTTCGCTACTATTATGAATCGTAATGTAAATATCTGATATGCATGATATCTAACATTAAACCCCTGTGGAAGGGTCACTTGATCCCCAAAGGAATCTGGACCCACAGGTTGAGAACTATTGGTCTATCCATAATGGACAATTGCAAACATTTTACAGCTTCTGGATCCAAACTGAACACCTACTCACTTTTTCTGTCTTCCTCCCTATTTCTTCCTGAAATACAGCTATAGAACTAAGCTTCAATAAACTTCAAGCGGATAGGGCAGATCTCAAGTTTGCCAGAAGATCATGGTCAAAAGAGCTCTGCCTAATTTAGTACATTTTGTAAAATTCTCAGTGACCACCTAAATGAATAGTCCTTCAGAATGCCATCATTATGATTTCATATTTCAAAGATACTTACACATGAGACTAATAACAGTTTCACCAAGATGAGGGAAGAAGTATGTCATAGAGGTTTCTATTGAGAGTGACTTCGTGGTCTTGTCATTCACTTTAAAAAATGAGTTTTGAACTTTACATTACAAAAAGAATTAGTGACTATTGTTAACTGTTGGGGATATAGATGCTAACTGTAGGTTTCTTTATAATGTTCAGCTTTTCAAATATATATACATACAACTATCTTATAGTTATGAACTTAACTGTTAGAAATAGATTTCAATTTTAAATTCCAAAGAAATGTGACTGGAAGAAATTAGACATTAAGTTCAGGAAGCCTAAGCTTTTGGTGACCTACCAGAAAATGGATCATATTTTAGGCTTCCAGGAAAACCTGCATTTGTTAATTCATGGTTCTCCTCTGTGATTTACAAAATCCTTATTATTCTAAGGTTTCTCAGCAGAAGTCATAGTCATAATACACCCACCTTTGTTATCAACAAGATAACTTTTGGATCAAAACCCAGTTCTGAAAATCAAACTACACCATTTCTTTTACTGAATAAATAAATCATCCTCTCTGCACCTTAAGCCACCATTTCAATCACATAGGTGTGTGTGTGTGTGTGTGTGTGTGTGTGTGTGTGTGTGTGTGTGTGTGTGTGTGTGTGTGCAGTAACCCATCTAGCCTCCAGTCTTTTCTTCCTCTTAGGTCATAGCTATGCTGAAAAGGGATAACATCTTAGAATTAACAAGCACCAAGAATTTGGTGCTCCAGTTACATTGAGGTAGGAGAAGAACTATCAGGATAGAATTGCTTTTCATTTCTCTCTCCCTTTATTCACCACTTAAAAACTTACATATCCTAAAAGAATCCTTTGGGCTTTTTACCAGTTAGCTAAAGTACTCTATGATGACCCACTGTGGGACTCAGGGACCATCCTCCCTAGAAGAATTGCCACCTGACAGTCTAATGTTGAATAGATTTCCATGATAGTTTCACAAAATTCTATACAGGTTTGATTGTTATCCCAGCATTAGGGTTTTTGAAAAGTAAATCCCCTGGGAAATTTTGCAGTTAATGAGTATTCTCCCTTGCACAAATAGCCCATCTAAGCAATATGGTATTTTTGACAAGTATCAGAACTACTTAGCCACCACTTGGGGGTCAATGATGCTACCATTACTGAGAACTTTCCTGAAATGCATCTATTGGAAATACCTTGGAACCGCTTTAAAAACTCAGACTTCAAAGTTTTTGACACATATGTACTTTAATTTTATGACACTCATCTAATTCATGAGACTTTAATCCAAATGGCTGTTTACAAAAATAAAACCTAGGCTTGGAAAGAGATTTTGTGCTCAGTGGAGTTATTAAAAAGTACCATTAACTAACTTTTGTTGAGGATTTATCCTCTGCCAACTCTGTGCAAAGTGTTCTGCAACTAGGAACACATTTAATCTTGATAATGAGATAAGCATCATTATAATCTCCATTCTACAGATAAGAACACTGAAGCCAAAGTCTCATAATAATAACGTGTAGCTATTTTTCAATCTCCCTTATGGTGTCTATAGGAACTAATTCTATTTAGAAAGAAGGTGGCACTTTACAAAGATCTGTGGAGTCAGAGCATCCTGTGTTCGGAGCTTAGAACTTAGCGTTTGTCTCCTTTCTTATTTGTCAACTGGGAGCCACATATATCTCTAAAAGTTGGACTACATAATTATTCTTTGTAATTTTAAGTTACAGACATAAAGGAGCACTTAATTAATAGCAGTGATGCTTATTACCAGTGTTATGGTGACAAAATTATGGGAAGAGACATATATTCTTGATAAAGTCTGATACGGACAGAGCAATAGAAGCATTCTCAATCAAAACTAGAGAAAGGCTCCATGATGGTGCTGTGAAAACGTAGAGAAGTAGCTGTGGGATTTCAAGCTGTGCTTTTTACTTCTTAAAAAAGAGAAGTGTACCTTTTGAGACCCCTTCCACAACCTGCAGTCTCTCCTCACTTCTGTGAACTACAGACTGGCTTTAGTGATGGGGGATTGGGTGATATCCAAGGCAAGCTATAAAAGCCCAGCAGCTTATTATTTGCAGAACACTCACTAGGGGTGCCTTGGCCAGCATGTGAAAATCAGTGATACTGAGGTTCCCATATGTACAGACTACATTAAATTCCAGGAGAAAGATGAATAGTTAGAGCGTTGAATCTATACCAAGCCTTTGCGTTTTGAGACAGGAAGCCTTGGCAGGGACCTCAAGTTCAGTATAGCTGAACTTGCAACCTCATATAAAATCCTGATGAGACCTCATATAAAATCCTGATGAGGGGATTTGGTTGAGCCCAGTCAATTGCCAGTTCATGCACAGAATTATAGAAATTTTACTGTAGGCTTCTGTTGGGAACACATTGCTATCTACTTATCAACAAATGATTGGAAATAGGTATATCACACAAAGAAGTGACAAGATGTTCCTATAGATAAAATTTTGCTTTTTGCTGTGAGGTTCACTTTCCTTGGCCAATGACAGGGTGAGCTGAAAGGTCATAATCGTAAGGGACCCTTTGCAAATCCCACAGTTTGATCAGGTCTTATCATTTTCCTTCTAAATCTTAGGAACTTTTTCTGAGGCCCAAATTTTTATCAGAGTTCACGCTATCTCCAGAATCTCAAATCACCAAAGCATTTTCACAGGAACTAGCTCATTGCTGTCTGCCACTGACCACAGATTATATAAAAATGGAGGCTTTTTGGGGGGTGGGGGGGGGGGTGGGGAGAGGCCAGTCTTGAAAAGCTTCAGTCGTGTGTTAACATTCTTACTTCTTCAAAAAAGACCACTTAGTGTCCGTGGCCCAGTCTGAGGCTCCTCAGGGAAGGAGACGGACAGAATCTTCAGGCTGAAGCCTGAGGCCACCGTCCTTACCATGCTCCATCATTCAGAAGTCAGGCCTGAGGAAGCTTGTGGGATTTCTGCTGCTGCATAGCCATAGGCAACCAAAGGCCAGGAAGAGATCCCAAGCACTAGAGCCAAGGATGGAAACTTGATCCTGCTCTTGCAGCCAGTCCCAGGCCTGGGCTCCAAGCAAATTAACTGAACCATTTCAACAGGCTGGAATTCTGTCAGCAGCTCAACCATCCCCTTGTTTACTGTTGAAATAATTACTACTTTGCCATAATATTAGCTCTGAGCCGTGACTCCATTACCATTATCACCGGAATATTACCCATTTATTATCTCCCAGCAACCCTGGAAGATGAATACTGGGCTTCAGAGACCAATTGTTTTACAGCAGACGAGATCTTGGTGGGCATTGTTTAATGAGGGAAACTATATGGTGGCCAGCATTAATTTGGCTGCAGCAGACTCCACTACATCACTGTTAACCTGTGAACTTCCCACTCTTTTTGATGCACATTTAATGAGTGAAGATGAAATATGTCTTTGGAAAGAGTCTGTTGGCTGGGGACACGCAGAGGAAAGGGTGAGGGAGAGCAAGTCAGTATCCGTGGGTATGTGCACGAGCTAGAGAATTGGGCAATACTCAGGAAGGAGGAATGGAGAATGATTATCTTCTACTCCTTGTGTCAAAAACCCCTGGGAAGATGGAAAACTTACATAAAGGTTTGGCTATAAGTCATGTGCCTCCCCGTTCCAGACTCAGTAGCACTCTGAGCTTATCTGTCTGTCATCTTCCAATCACACAGAGGTAAAGAAAGACAAGAGACAGGTAGACAATGAGATTGCCTTTGGGAATAAAAGGTAAGAGAGTATCCAAGAAGGCAGAACCATCTCCATTTGCAGAGCGAGCACACAGAAGCCTGAACATAGGATCTGAGCTCATAGCTTTAGCAAAGCGCATCTGGAAAGATACCTGGAGACCAAATGAAAAATGAAAGGACTTTCTGCAGAGAACATCCCTTAGCATGTCCATCCTGCTCCTTAAGCTTTAATGTGCACACAAACTACCCAGATCTTGTTCACCTAAATGTTGTGAAAATGTACCTTTGAATTCAGCACGTCTTGGATGGGATGTCTGCATTTCCCATCATCTCCATGGAGAGACTAGTGATGTACTTCATGGATCATGTTTTACTCACTCCCAGAGCAGAGGAGAGCTGCCTATTTTAACAGAGTGCGGCCTTTCTAATAAGTTGCCTGTACTGGCTTGTTCAAAAGCATGCTCAAAGAAAGAAGAGTATCAAAAGTAACAGCACAGTGCCCATTTCTAACAAAGAGGAACAGGTTACTTTTGCTTCATCAATGATGGCTACTTCCCGTGTGGATGCTAGAATGGATAAGGCAGGCACATTTCCTAAAAAGGAACTCTTAGATATACAAGAGAGCATAGACATGGCATGAACTCATGCTTTCCATTTTCATTCATGAGAAGCATCCCAAGAAATTTTGTTTCTATTATGAGTCAAGAAAGATCCAGAAGGGCTTGAATACAACTTTGGACAGATGGAATACAATCTAATCTTCTGTAAGGAATATTCTACTTTTTTCTAATCACAAATTTTTCAAGTTCCATATTTTCTGTTCTTGCTTGCTTTCTCTCTACATAGCTCAAATAATATGAAAGCCAAGCAGTATCCTAATACAGACAACCATAGGCTTGAAATGGACATGACGAATCCCTGGATAACTTCAGGATTCCTTCTTAAAAGACAAGTAGCAAAAGTTAATCTCAGTTTCCCCTTCTATCGATTTTCCCAAACACTGCCATTTTGTTTTCGAGAAAAGACAGATTAACAGGAAGAGAGACTTTATCATGTCATGGGTGATCCAGCAGCAGCAGGAACTAGCAGACAGTGCAAGTCTGGGGTGTCTTTCCTGCACATCTTTCCTATTAAAACATTCTATTGTGTTTACCTTGAAACCAATCTCATAGCATCTTAATGGAATATATTGTGTATGTTTTATTCATTATAGAGCTAGAATAATAATGATGATTTCCCTTTTTAAATTTAATTATAATTTTAAAAGGACAACACTACTTTAAATTCATATTACTGACCAAACTCTTCTGTATATGTAATATTTTATTATTATATCTACATATATATCATATTCATATATGGTTTGAAACATTATGCCTTTCTTAATTAATTTTTTTCATCCACCCACAGCATTTCTTTAACATCTAATAAGTTCAAATGAAGCTAGAGAAGTAGATAGAAGAGTAGGGATGAATGAGACATGGTCCCTAACTTTGGGGATGTCATCTTTTAAGAGGAAAGGTGAGCATGTCTATCATTTGGTATATTCTAGTTGTCTTTTTCCTCAACCCCTAAAGCAGTTTTCTTTATAGAGGTCGCTTTTTAATTATTTTTCTTAAATTATCAACAAAAGGAAGAGCAGAGTAAAGCAAAAAGCTGGTAGTATAAACCGGATTTAATTTTGAAATGATGATTATAACATTCTTTGTGGGAAGTCTCCATTACAACTGCAAGTCCAGCTCTTTGAATTCCCAATGTCAAAACTAAATAATAGCAATGTGACTATTCCAGTTCAGTAATGGTTTTATGCATTTCAGAAAGTATAGTTTTGTTCCCAGTTTGATGAAACTCTTTGTCTACCTTCCTAGAGCAGCTGTCCAGAGACTCAGAGACTCTACATTGTGGAGAGAAAAATGCCACTGTTTTGTTGTTGTTGTTGTTGTTTTAAGAAGGCTTGCCACTGGAAATGTTCAAGCAACCAAAAGAAGATCACACTGAAGAAAGTAACTTAAGTGATATTGAGGTGACATTAGATGGAGAAGAAAACATTCCAGTGAAAGCTATCAATAAAAGGTACATGAGACACCAAATGGTAAACCACAATCAGAATCCTAGGGATCAGAGAATCAAATGTGTCTCTATTAGTGTCTTAAGAGATTTGCTTTAGGGAGCTGGAGAGATGACTAAGAGACCAATAACATTTGTTGCAGAGGACCAAGTTTTAGTTTCCAGCACTCATACAACAGCTCACAGCTGTCTACCACTTTAGTTCCAGAGGATCCAATGCCCTCCCTCTGGACTCTGTGGTTACTCTATGAACATGATGCCCAGTCACAGATGCAGACAAACACCCACACACATACAATAAAAATAAACAATTCTTGGGAGACAGTGAGGAAAGTGATATGTCTTACAGAAACTCCAAACAAGAATAATATGTACATATTTACATTTATGTTCATATTTACATTTATAGGGAATATGCTTACCTTTTGACACTCAAGTATGTATTTAGTTGATAATCAACCATGTGACTCGTATTCTGGTGCCAGTAAACCATTTTTATGGAATTGCTAGCATGTGTTGGATTCAGGGCAATGTGATTAAATATAATAATACATAGTCCCCTCCCCTCCTAGCAATACAATTCTGTGTTATCTAGTTTCATGAGCCAAATTAACCAATGAGATATTTTCATTGTTTAGTAGGGACAAACAATCATAATTACACAAAGTTATAAAGTCAAATGTTCCTCCTTTTTGGTAACTGGTTGTCTCCATGCATCTTCACCTCTTGCAAAGACCTGCACATATATCTCCTTAAAATGAAGCTGATGGGTCATTTCCCACTCTTAATATCTTCTATATTGATGGCAGCCATTGAGGCCTTACTTAAGAGCCATCATGAAGATGCACAGCTACTTTGCATATGTTTTACATGAGCCTGATATCCATCAGCATGCTTGGATGCACTGCTACCACCCCCACCTTGCTCCCTGATTTCCAACACATTCATCAAACCCAATTGCCCATACACAGTAAAATCCACTGATACAAAGCAGCATTGGGGAGGAAAATGTAAACTTTGTTGTGATGCGCTTCTCTCTCTCTCTCTCTCTCTCTCTCTCTCTCTCTCTCTCTGTGTGTGTGTGTGTGTGTGTGTGTGTGTGTGTGTGTGTGTGTATGTGTATGAGTGTAGTGTCTGTCTCCTCAGAGGCAAATTGCACTGGGTAAAATCAGTATTATGCTATCAGATGCAATCCCAGGCTTCACACAAATGCACTGTGGAGCTGCACAATAGATTGTGCTGGTTTGATACCATCTCCTTGGTTACTTTTATCTTGTTTGTTTGTCTCTCAGCTAAATGGGAGATTTCAGGCCCATCAGCAGGTGTTTCTGTCCTTAGCCCCAAATCAACCATTTGTCTCTTTCCTGTCCTTGGCAACCTCTGCAAGGGGAGCCTCCCTTCTTGCATTATTATCCTCCTGTAAGCACTCCTGGAGGAAACTGCATCTTAACAATTAAAGCACATAGAACAGAATGGCTGAGGTCTCCTTTCGGCTTCTCTGGAAATAAAGGATTGTCCTGAGTGAATTCTCCACACTTTGCAATTTCTAAAGACAAATGTTACATTTCCAAGTGATTCTGCTTAGCACAAAGGAGAGCAGAGTGCAAGAAGGAGAAAAGAGAAAGGAAAGAATCACGACAAAAAGGCCATCTCTTGTGCATCTCTCTTGCCTTTCTTTCCTTCATCCACATCAGGTGAAGAGCCAAGAAATCCCTTTTCCCTTTCTCTTTCCTGAGATGCCAGCAGTCTGGTTCATCCTGGGCCAGCTGACTTTGACTGTGGCCTTCATCCTGAGCAGTCACTCGGTTTGAAAGGAAGCTAAGGCAGCTACAGAATCTGTGAGATTCGTGAGATCATGCCACAAATTAAAACCTTTTATCAGCCTCTAATAGCTGAGCAAACTAATTATACTTTGGCCAAACTTTGCCAATGACTCCCTTGAGGTATTATTATAGAATTTTGAGCTTGGAAATGCGTCCCCATTCTGTCAACATCAGGTTGTTTCAGCTACAGGGAATCAGGCTCTGGCTCCTATTGGCTTCCATGATGTGCTTTGCATAAATGGTGACATTCTGCACACCAGTTGCAGGTCCTATAGCTGGTGGAACGTCTCATACAAAGGACATCTTTCAGCACTGGGATTGTAGACGTAGAGGCTGGTTCCAGAAAGACAAAATCTGTGGCCTGAAATTTTCAGAAGCAGCTAAGGGGTTCTTAGTTCAAGTGAGAAACTGCTAGTTCTGTATTTAGTAGTACCAGCTTCAAATTTGGATGGACACACCATTTCCCTTCTCTGTGTTCCCATTTTTTTGTATGCAAAGGGGCAGAACTTACCAGAAGAGGAGGGCTTTCACAAAGAGCTTGATGAGAAGCCAGCGAGATCTTAGATCGTCTGAGATTTTATGTTCATGAATAATGAGAATTAAAATAAAAAAAAAAAGATAAATGTCAATCAAAAACATTTATCTAATATATACAATAGGTGGTATCATTAGAGGTGTTTGATGGCTACCATGACCCTGAATGCCAGTGAGTGCTTCTATGCTTCTCAAAATTCATGTGGCTGGCCTGACCTGAGTAGCCAAATCACTCTACAGCAACTAGCTTTCCTTGAGCATGTGATCCCTTGACTCAGTCTCCAAGAGGAGCAGCAGAAGAGAGGAGAATTTCGTGGCCCTAGGCTTCTATGTGTCCAGGGTTAGAGAATGATGTAGGTATAGCTGCAAGCTGCTTAACCCCAGGGTTGAGTCTGAGACCTGCTTTGTCACTGTCTGAATGTCATAGAGGTATTATGACAACTAGATGGTGTAGGCCAATAATTCCATATGGTCTGAATGTAAATAAGACATGTGGTAAGCAGAAGCTCCCAGAAGCTGTGACCCCCATAGTAGTACAGTGTCTGCAGGATACTTTATATAAGTTACAGCTGAAACAATGTGAAAACTATATTATGGTAGATATAGACCAGTGAGGCAAAGCTTTATGGTCAAGTGCTATACATGATGTGCCATACAGATGACTTTTTTTTTAACTACAGTGCAATATGTTTATTTATATGAGCATCACCACTATTATATGAGTGTTATATGTTCTCTTAAGATAATGTGATGGCTTTGATGTCACTAGGTTATGGGGATTCTCAGCTCCATCATAGTCTTAGAGAACCACTTCCATTCCACTGCTGACTGAAATGTCAGCATGGGCCCTGGGTTACACTGTTCCTTTTACTAGCTTCCTGTGTCTAAGCAGATAGCGGACAGCAGAGTGAGATATCCTTTCAAAGTATCTCATCCCCTGAGGGCAGTGTGTTGATCACTGCCCAGGACTAACCATCTGCCCCACTTTTTGCCCAGTCCTGGGCCACTCATGGAGCCAAAAAGCCTGAGAGGTCAGGAGAATGGGAGTTGTTCTTGCCAGTAGGCAGAGGAAAGTTACACACTTGCTTAACTATACATAGACCCCCCCTCATCCCTGCCGTGTGCACACACTTGCTTAACTATACATAGACCCCCCCTCATCCCTGCCGTGTGCCCAGTGCCTTTCCAGGACCACAGCAGAGGCAGACACACAGCAAGAGTTCAGTTCCTTCTGCATTGAAGGATCTCCAGGTTCGATTTTGTCTATGCCATCTGCCAGCCTATCTCATACGCTCCCATGGCAGGCTGATCAGATTCTTGACTTCTTTCCAGTTGTCACTAATTACACTGCAGATCTGTAAATCATGCCAGGCTTGAGCTGACAGGGAGGGAGATTGGTCCTCTGTCTTGCTGAGCTCAGGGCTCTTGGCTACACCTACAGCAAGCATCCCCAAAGAAAGTGCCAGTGGGTGATCAGATGCTGAGGGAAAAGGGCTGCTGAGTCACTTGGTTACCCAGGCCCTGCATATGTATGCATAGCCTAGTTCCAGGTCTCAGGCAGTATAAACTCTGTCTGGATGAATTTAGGTGCTATGCTTCTGCCTGTAGGCTTTTCTTGCTGATTGGGTAGCTGGGAGGTGTAGGGGGCTGGGTTCACCTGGAAGAATGATGGCATTATTGCATCTAGAGTTTGATAAAGCTGGAACCACATTTCTCAAGTGTAGTCAAATAATGCAATAGATTGATTAATTATTTCTATGATGGGGTACAGAAACCTGCATAGTTAAAGTGTATCTCAGGTGATTTAGGGGTGTCAATGCAATATCTCACTTTAAGAACTTCTCAATACTTAACTGTATGTTGCTGCTCCTTCGTGATCAGTTTCAGTTTCTGCATGGAGTTGTGACTTTCTCGTTTCTCTTTTCAATTTTACTGTAGTGACGAGGAAACATGGTCCTTTGATTAGAACCGTACAAATCTACATGTGCATGAAAGTCATAAGTACACTCTGGGTGCACAGATCCCTGGCTGCCACTTGGAGAAAGCTGGTGCCCACTTGGAATTCTGCAAACAGAGTGTCGTTGGCTGAGAGGTTGCCCCAGGTAGCCCCAGCCCTGGGTCGCCTAGCCAAGCTTGCTCACTGCACAGATTGCTGGCTAATGGGGCGGAGCTAGCTGAAGTGCCTTCTATTAATGGAGCAGAATATAAACAGAATAAAGGCTTCATTTCCCAGGCTGTGGTTTCATTATTAATATACTTTACAGTTCACAGGTTGTACGTTTGTGCCCGTGTTTTCTCAGCTGGTGTAATCTGTGGCTCCAAGTGAGAACAGTCATAAAATTTTCATTTCCAGTTGAATGTGCATCCAATTCACCATGAAATGTTCTATCTGTCGGGAATATTAAGTGCACTGAAGCAATGGCTGCTGGATTAGGTTAAAAAAAAAAAAAAAAAAAAAAAAAAAAGCTCATGGCCCCCCTCCCAGGCCTGGCAGGGGACACAGGTGTTCTGGAGTCTGGGTGCAATATTTACTGAGATGCTCTATAGCCAGAAGGCTGTAGTCGGTGGCTGCCTCCAGCAGCTATTTGAAAGGAGAGGAAGCAAGCATGCTCCAAAGGCTTCAGAGCAGACAGGAATACCAGAGCAGAATAATATGGGCCAATGGGAGGTACCTGTACAAGAGGGGGAAGGGACCCAGACATTCAAGTGAGGAGAAGCAGAAAGCCTGAATAGCAGTGAAGCGGGGCGGGGGCCGCTTGCAAAGGAGAGAGTCTGCCCAGGAGAGCACAAGGTTGTCAGCATTAGAAAATGCAGGTGAGGTGGAGCATTCTATGCACAGGACCTTTTTAGACACATCACTAACATGGTGAGGTGAGCATGGTGCTATGGGTCACAGTCAGACTGGGAGCAGAAACAACTGGAAGAGTTTCTGTGGGATGTCCTCCAGGCCTCCTGCAGGGCTGAAGGGGCATAGGGACTCTGTCTAAAGAACAAATGCTGTTTGCGGTTGCCAGCCACCCATGGGCATTCACCTGCCAGTATCAACTCACTGCCTGTGCTCAGCAGGACACTAGCTCTTCTCACCAAATCCATTATCTCTTCTGTCTTAGAATTTGTGAACCTTGGTCGGTTTCACAGCTGAGACCCTTCAGTGCTCCGTGGAGTGATAGGAACAGCCTGGGGAGCTAATGCACTAGAGGCAGAACACAGGGAGGACTCTGCGGCTCACTGGACCCTTTCCTCCCAAACCCTCCCTGGGACCCGGGGACCCCACTCCCTGACCTGGAAGGGTTTAATGTGAAATAGACCCCAGGGTGCAGAAGAATAAGGCAAATAGGAAAAGAGCAAGGCAAGTGGAATCTTGGTGCCCCAGGTGCACAGCCACCTATAGGTTGTTAGCAGTTGTGAAGGAATGTGGCTGTGCCCTTCCCAAGATTCCTTAGAGACACCAACTTGGTTTTCTTGGAGCCAAAGTGCTAAGTCAGCCAGATGAACCTCCAACCCAGTCAGAACTTTTCCAGCCCTTGAACGTATGCATGTGTTTATGTGTGCATTTGAGTGCTTACCCACAGTATCGTAGGTAAAGTCAAGTCTATGTGCATCCTTCGGCTGCTTGTACTGGAAGTTCACAATCTCCCAGTAGGATAGCCAAGGGAATTTCCCTCCTTATGTTCAAGAGTCAGTGAAGCAATGAATTAAGAGGCTGCTCCAAGGTCACAAGGCAGAAGCCTTGGTGGAGACAGAAGGAAACACCCCTATTCTAAATTGGAGCCTTGCACCCCAGGCACTGCTGCTGATAAACAACTTCCTATTTGTAGTCTCTGATTGTTTTGCTTTGGGTAATATTAAGAGATTTTTGTAACTCTGACATATACACTTGCTGAGTAGAGGGAGTAGGGTGAGAGAAGGACAAAAGGAGCTGAGTCCAGATGACAAGGTGGTCAAAGATTCCCTTCCTAATGATCCATCCTGAACACGAGCAGTGATGCTCCAGGATGCTGGATTGTTCATTTTGTACTTTGTCTCTCTCCTCATGCCATTTTCATCCCTGCTCACTTCAGTTACCATCGGATTCTTGGGGACCAAGCCTGCACTGTCACAGGGCACACAGGAGCCCCTTCATTTGCCCTGCTGCCCAACCTAGCCTCAAGCTTCAGTCTCTGTCTTTGCCCCACTGTACTAACAGCCCCCAAGCAGATTCCACACATTTGTGCCCCCACCCCCACGTGTTCTTTCCACTGCTGAGATGCCACTACATATATGTTTGTTACTTCTCCATTGCTGTGATTAAAAAGCCATGGCCAACACAACTCATAAAAGAAAGCATTTAATTGGGCGTACGGTCCCTGAGGGTTAAATTCCTTGACAGTAGAACAAAGACATGGTGTCAGGACCAGTTCAGAGTTCACACCTGTCAAGACAAGCAGGAAGCAGAGAAAGAACACATGGAGAATGGGAGTATTTTGGAACCTCAAAATTCCCTCCAGTGACATATTTTCTCCAGGAAGGCCATACCTGCTTATCATTCCCCAATAGCCACCAATAGGGAAGCAAGTATTCAAATACCTGAGACTCATAGGAGACATGTCAATCAAACCAACAGACCATCTTCCCCCATTGCACAAACCTCAGGCTACCCTCCACCACCTCCCCCATCAGATGCAGCTGCATGGTCCTTTCTTTGAGAAGCTTATCCAGAACAAATTTGCAGATTCCAAAGCATGTGTCTTCCTCCTTGGCTCTCTGGGAACTTCACATGGACAATCCAGCACCCAGGTGGCATGCTGGACCCATTTGAATCCCAGGGCCAACACTGACACTTAGCTGCTCTCAAATCATCGTGAAGCCTAGAACCAAACTTAGTCTTGTTTTTCTCATCTCTAAAATGGGCATGATTTCCTTACAAGGAGTTAGTAAGAAGTCAGTGAAAAGTGCAACACAGAAGAACACTTAGTACTCAGTAAATGCGGGTCCCTGAGTCTTCAGTGGATGTTTCATTTCTACAATAAATGATTATTGCATGAATAATCCTAAAATGATGGGCTGCTTGAAGCTTCCCACTAAGAGATTCTCGAGGTGCAGAAGAAAAGATACAGGGGAGCAAATTTGGCCGAGGCCTCCAGGAGCAGTGGGCTCCAGAGTGTCCTGCATTTAAAAAATAAGTGCCTTTTAATTACAGCTTTAGAAGTTCTGCCCTCTGTGTATCTCTGGCATTCTTCCCACTCTTTCTCTCTGGATCTCTCCTCTTCTCTCCCTCTTTCTCGTCTTTTATTTATTTACCACATGTATATACGCAGGCACATGTGTTCCACAGTGCTTGTGTTTGGGTCAGAAAAAAAAAATGCTGTTAGTCAAATTTTCCTGTCCTTTGTGTCCCAGGAATCAAACATATGATCACCAGGCTGGGCTGTTCCCCTACACCTGCTGAGCCATGTTACTGACCCTCCTTCTCTCTTTCCCTAATATCTGATCCTTCAAAGTATTGGATGTGAAAATTCAGTAGACACTCGCCACCTCATTAAGATTTACCATCTCTGACCCCCTAACCTTGAATTTAGAAACATTAACCCTGGGGAAACAGTTACTTCTAGCAATTCACCCTTGAAATCCTCCAAACCCCTTTCCCTCTCTGTCCAGCCCCTAGAGAAGGCACAACACACAACATGGCACTTGATGGTCAGTCCAAAGCACCTAAACACCAGGGGGCATGGAGAAATGCAGGGAAGGTGATCTTAAAACACACATGCCGCTGACTCTTTCATTCTACGCTGGCCACTCAGAACTCCTGCCCTTAAGCTGCATTCAAAATAAATTCTGCTAGTGTCCCATTCTCAGGGAGAGATGGGAAAAAACGGTGCATCCTTCTGCTGGCTTGTCACTGTAGAGTTGAGATAATAATAGTCTTTTTCTGATCCCCTGAACTTTCCCATCTGCTTCATAAAACAATGGCAATTTTTTTCCCTTGCTCTGTCTTCCTCTCTCTCTCTTTTATTTTTATCCTCCTACACTATAATTTAAAACTGTGGCAGTGCTATAGCCCTTGAGGTTTTTATTTTTTTTCTTCCTTTCTTTCCCCTTGCTTTAATACATGACTGTTATTTAAAATGGCCTTTCATGTGAGCAGCAGGAGGCCGCCTGGGCAGGGACACTGCTTCTCTTGCTTTCAAAGGGGAGGGTAGGCCAGTCTGCCCGATTCTAGCCAAGGATCCCAGTTCTCTTCTCAACTGCCTTGAAAATCACAAGTTTGGTTGCTTTTTCTTCAAAAGGCAATTGTACAAAAAGACCTCAAAGCCCAGGTCTGTAGATGCCTTTGCCTCTCAAATGGCCAGCCTGTCAAGCAAGTAGCCCTCAGTACTCTACCAGGTTTCTGGTTCAAATCAAGCAATTTCAGTTAAATACAGTAAATTTGGTGCAATATAGATGCCAGGAAGGGCATTGGCAGCCACTAGTGGGGAGACTTCCAGCATAGCTGTTGCTATGCAGGCTTTCTCTTTGTAGCTCTGTCAATCACACCATCCAGGAGTATCTCTGTTTCTGCTGATGGCTATGGAAAGGAGAGGGTGATGGTCAGGCTCCTCCTTTCCAAGGAGAATGTCATCCCTTTTAGGGATCAGAAAGGAGATATTTCTGACACCTTCACAACCTTCCTCATAGGTTCAGTAGCTGTCTGGGGCTCTGTCCTTTGGCCTCTGTGTTGGAAATTCCTGCACACTCTGTCTATCATTGCACTTGTGTGTGTGTGTGTGTGTGTGTGTGTGTGTGTGTGTGTACTTGCACATCTCAGAACACACTGGACATGTTTGGATTTTCTCCATGCTTTCTCCACAGGCCTGTTGGACCAGTTCTATGTTCCTAATGGACTTCATGAAAGAACACCCTATTCCATTCAAATTCTGGGGGCAGCCCTTGGCTCAGGACTAGAAAAATCTGTGTGTGAATTGTGGAAGTGTTTAAGAGCTATGTGTGTAAGAGTGTCATGTGTGAAAGTATGTAAATGTGTAAAAGTGAGTATATATGTTATGTGTGAGGGAATGGGTGTTTGGTGTATGAATGTGCATTTCAAGTATGCATATGGAAGTGTGTTGGTTAGTTATCAGATATGAGTGTGATTATGTCTTTTAATGAATGGTGTGTGTGTGTGTGTGTGTGTGTGTGTGTGTGTGTGTGTGTGTACGTGTGTACTCTTCTGCCAGCTAATGAAGGGGCTCCTGGGAAGACAGTTTTTGCTGGGGTAGCCATTCATATAAAGTAAACCCTTTTGACTTTCATTTGGCTCTAGGCCAACAGGCTATTCCTTGGCTGTGCTATCCAACAGGATCAGAGGCAGGCAGCACATTTGGGGAAGTTAGTTTCCATTTTCAGGCCTGTCTGGTAGTCTTGTTTGGATCTCTACCTTCTTGTGAATGGTCAAAGTGGTCGCTGAGAACATAGAGACCCATGACATAAGAGAAGCTGCAGAGCCAAGTGCAGGATTTACTCCTGAAAGTGACGTGTGGCCATGAAATGATGCAGGGAGAGGCTGTAAACAGGGCCAGACTGGTGTCCAGAGTATTTTACTCTAACTAGTTTCAATGTCAAGGTCACTGTTATTCCTGGCAACACACGTTTAGGCATCATTTTGTGCATCTTCATCACACTCCTAGGTCTTCATTTCTCCCTGAACCTCTTTAGACTTCCATTTGATATTATTTTCTTCTTCCCAAAGTTCCTTCTGAAGGCATTCCTGTGGCGGATCTATACTGGTGGCTTGTTATCTCCAGTGTCACTTGATGAAAATGCCATATTTTGCCTTGATTCTGAAAGACCCTTTCCCTGGGTATAGAAGGTCAGTTTTAAGTTCTCTCTTCCAGCTTAATAAGGGCCTCTGGACAGTTCTTTCTGTTGTTGATGAGACAGCTGTCAATTTGAAGTTGGATTTCTTTCTTTCTTTCTTTTTTTTTTTTTGATCTGAGGATCGAACCCAGGGCCTTGTGCTTGCCAGGCAAGCGCTCTACCACTGAGCTACGAAGTTGGATTTCTTTAAAGTTACTTACACACACACACACACACACACACACACACACACACATACACACCATTACCCATGTTGCTTTCCAGTTTTTTTCCTCTGGTTTTAGATTTTTGATCTATGTATACTATGTATGTATGTATGTATGTGTAGGTGTGTGTGTACTATGCCATGCCTAGTTAAACATGCCTTTGCTTTTTTTTTATTATGTTTCAAATTTCTTAGTGTTCCTAAATCCATAGATGGATTTATTTTATTGCTTCTAGGAAATTCTGAGTGTTGATCTCTTACTATATTGTCTTCTGATCCTTCTTCCTTTCTGCTCTCCTCTGGGGCTGCTTACTAAGTAAGAAATTGTCTTACCACTTCCAGGCTTCTCACCCTTATGATTTGGCATCCCCCATCTCTTTCTTACTTTTTTCTGGTTGATATATGTCTCATTTGTCGCTCAACTAACTGATCTGTTGCCTTAAACCTTTTCATTGGTGTGCATTTAAACTATATTTTAATTTACATCAATGTGGTGCATCCTTATATACATTACGCCTGTGTCTAGTATTTTATTTAAACATATACATATTTACTTTTATTTAACATTTACTGGGGCTCAGAGATGGCTGAGTGGGTAAAACTCTTGCACACAACCTAACAACCCTAGCTGGTGATCTCGAACCCACATAAAGTAAAAGGAGGAGAAAAGTGATCCACATTGCTGTCATCTGCTCTCTACCTGTGAACCGTGGCATGTGCATGCCGATGAATACATACAGTAACAACAAGCTTAAAAGATAATAGTATGCACGAGTTTAGTTCTAAGCATCCTATTTTCAGTGTTTTTGCCAACATGCTAGTCTTTGTAATTTTTTCCATTACAATTTTTAAGTCTTTCATTTATTTCTTTAAGATAGTGATAGCTGATGTCTATTCTGTCTTGCCCCTTCTCTAGTGGACATGCTTTTCTTACTCCTGGTATCATGGGGCTATTTTTTTTCCTTTGTGAAGATCATTGTATTAAAAAAATAAATTGTATCCCTCTGATGAAAGTAATAGCCTTTCTTTCAATGGGATTGTATTTGTTTCTGCAGGTTGCCTGGGAGGGTTGCTACTTAGAACCACTTCAAACTAAATGATGCCTTCTCCTTTCCTTTACAGTCCAGGTCATCCAAACTATAAGCCAATTTCTTTGAAAGGGTTGTTCATCTCTGTGCTTCTTCTCATCCGGGGCTGTGGCATCCTGGGCTCTGCAGTTACTATGAGAGGCTTTCCTATTACATTTCCCACTTCAGTGTGGTCCTGGGCTTTGATTCCTGTTCTCTTGGCCTTTGGGCTTGCCAAACAAGATGATAAGTTTCTGGCTCAGTGAGTGCCTACAGGTCTGGGCCAAGCTGCTGCTTATATTTCCTTCCGTTTAGGGTCTAGTATCCATATTAGAAAGATCTTTCTGATGTTTTTGAGAGATGTCAATTGGCTCATTCAGTTACTGTCAAAGGGAGGTTGCCTGAATGACCCATCTGCCTTTTTAGGAAGTGACATGAGATGCTTTCCTAAACCATAGCCCACATCACCTTTCCAATCATAATGTGGCACTTCCTTGTGTGCTGTTGACCATACTTAAGGCAAAGAGCAAAGTCATTGTTGGCTTTGTAAACTGATTTGATCTTACTATATTTCAGTTTCCCTGGATTTGAAAGAAGGTTGAAAGTCTGCACTGTTTGCCTCACAGAGTCATTACAAAACTCAAGTAGAATCATCAATGCTTGGGTTTTGACTGATTCAATAGTACACAGAGAAGTGTTCAGTGGAGTACCAGGCCCACTACTTATACACCTTGTTGGACTTTATTGCCTCTCCAAACCAATAGTCTCAAAGATTAAAAGTTCAATGAGGGCAAGGTAAGACTTTCTGGTACCTCTGTCACCACCTGAAAGAGGACATTTCAGGCTGAAGGCATATACTGTGCATGACTCAAGGTTTTGCCTGACCTGACTTTGACCAATGTAGAATGACCTGTAATTAGATTCTTCTCTGTCCCACCAGCCAGCTCCCAAATAAAAAATAAAAATAAAAAAGAGAGAATTATGATTAATAAAGCTTGGCCTATAGCTTAGTCTTGTTTTTAACTAGCTCTTATAACTTAAATAGCCCATATTTTTTAATCAATGTTTCTACCATGTGGCTTTTACCTATATCCTATTCTGTGCATCTGACTAGTTCTGCATCTCTCTTTTGCCTTGATTATCTCTTCCTACTTCATCAGTCTTTTCCCAGAAGTCCGGCCTATACTTCCTGCTTAGCTTTTGGCTGCTCAGCTTTTAAATACACCAATCACAGCAACACACCTTCACATAGTGTACAAATATCCCATAACAGTGACCATTGTAAATCAGGAGGCTGACATCTTCTTGGTGGAATGTCTATTATGCAGATTTTCTTCATGGGTTTCCACTTCCACACCTAGAAACCCTTGGTGACCCTGTTTTCCTTCCTTCCCTCCTCCTTGATCCTGGGATGCCTACTGGAGTCACTGACTTCTTTTTCTGATCTTTATTTCAACATTTATTTCCTGAAATAAGAAAAATTGGCAATTTATTGTAAAATCAGCCCTTGGACTCGTTTTTCTATAAGTTCTCCCAATTCCTCCCTTCTTAGTTATTTCTGACAGATGACAGACATAATGAAGCAAATATTTAACTTGATGAGTTAGCCTCCAGGCAAAAGAACTAGCCCAAAGCAGTGTTGAATGCAATGATCCGGTTTGTCTACCCTGACATCCAAGGTTGCCATGTATCTAACTCTCCAGGTAGTAGAGAGTTCTAGAAAAGGGAAAATGTAGGAAAGGAGTGGTACTGTGCTGCATAAGGAGGACAAAAGCAATGCTCAAATACAGAACAATAGTTTCCTATCTATGAGGAAGCCTGGAAATAACATGTGGTTGTAAATGAGGGATGATGGTCAGAAAGACATGAGCCTGGGGGGATTTTGAATCAGATACATCTCAAAAAGTTAGGAAATACTTCGGATTTTAAGAACAATGGGATTAACTAATAAACATCCTTGTACAAGGTCCCCAAACTATTGCCAAGCAGCAGTGAGCCCCACAGGACAGACTATGCTTCAGATGAGGAGGACTGTCTGAGATGACTAGGCTGCACCATGAGTAGTCATCTCATGGGAACCAAATCACTCTTCTCCAGTGATGACAAGGACATAAACCTCTGATAAGACCACTGTGTAGGACCAGAACTGGACAATGATGGACAGACCACACTTTGACCAAGCCTGACTGGAGGGGAAAAAGGTCCAAGAAACTTGTTCTCCATCAGGCTATCAAAGGCTGATTCAGTTCGGTATAGCTTCCTCATCCACCTCTCCTTCACTGGGGCTTACCACCTATGCCTATTTTCTTTCTTTTTTGTGTGATAATTCCTGTCCCGAAAACAAAAAACCATAAAACAAGGGTTTATGGTAGAGTTTAAAAATGATGCTTGTTTAATAAGTTATTAAATCTGCACCTCCATGTACTCATACAGGAATGTACCTTGTGCTGGCAGCTGAACTTTGTAATAGTAGAGTCACTTAGGTGGTATTAGTTATAAAATGAAATGGAGGGGTCATAAAAGCAACTAAGATGTGGCACTGCGTGGCAGGACTGAAATTCCTGAAGAGAGCCCAGGAGAGGCTATTGGTGAAAATTGAGCCCAGTTGTATGTAGTAAGAGTCCAAGGAAGTGTTATAAACGTCTGAGAATGTGAAAGCTTAAGTAAGCACTGAGGATAACCTAAGTTCTGAGGGTCTAAAAATGTGTTGTGTCAATGAAAGTTCTGAAGGTATAAGAAAGTGATTTAGGTTGGTGGAAAATGTTTCAGATTTCCTTCCCCTCTATGCTCTTGTTAAAACTATATTTAATGGTTTAACGAGACTACTTGCATGGTAGGATCTGGAGACTGCTCACCAACAGGTTGCCTAAAGGAGATATTTAATCCCTGTGACACCTAAATCAACTTCTAAGCACCTGTCCACTATGCTTGCTTTCTCTATGATCAAACTGGAGATTATTGTTGATGTTTGCCAGATGTAGGCTGCCCTTAATGGTCCTATAGAAGACATAATGTATATTCAGGAAGGTGTTCTATGTAGTGGATAGCCATCCCAGCATTGGCCTGGAATTTCTAACCCCAATTGAGGCTTCGTTAGTGGTCACGCCCACAAGGCAGGGCCAAGGAGGAAGCAGAAGACCAAGGATCGGGAGAAGGGCTCTCTCTTGGTTCCGGGACCCTGGACGCTGGAGGTAGACCTAGCAGAGTTCTTCAGAGAACACTGCCGGACTGCGCTATACCTTTGCCAGACACTGCAACCTACCTCTTCATTTGTAAGTTACCCCACAAAATAAACCTCCCTTTTAAGGAGTGGCCTTAATAATTTCACCAATAGTTCTACTTTTGTAGAGTGGGTGAACTTTTATCCTAATTAAGGGTCTCTGGAATCCCAAATGGGAGACAGGACTCATTGGTAAACTTTACTATAGTGTTTCCTATAGCTACCCTCCAGGCATGCTTAAAATACAGAGGGTACATATTCTACTCACTCAACCACTAGGTATACAAAAGGTAGAAGTGATTCAAAGCTCCTCAAAGGTCCTTACATCTGTACCAACACCCCTTTCAACAACATTGATCCCACATTCCTGCCATACCATCTCTTGTTTCAGACGTTAACCTCTGTGTATCAGCTGTTGAATAGCAGTTTGCCTGACCACTTTGAACAATGCTGGTTGTGGGTCCTTCCTACGTCAAACTCACCACCGCCATTTGTAGCCTCACCCATTGTCTTACTAGATTCTCTTACCTTGCCAATAGTTAATTGCTCTGAGCTAACTATCACTACCACTCCTGAATCTGTCCCACATCTCTCTCTTCGGTATCATGGACTAGTTTAACTCCTCAGGAAGACACTTTGTGGGCACCCTGGATTCCACAGACTGAAATAACACCATAATCCTTAGTTCTACAACACAGGCCCTATGTCAAAACATTCAGAGCGCCAGGTGGTGGTGACACACGCCTTTAATCCCAGCACTCGGGAGGCAGAGCCAGGTGGATCTCTGTGAGTTCGAGGCCAGCCTGGTCTACCAAGTGAGTTCCAGGAAAGGTGCAAAGCTACACAGAGAGACCCTGTCTCGAAAAAACAAACAAACAAACAAAAAAAGCATTCACAGTGCTGCTATGCTTTATGCCAGGCAAGTATACCACTGCCTACCCATTAAGTGGTCTGAGACTTGAGCCCTGGCATTTCTTTTTCCAAAGTTAGGGGTGGTACCTGGTGATTGGTACCTGCCAATGCCTGTCACTTGATTTATAGCAGCACAGCATGAGAAACCAGCAATTCAGGTTATACCCCTTCTAGCACTCCTGGGCATAACCATTGGTGTCACCATCTGAGTGGCAGGACTGACTACCTCCCCAGCTGGTTACCAACAGCTTTCCTTGCAGTTCATCCAGGATCTTCAAAGGGTGGGTCAGACCATCCTAACCCTCTAGGGCCAAATAGACTCACTGACCACTGTAGTATTTCAAAATAGGTGAGGATTAGGCTTACTAACAGCAAAGAGAGGTGGCCTTTGTTTCTTCCTGGGTGAGGAATGTTGTTTCTATGTTAACTGATCAGGTATAGTAAAGATAAGATTGGAAAACTTCAGAGGATATTCAAAAACATAAAGAATAACTTGATGCCTCTGGCCAGTGATCCATTAATAGTTCAATACAGAACTGGATGCTACCCTTCTTAAGCCCTCTTCTCCTTTTCTTAATCCTACTAGTTAAACCATGTCTTATAAACTTCTTGTCTAGATTTCTTCCACAACAGATCCAAAAGATTACTAATCAGACTTTTAAATAGTTACTACTACAGGATTACTGTTCCTTAGCTACAGAGGCAGATGCCTGCAGCACACAGTTACACCCAAATAACGAAGATCAGGATTGCTCAAGGACCTCAATGTCCCCAGTCAATAGGAAGTAGTCTAAGGATAATGTTGCCCCCTTCCCATCTCCCTATTGTTTATTAGTAAACAAAAATGAGGGAATGGAGGGTAAAAGGTACCAAGGAAAAATACTCTGACACTGTCTTGACCCCAGGACCAGGGCTTGAAATCCCACCAATCCCTGAGCTTGCCCCAGAGTCAGGCTGCAGAGTCCCACCAATCCCTGAGCTGGAAATGCCACCAATCCCTGAGATTGCACCAGAATCAGATCATAAAAATCCACCAATCCCAAGCCACCCTGAAAAGCTAAGGAATCTAGGTGTCTTTTAGGTATGAGTGGAGTGGCATTAGGCTGTTGTTTTATGCTGTCCCATTTCAATTAAAAGCTGGCTCTGGAGTTGGGATATGGCCCCCCATCCTTTAGACCCAAGCATGCTTGTTTTAAAGGTTTCTTCCAAAATCTCTGTCTCATATCAGGCAAGCCACATGCTATGTGACAGAGAAGGGATAACAAAACAAATTAAGAAACAGACTATTCTCAGTGGGGACTAGGTCTCCTTTTCCCATACGCTTTTGGTTTTGTTCTAACTCTCTAAAACTTTTGCTAAGGTATAAATCTTACTTCAAGATCTGTAAGCATATTGGGTAAGGTTATAAATCTGAAAAATCTGTAATACTGGGGTTGATAGTTAAAAATTTATACTTAGGTAATTTTAAAGGAACCCTATGGTGTGATGTCATTTTGGGATAAACCAACCCAGGAGGAAACAACTCCTAGCTATGAAGATCAAACCAGATGACCCCTCCACTATTTTCTATCACACTAGTTAGCATCCCCCTTATCAGCCTCAACCACTAGTCCCTCCTCTTTCTGTCTAGCCTTTCTGGTTTCCCTTCCTCCCTCCTTAGTGACAGGCTACCCACCCATTCAGGGCTGAGAATGTGGCATTAAAGCAGAGTCCTCAATTAATCATATATAAGGCCTCGCTTTGTGAAAACCAACTGGGTATCCAATCCCAATCTTCCACCACATCTTCTATGTTGTTTATATGATTCTCACTAACAATCTTCTCCCAGAGCCCATGAAGTTGAAATTCACCAAACTGATGACACTCATCCAGTTAAGGCTAGGGTAGTCCCAGAACAGCAACCCTGAATGGGATTATAATACCCCAGGGGAACATCCTAGATAGGAATTCATCTTTAACCTGCCTCCTGGCAGGTTATAATGGTGCACTCCACTAGGATTTGCTGAAGGAGGGAAGGAGCTTTCCAGGGTGGCTTGGGATTCGTGGATTTTTGTGGTCTGGTTCTGGGGCAATCTCAGGGATTAGCTCCTGTTTCAAGCTCAGGGACCTCAGGGATTGATGGGATTCTATGCTCAGGGATTGGTGGAATTCTATGCTCAGGGATTGGTGGGATTCTATGCTCAGGGATTGGTGGGATTCTATGCTCAGAGATTGGTGGGATCTTGTGCTTAGGGCCCAGTGGGGTTCTGCAGCCTGACTCTGGGGCAAGTTCAGTGATTGATGGGATTTCAAGACCTGGTCCTGCAGTCAAGTCAGGGTCAAGGTGTTTTTCCTTGGCTCCTTTTTACCCTATGATGACTAATTAAGCATACCTGCTGTATTCTGCCATACTTCGCTCTCTGTTTAAACCTAACACTCATATCAGAATCTTGTAGGTAGTGTAGCAGGAATCTTAAAAGTTCTTATTAATAAAAATCAAACTGGAGCCAGGTATTGGGGTGAATACTGGATGATCAGAGAAGCAAAACAAGCCACAGCTTCCTCACCTCAATAGTTCCTCAGCTGATCCTGTTTCCTCAGATGAGAAGCTTCTGTGTCCTCATCCCAATGGCTCTCAGCTGAATTGCTGCTCGAAAGCCTGAAGCTTAACCAGCCAAATGCCGCTAATATCTGGTCCTCATGCCTTTTTTAAATCTTTCTGCCTTTTACCATCACTCCCTGGGATTAAGTCTTGCTTTCTGGGATTAAAGGCGTGAGACACGATGCTTGGCTGTATCATTGAACAGATAGATTTCTGACTCTGGAATGCTAGGATTAAAGGCATGTGCTACCACTGCCTATCCTCTATGTTTAATATTGTGGCTATTCTGTCTCTGACTGCAGATAAGTTTATTAGGGTGCACAATATTTTGGGGAACACAATACCACCACAAGGTAGACTTGGAGTTATTTGCTAATCTATCACTCTTCCTGTTGTGGTCACATTGATTAAATTCCTTCATTTCTTTTATTGGTATTTGATATAGGTGATCAGGCCTAGTTTTCTGGGGCTCCTAGAACTGCAACTTTTGCTTAGAACTCAAGTAACAAAGCTATTGTAGCTTTGGGATACTCCTTGGAGATTATCTGAGGCAAAGAAGGCCTTGCATGTATGGCTACTTGGGTGTTATCACCCCAAAATATGGGTGGATAAATAAGATACATATCTACCACACACACTGCCATTTCGACGTTGTGTTCAGAGAAGCACTGATTATTTTGAGGAGGAGAAAAGACACTTGTGTAGGGAAAAAGATGCAGGTTTCCAGTGTCTAGGAAAACATGCTGTTTGGTTATCCATGATGCACATAATGGAATCAGGATTCAGAACAGTCAGCACTTCATCTATTGAATCCAAAATTTCCTCCAACTTGTTTGACAAGATCTTTCCTCTCAGAATATTGACCTCAATGACATCTTTACAGGACATTATCAGTTTGGGGGAAAGTATTTGTCCTATGGCAGATGGGTCTGTATTATTTTTGCTATTCAGAGGATTTCTATATAATATGTTTTCACAGCCATGCCCAAGAGCAAAACTCTCTTCCTGGGACACATCCCCAGGGCCTAGCAGCTGACTCTATCTGCTGATGATAATGACTCTCCTTTACCTGGGGCTGTTGAATCTCTTGTGTGTGTTTCCCATGAGCTGCCTCTGATGCTCCTGATGATCTTGTGCAATGGATATAACATCCTTCTCAGTCTGTCAACAAGAAGAATGAAGTCATGCTTATTAAACTGTCAGCTCAAGACATGTGGCCAAACCAGGACAGAGGCACAGTCTGGCTGGCTCCAACATAGTGTTTGTTTCTATCATAGAGTATTTATTTAAAGGGGGTTTATTTACAAAAAGAAAACCAAGTTGAGAAGCAAATAAATTCACAACCCATCTGAAGTGTACACACACACACACACACACACACACACACACACACACACACACCATTTAATTTATTCTTTATTAGTTTCACAGGTAACCTTAAAATCCTCAAGTCCAAATTATTCTTTCCTTCCTTTCCTCTTCCTTCCTTCCTTCCTTTCTCCCTCCCTCCCTCCCTCCCTCCCTCCCTTCCTCCCTCCCTTCCTCCCTCCCTTCTTGCTTTCTTTGCCATTTGCAAATAACAGAAGTGAGATCTAGAGAAAGTGAAATATCTTGCTCATGACCCTCTAGCCAGCTGCTCTCTGAGTCTACATGATCACCAATCCCTTGGCTCTTGTAAGGATCTGTTTTCAAGCTTGAGAAGATGACAGATGACAGATGACATGACTATATTGTAGCCAGCCAACTCTTCAGTCCTGGCTTAGTCTCATGTCTTAGTCTCATGACTCAATAAACCTGAACTTCTTCTCATCCAAGAGACTGGCTGTTACCAAGGAGTTGGCTTTATAGTGTGAAGATTCAGTTGAGGATCCCTCAACACAGCTGACCTGACACATGTGGATACATGGGGAACGAGGCCTGCCTTTCTATCTGCAAAAGACATAACACAATAATTAAACATGGAAGGGTAGGGACTGAGTTAGTTAGCACTCTAGATTTCCAAAAGTTGTTCAAATGCAGAATGTGGGGAAGTAGTACAGGCTTAGCTGAAATTTAAGCTAAGTAGAAGGTGGAAGATACCTCACTGTATTGGGCCCAGAATCCGTTGCCTTCCAGACTCCTGCCTCCAGCCCACCATCCTCTAGATGGGAACTCCTAATGTAGGATGGCAGCCAGAGTGTTAGACTGTGTGCTCAGCTCAGCCCCAGCGAGACTGACAGTCTCATCAACACCACCTTTTCCCCGTGGAGCATCTTTCCACCTCCCTGCACCTCTTACTTGCTGGCTTTTTTTTTTAATTGTTGTAAATTGACAATTTGTAATTGTATGAATTTATGTGATACGAAGTGATGTTATGATTTATGAATACAATGTGGAATAATTAAATCAAGCTAGTTAGCATATCCATCACTTTATGTACTTAACATTTTTTTTGTTATGAGATTGTTTGAAATTTACTCTTAGGAATTTTTAAATTTACAATACTCTGTTATTAGCTATATTCATCATGCTGTGTAATAGAACTCAACATTAAGGAAAACATTAGCATATTCCTCACTTCTTTTCACAACCATCTCTTTCCCACCTCTTTAACCACTGTTCTCTCTTCTGCTTCTGTGAGCTCAAGTGTTCTAGATAACACACATAAGTGAGGCCATGCGGTATTTGTTCTTCTCTGCCTGGCTTGTGTGGCTTAGCATATTGTTCTGTGGTTCCCTCTGTCACAAATAACAGAATTTCATTCATTTTTAAGACTGAATAAAATTTCATACCACAATTCCTTTATTCCCTCATCTGTTCATGAACACAGATTAATCCATAATGTCGCTGAAATGAACACTGATTACATGAGAAAAAATATTTGACAAAATTTGACATCACTGTATGAAAATGCTCCCAACTAATTAAATATAGGGAAATGTAGAGCATCATAATTGAGACCATAGATAAGAAATCCACAAATAACATTACTTTTGATGGTCAAAAATTCAGTCTTTCCTCTGAGAGCTGGAAAACAGCTAAGATGCCCTGCTTACCACTCTTGCTTGGTATAGTGTTAGGGATTCTTGCCAGAGCAACTATACAAGGAGAAGATAAAAGGTTTCCAAATAGGAAAAGAAAAAGATTAAATTGTCATGATTTGGTGCTGTCCTCATTGTATCTATAGAAAACCTACAGATTCCACAAATAACTGCCAGAATAAGGGAATGAATTACAGTTACAGAACACAAGGTTAACACACAAAATAAGTAACATCTGGCTATGCAAGCCATCAATCAAGAGCTTAAATCCATTATGATAGCCAGGAAGAATGAAATGCTTAAGAATAAAGTTAACAGGGAGATAAAAGACCTATGTATTTGAAGTTCTACATATCAAGAAAAGATTCTCAAGAAGATACAAATAGATGGGAAGATTCATATGTCTATGAATCAGGAAAATTAATATTTAAAAATTTGTATTTCAATATGGTTTTATATAACTAAGACTATATAAATTCACAAAGAATCACAACAGAAAAAAAGGCAAATATCCGTGTCAACCACGAAATAAGAGCAAGTTGCAAAGAATCCTATACCCTGATCTCCAGATATACAAATGTAATCAAATTATCATGGCATTTAAAAAAGCATACACATCAACAAACTGAACAGGATAAAGACCCTAAGAATGAAACAATTTGTGTTAGCTAAGTTGAACTTTGGCAAAGGCATTGTAGAGGTAAGGGCTAACTTCCAACTTGACAGAATCCATAATCACCTAGGAGATGGACCTCTGGTGGATTATCTTGATTGCATTAATTGAGGTGAGAAAGAAAACTTGCCCACTGTGGGTGGTGCCATTTCATAGGAAGGAGAACTGAGCTATATAAAATGGAAAAAGCAAATTGAGCTATAATATTTGTCTCCCACTCTTTCTTTTATTTGCATTTATTTTTAATTATATGTATGTTTGACAGTATATATAGGGTTATGTGGGCATTGGGAATTGATCTTGAGCCTTCTGCAAGATCACAACAAGCTCCCAAATGCCGGGCCACTTCTCTAGTTCATCCATGCTCCTTGACTGCAGATACAATGTGACCAGTTCTCTCAAGCCCTAAGACAGTTACTACACTGCCATCACGGACTTTAAGACAGGACTCTAAGCTAAAATCAAGATTTTCAGAAGCTGATTTTGTCATAGTATTTTATCATAATAATAGGAAAAGAAAACCAAGGCAAGTGCCAGAAATATGTAATGGAAAAAGTAGCAGTAAAATATTCTCCTCTAGAGACCATGACTTCATCTGCTGTGGGGTAGTTGGCTAAATTTATAGGAGCAGGCATGAGTTCTCTCCTGTTGAGAGGGCCTCGAGTCCAATTAGATGGCTGTTGGTTACCCCATGATATAAATACTACTGTATATCTTGGGTATATCTTGCTGGTCATTGTCCTACAGCAGTGTAGGACTGTTAATTGATTCCCCTTCTTGGCAATTCCATAGCACTTTCAGGTAATATGAAAGCTAGTCCACAGGGAGGAGGCTTCGAGGACAGCTCCAGCTTGATTCCTCCAAGTCCCATGTCTGAAGTGTGTAGAGTTTTCCCCAATAAAATCTTACCTTAAGGTTCTGGGAGGCAACCAAGAGCAACAGAAATAGCCTGTATTTTCCTGGAAGTCTCTGAAACTTCTCTCATTGACTACTCAAAAGACACTTCCCATGCCTGCCACAGGTGTTTTGTTAGATATTCTATGGCTTTTGGGGAGTGCATTATCACTATGAGTGGCATAGCTTTATTTAAAGTGTTCATATTTTTAAGTAAATATAAAATGTCTCCCCATGGCCTTTTCAATTATCCTGAGTGTTCTTTACCTATCCCCACTTCCTCTCCCTGTGAAAAAGAATAGTCTCTTTAGTCAATGGTGCTTGGAAAAGTAGATTTCCATGTGCAAAAGAATAGTCTTATCTCATATTAGACACCAAAGTCAACTCACAGTGGATTAGACCCTTAAGTGTAAGACCAGAAACTTTTAAACTATCAAAAGAAAAACATGGGGGAAATTACACAGTAATGTTCTAGGCAATAACTTTTTAATGTGACCATGAAAGTGTAGGAAACAAAAGCAAAAGCAGAGACATGGGATTATATCAAACAAAAAAGTTTATGTACACCAAAGCAAACTATTAGCAGTGTGCAGAGACAAGCTACAGACTGGAAGGATATGTTTGCAAACTATGTGCTTGACATAGGATTAATAACTAAAATATGTGTAGGACATTAACTCGGGGAAATCAATAGTAAAAAGAAAAAGAAAACATTGGAAACATAATCAAGAGTCTATCTAGTACCTAAACATCTCTCCAAAGAAAGCATAGAAATGGCCACCAGATACGTGGGAAAGAAAAAAGCGCATCTTGCTTATCGCTAGGGAAATGCAAATTAAAACCACCTTGAGATCTAATGACTTACCTGCCAGGATCTGTTGCTGGCAGAATGGGAAGGTCCATGTTGGGAAGGATGAAGAGGAAGAGAAGCGGATGCATTGTGGGTAGTATGTAAATCACTACTGGCATGCAGAACAATATGGTGATCCTCCTGAAAACTAAAACCAGAATTGTCTCATGATGCAGTTATCTCCCATCTGGCTATTTACCCAAAGGATCTGAGGTGGGTCTGTTGAGATGTCAGCGTTCTCCTGGCTGCTTATTTTAGCTCCTTGCTTTTGTAACTTTCTTTTCCCTCTTTTATTTGTTTCCTCTTCACTTTCCAGTCTTTCTTAAAAGGCCAGTATTATTCTCTCCACAGCCCATAACATATCTACTGCAAATACACATCTGGTTGCCACCCAAGATGTTCCCTCCTATTGCTCAATCTGTAGTTATTTCTACCACTATCTTTCCTTTGACCATTTTGTCCTTATTTTCTTTAATCTCTTTATATATTTTTCCATTTCTAACACCTCCTCCATGTCTAATTCCCCTACTCCTTATCGCCTCTAACACAAGTCACTGTTTTGTTTGGGGTGGGGTGGGATGAGGCTGGGACAGAAAAAACTTTTCCAAAGAAACAGGCATGGCTGTGGCTCAGTGGAGTCTGGATAATTCTTTGTCCTGAATCTGGATGAGTTTCTGTTAGGGCCAGTATCTGGATGCTAGTGAGTGAATTCTCTAAGCACAATGGGCCCTGTGAACTGGAGTCTGATCTGTGTATTATAGGATGTTTCCCAGGACCATTGTCTCAACTCAACAAATGTCATTAACACCCACTTCCTGACTTGTACAATTAAGAACATCTTGAGATGGTGACAAATGTCCCCTAGAGGAAAATACCCATAGTTTCGAACAATAATCTAACCTTTAACCTCCCCTGGAACCATAGACTGAGATGAGGTTTCTGATACACAGGGGTTTTTTTTGTTGTTGTTGTTTTGTTTTTTTGTCTTGTCTTCCCTAACTCTGATCTTTCCTACCCCCTCCTTATGCTTTTGAGGTATATCTCTTCAGTTTCCCTTCCCTTCTCACATGATAGCTTGTTGCTCTTCAGTCTCAGACTGTTTTTTTTTTTTTTTTTTTTTTTTAAGACTCAGATTAAGTCCTTTAAATGCTTCTTGCAGAAGTGGCTCTGACAGTGTTCCATCTGTGCCCGCAAAAGGTCAAGGTGTCACTTGCCTGCTCAGGGAACTCAGCTTCTGGGTTCCCAGGTGGTTAATGTCTGTTTGATTAGCTGTAAAACAAAATCCAGAAAATGCCAGGAGGCAAATCTCGGTTCACCTTTCAGATGGAAGTATACTGCCCAGTCGGCGAAGGGGGTGGTGAGGGCCACAGCTGTTCAATTCGCAACAGGTAAGCCAGCAAACAGACCGGGCTCCAGTGTGGCTCGTCTTCGCTGCCATCCCACCTGAGTCACCTTCAAGCTTCAGCTGCCAAGTCTTGGCGAGGAGACAGCTCAGTCCTCTTTGCTCCACTTCCTGTTCAGCAATGCCTTCTCACTGGGCACTGACCTCCAAGCCAACCCCTGCCTTCCATTGCCATCTCTCTCCTTTCTTCTTAAACTCCTTCCCGCTTACCCCTGCAGCGGGCAGGCCAGACTCTTCTTGCATCCTCATCTTTTCTCAGAAATGCATTTCACACTCAAATCTGCTAAAACAAATGCCTAATGAATAACGGGAAACAGACAGATAACCCAATGAGCTTTCCCTACCTTCTCTTTGCTGTCCCTGCACCACATCTGTTCAGATTTTCTCAGGACTCATACATCTGAGTGTGTCTATGTGAGGACTCAGGAATCACCTGTTTCTATGTGGTTCACATAGCTGTGGCTCCTGCTATTTGTACTTACTCATACCTTGCCATGACCCCCCCACTCACCTGGCCCTTTGCTTGGGAAGATATCACCTCACCTGTAATTATGATTGCAGCATCAGAAATAGGTAATGATCCAAAACTTGGCTCTCTCCTATGATGAGTACAGATGAGCAATGTATAGAGAAATGTGGCAACAGACAGAATGCCATCTTCATCCCGGGAGCCGAAACAAACGAATCACCCATTGAACTGGGCATCTCTGATGTGTACACATACTCCCAGGATAGATATTCTTTTCAACTGCATTTAGAATCACTTAGGAAACCCATCTGTGAATATGTCTTTGAGGGTTTTACCAGGTGCCTTGTACTTCTGCTGCCAACCCTTCATTGTAACAGTTTACTGTGTCTTCATAAACCAGAAGCCAAAACCAACCTTTCCTTCCTCAGTTGGTTTGTGTCTTTTGTCGTGGCCATGAAAAATAACTAATCTGTCCCTGCCCAGACCAGTGACTCTCCACCTATATAACTGCTTCCCACCAGATTCTATTACTCTAACAAAATAGAGGAGGACGAGGCTCCAGAATTTATAAACAAGACGGGTTTATTTAGCTTATTTGAGGGGAGGGCACAAATTCCAAACAGCACACCCTGGCTGTATCACCACATGATGGGTCCAGCCTGACTTCCTCATGATGTTTCGATTGCTCTTGACTGGGCCTGTATGGAAGGTGGGACTGGTCCTGAGGTGGAGATTGTAAAAACCTGCATCAATAGAGCATGTGCGCATCATCTCAAAGTCTCGCGGGTGAATTTCAATGACTGTTCAGAAGGCTGAGCCTGGTCCATCAGCCCCACCAATCTCTGCGGCCCTCTGCAGCTCTCCCCGTGCCCCTGCCAATTCTAACTCAAGAAGAGTGGGCCTATCTCTGCGGGAGTGTGTTGTTATGTGGCCCCAGCTTTCACAAACAGGATGTGTGTGTGTGTGTGTGTGTGTGTGTCTGACTGCTGTCTTCCGAGCATCTGTCACTCTGCAGCATTTCCTTTATCATCCCAGCAAATTATTTAAACACTACCCACTGAACCCCATCTGTCACTGCACCCCATCGCTGTCAGGGCCTGCTTCCCCAGGTCTGTGAAGAAACTCGCTGGCAAAGGCTCCGTGCCAAACAACGGGGCAAATTAAATCAAAGTGCGCTCCGGCACCCAGGGGGAAAATGCACATCAGCTTTGACTTATTGCATGGAGCGCACTTACAAGAGAGAAAGCAGCGGCTTTTGTCACTGCGAGGGGCCATGAAAAATGAATTAGGGCCTCTGCTGCGAGAGGGCATGGAGGAGAATCTTTCATTCTGAGACGTTGTCCTCTCTCACCTTGCAAGGAGGCAATAATAAAAGAAGAACTTGTGGTAGATCTGAGTCTCTCCAAGGTTGGACTCTATCCTCAAGCCCTCCCGGGAAGAGGAAGAGAGTAGGGTGCTGAGAGACTTTGAGAATCTTGGAAGTAACCTGACAGGCAAAGCATTTCCGGAAGGTGGGAACCTGAGCTAGGTGGCGGGTGAAGAGCATCTCCTGCAGAGGGGAACAGGAGCCAAGCTGTGGGGATGCTTAGGTGCGGTCCTCACCTTGCTCAACATTGCTGCCTGGGGACTTCTGCAGAAGCCGCCTGCACTAAGGGCATGGGAGTAAACATTAGTGGATCTTCACTTTGCGCTTCTTCCGGCTTGTCCTCTCCACCTTTGACCTCCTTCAGTCTCCCTGATTTCTGTTAGTTAGTTAGTAATTTACTTTTGCTCACTTTTCATGTAAGGAGTTCCAAAACTTTCAAAGCAGATGCTCATGACCTCCTGCTTGTATTGTCAAAATCAGGATTCCATATCACATTCCTCCGGTAACTCCAAAGCCCAGGCCCCTCATCAAGAACCCTTTTCCATCCCCCTGTCCCTCTCCGAGGCACAGCCCATTTGTTTTCCTATAATGAGGGAGGGGCCTTCGATCTCCTAATAGATTGCTCACCTGCCACACTAATGGAGCTGGCATTTACTGCCGGTTAGCTGGGGAGCCTTACCCACCAGATGCATTTGTACTTTGTGACAGCGGGAACGCAGGGACAGCTGCTCAGGCATTTCCAATACAGGCACAGAGCCTGACTGGGGACAGCACAAGTCCATCTTCCAGGAGGGGGACGATCCATGAACCATCTCTAATCAGAACCCAGAGAAGAACATTCAGCCTGGTGCTCTGGGAGTTGGAGATGCATGGCTGGCTATTATTTTGTCAGGCAGCAAACTCATCAGACAGAAGGACACATTGTCCATAGTCTGTCCTCATCTTAGCTAATCTTCTCTGGCTCCTGAGCAACCATCAGTGGGTGAATACACTTGATTATCATGCATTTTCCCCAAGTTCAGAGACAGGTTTAGATAAAAATACACTGGGCATTGGCTTAATTGGCTGGTAAATTTTCTGTTAATCTTCTTGGGGATGTTTCAATGTCACCTGGTGTTTTGGGTTTGTTTCTGGACTGCTGATACATCCTAAATAGATCGGATTACCTCACTGAGTCTCTGGCTTTTCTTTTTTTCTTTTTTTTTTCCTGAGACAGGGTTTTTCTGTAGTGTTTTGGTGCCTGTCCTGGATCTCTGTAGATCAGGCTGGACTCAAACTCACAGAGATCCACCGGGCTCTGCCTCCCAAGTGCTGGGATTAAAGGCATGTGCCACCACGACCTAGCCGTCTCTGACTTTTCATACTCTCTCAAAACTGAGTAAACCTTGGAACAACACGGCCTCATGTTAGCCCAAGGTTCTGGCTGTGTTTTTCCTAAGTGTTTGAGTTCATATGACTTGACTGTCTTTCAATCATCATTGACCAAAAGGGACCTTTTCGGTTGGGGATTTAGCTCAGTGGTAGAGCACTTGCCTAGCAAGCTCATGGCCCTGGGTTCGATCCTCAGCTAAAACAACAACAACAAAAACCTAAAAGGAACCTTTTCCCATCCACCACTTGCATTCAGCGCAAGTGCTAAGACAGCACACAAGGAAAGAATAAGGTTTATGGCTCTGTCAAAAAGAAAACAAACTACTTCCAGACTGAGCAAAGTGTCCCTGTGTAAGCCCAAGGTTTCAAACAGCCAGCTCATGCACTAAGGACAGGTCCTGGTCCCACAGACTGGGTGCCTCCCAAGCAGATCAAGCTATTCAATTGTCTCACTTATCAAGAGGGCCTGATCCAGCTGGGGGCTCCACAGCCTTTGGTTCATAATTCATGTGCTTCCATTTGTTTGGCTATTTGTCCCTGTGCTTTTTGCAATCTTGGATTCAACAATTCACGCTCTTGCAGACCCTCCTTGCCTGTACTGAATCCACCAGGTTTAAATGAATCCCCAGGGGTGCCTTGATCCTGGAGGACATGGGAATGGAGGGGAGGGGCTGGGGGGAAGGTGGGGGTGGGGCGGGAAGGGGGAGGACAGGGGAACCCATGGCTGATGCATAAAATTTAAAACACATAATAATAAAGAAAAAATATTTAAAAAATAAATCAAACAAACTAAAAAGCACAGGCTCATCAGGGTGGTGAGTGAGTTTTCATCTATGTGATAGTGACAGTCACTCTTAAAGCATGTGACAGTCCAGCCAAGTGCTCAGCTGAATTCCATCAAAGCAGCCCAATCACTAAGGCTAAGACTTTTGTTCAGAAGCCTTCCCTGTTAATTCCTTCTGTTTTCTGTATGTAGATCACCTGTGATTTAACTGTTAGAATTGTTAATTATCTCTGTGAATTTCATGTAAATATTGACCACCTCACAAGCCTCCAGACTCTGAGAATTACCGTTAAGTGGTACAGTTGGTAAGAGGAAAACAGTATGGCTGTATTTTATCTATGGGGGTGGGGGGGATAAAAACAAATCTCTGTAATATTGAATCTATAAACTTGGGCCCCTATCGATGAGTTTTCTAAAACAATCATGCCTATCTCTGATAAGTGGAAGTTTTGATGGGTTAATGTTGTGAAGCGACTTGACTTCAATTATAGTGCTCAGACATAAATAGGGGAAGACCCAGGACAGAGTAACGTGAGCAAACTTGGGAGATACTCAGAGGAAACGAGAGAGAGCCATGGCAGACCAGAAACCACTGTTGTGCCCCAGCTCCTAATCAGACCTGGGTAGATGCTACAAGGTCAGATTGCTAAATTTTGAAACCTGCGATTAGAATCAGTGTGTGCAGGGACTTACCTTCAGGGACAAGTGAGGTGGACCCTGAGAAAGCAGGGGGTTCTGAGAATTGGGAAGGAGAGGACCATCAGGTAGTGAGTTTATTTACTCTGACTGTCACAAAACTCAAGAGTGGCCCTAAACTCAAATTTAAAGCCTGGGTTAAATGTCCCCTCCCTCCCTGTCTCTCTCCCACTTTCCTCCATCTCTCCCTTTTCTCTTCCTTCCTCTTCTCTCCATTCTAGGGTCTCTGCTTACCCGGAGAAGAAGCTGACGCCACAGTTGGATCAAATGAAATTCAATAAGTATGTTTAAGGACAAGAGAATGCAAGTTCATAGACATTAGTGAACTTATCCAAGTCATACAGCTTGTAACCTGAAGGAACAGGGTTAATACATGGGTAGTTTGTTCAATATGAAAATAGACTTCCTGAAACATTTTGCCAGCTCATTAGTACCATGGAGCATGCTTATTTTTGTTTGTTTGTTTTTTTGAAAAATTCTAGACCTTTATTTGAACAAAGGTACTTCAAAATGTGGATGATGGTATTAGAAGTTATAGAAACTAAAGGAACAGTGTCCCTGAGGGGTCATGGGTATTATACTTGGCAGTATTGATCCAAAAAGGTCAGTAGAAACTTGATTGGTCTGTAGTATGCACAGCTAGATTATAAAATATTTCAAAGGATGATTTTTATTCACAATCTGGCCAAACTGACTAGTTTTGGCTGAGGATCCACATCAGAAGAGGGTCACCAGATGGGGAAGCCTCATCTCCAGGGCAGGACCTGAAACACAGCTGAGTTTTTAGGTGTTGGCAGTAGAACACTAGGGGACCTTCTGTTCAAATGTGCCCCAAACCCATTAAGTCATCAGCCTCAGCCTGGTTTAGAAAGTGGTTTATGGAGCCTTTGCTGTTTCCTCCTAAGCACCACTCCGAGGCATGTTCTCTAGCAGAGGCAGGCTGAGCACCACTCGCCACTGACACTCCCAAAAAACTTATGGAACTAACACCTTTAGGAATGATGAACTCTGCCAGAGTTGGCTCCCCTCAGTCAACAATAATACAGCCCTGGGTATGTCAGCTGAAGAAGAGATGGGACATTCCTTTAGGGTGGCCTCATACCTGAAATCACTTTCCTTTCCTTTCCACCCGTGGAAAGGTCAACTTTTCGTAGAGGAAACAGCCACTCCTCTTCTGAAAAGTCACAGTGGTGTCGCTTCCCTGCCAAAGGGCTCTCAAGAGCAGGCCCATATAATTACTACATCTTTCTGAGCCTCACTCTCCTCACCACTAAAATTAGTATGGGTACACTCCCCATTCCACAGAAGGCACATGGGGGCTCCAAGGAGAATGAGTGGACTTCTCTAACATAGGTCAAAATGGAGGCCTGAGTATATGAGAGTGAACAGCTCTCTCTGTCCTTTCCTAGTATTTATTACACTGTGAAGACCATGGCAACTCCCAGGACAAGCATCCTGGAGAGAGAATATCCAGGCTATGTCCTTCATTCGTTCAGAACTGGTTAAATGCAGAATTGCTGGTTCAATTGCCCATATTCCAGGACGTCATTTTAGATGGAGGCTTCTGAGACATGCCTTTTAAGATTGAAGATGGGAGCACAGAAGGCCACCTGAGCACAATGGAAGACAGAATGCTTGTACCTCATTGTCTAGAGAATAGATGGGTTTCAGCTGCAGGAGAATAAGACCTGCCAATCAAACCGTCTCAATAGAGCAGGGGGAGATAGATTTCAATAAGACAAATGAGTATAAATATTGTGAGTGGAGGAAGGGAGGAAGCACACAGATCGTGTTTGACTAGTCACAGTGGGGAAACTTTCCAAGAACTTCACATGGGGAAGCACTTGGAGCTGAGGCAGGTGGTTGGGTTAAAAGCAACAGGCAGATGCTAATGTGAAGTGCCCATTAGTGAAGATTCTTCAGGATGGAGGGGATTCTGAAATGCTGGGCTGACCCCTAATCTACACCAACCCCAGTCACATGAGATGAACATTCTGCTTGTTACTTCACTGGTCTTCCCTGCTCTAAATCTGTAGGGAACCCTTCAGGCAAAGGGTCTTTAGCCTCCTCCTTAGAGACGGGTCACTCAGAAATTCGCCCCATCTCACATCTCCAGGGCTACAATCTCATCCATAGCCTCACAATGCTGTTTCATGGTGACTCCTGGTTCACCTTCATACTTAAAAACCTAATGCCTACCCAGGTCCCATGATCCTCTGTGTGTCAGCCCCCTGTAATGTCTCTGCATCCCATATAGTGAAGCCACCAGATGTTGTTACATCTGCCCAGTGCTACACCAAGGCCCTTACTCTGCATTTTGCATTCCCCTACCTCATCTCCGCAAGATGTCCAGGTGGTCTGATGTCCCATGCCCCTGACCTGGAGGATTACAGCTCCTTCCACTCTACAAGCCCCACCCCTTCCATTTGCTCCAATTTTTTATTTTTTATTTTTATCAGAGGCTTCCCCTTTTGGGGGACTTCACCCAACAGAGTGTGGTGATGTGATATGCCTTCCTAGAGAAATTCTTTGTACCCTGTCTGTCTCTTCTGGCAGCTCCTTCTCAGGCTGATCCAGGGTGTATCTCTGCCAAAACTCCATCAGAGTTGATCAAGTTGCTGTGGCTATCCTCACACAGAGATCTTACTTTGTGTAGCGAAAGCATAAAGCCATGGTCTGCAGTGGATCCTACAGAACTACCGTGAAAGTACAATAGTCTTTGAAGAGATGAGTAACTGGCCTCAGCCACTCTGTCCTCTGGCCCAGATTTTTGTGATGGCCTACTAGTCTAACTTCACTTTACCACGTGATGTCACTGCTGAAGTCTGTTCACAAAAGCAGCATTCCAAGTGACCTGCTTCAAGCTGGGTCTTGCCATTCATTCCCCTCCATAAATTCCTGGCAAGCTTCCCATCTCACCCAGCCTGACCTCTGAAACACCTTCCAGGTCATCTTTCCCCATCTGAAGGGCAAGTTCACCTTCATAACTGAGTAGTTCTGTCATGGCATCATGTGAAACGCAAGACCCCTGACACCATCCCCTTGTCATGTCCCCTTGTTCTGTCCCAGCTCCACTTCCCTGCAAAGCTGGCTCTCAGGTGTGGGGCTCCTACTCATGTGACCCTCCATTCACTTGCCACTCACATCATCTTCCCTTCCAAACACTTTCTCATATTTTATAGTGTGGCCCGATTGAGAACTATCCAAATACCACATTCCTGATGCTTTTTCTTATCTGACCCCATCTTCAGTTTATTTTCCTCTATTCACATTTAATTATTACTCAAGGGGACCCATGCTATTGTTTAGAAATCCCTGCTAAATATCTTATTATATCACTCACAGATTCTACCTTCTATCAAATACCAGATGGTGAACCAAATTCAGCCAAGTTCTTCCCCACTTATAACCAGGTTGCCTTACCTCCATTCCAGCATGTTCCTCACTTTTGACCTGAGAGTTTCTCAGAGTAACCTTTGCATGCCTCCTCCTCCAGCACCATATCCATAGTTATTTATGTATAATACCTAAAGACATGCAGGCTTTTTCTTCAGCACTGGGCTTCCTGGAGCCCTCAACTTTCTCCCTTCCCCCACTTCAATAGAAGTGTCTTCTAATATCCACCTCAAAACTCCTGCGCCCTTTTAACTATCACCGTGTTCTAAAGCTACTCCACAATTTTAGATATCTGTCAGTATCACCAAACTCTGCTTGTTAAAGGCATTATGTGTGAATTTAATTATAAAGCAAGGTATATGTCACAGAAGAGTCATGAATGAGTACAGCAAACACATGCATTCTGCCAGCTGCAGATTGAATGTGTCTCTCTTACATTGACTTAAAATGTTTTTTACTTTTAAATTTTTATTCATCTTACATACCAACTACAGTTTCCCCTCCCTCCCCTCCTCCCACTCCCCCTCACCTCTCCTACAGTCACCCCACCCCTCATCTACTTCCCAGAAAGTGTAAGGCCTCCCATTGGGAGTCAGTGAAGCTTGGCACATCTAGTTGAGGTAGGACCAAGCACCTCCCCACTACATCAAGGCTGAGCAAGTCATCCTACCATAGGGAACAGGTTTCAGAAAGCCAGTTCATGCACCAGGGATAGGTTCTGGTTCTACTGCTAGGGGCCCAATAAACAGAATAAGCCACACACTGTCACCTACATGCAAAGGGTCTAGTTTGGTTCCATGCAGGCTCCCCGGCTGTCGGTCCAGAGTTCATGAGGTTCTTACAAGATTGGGTGAGCTGTCTCTGTAGGTTTCCCCTTCATGATCTTGAGCCCCCTTGCTCATATAATCCCTCCTCCCTCTCTTTGACTGGACTCACAGTGCTTGGCTGTGGATCTCTGTATATGCTTCCATCAGTTACTGGATGGAGGTTCTAGGATGACACATGACAATTAGGGTAGTCACCAATCTGACTGCAGAGAAGGCCAGTTCAGGCACCCTTCTCCACTACTGCTAGGAGTCTTCTCTGTGATCATCTTCATGGATTCCTGGGAATTTCCCTAGCACCAGGTTTCTCCCTAAACCCATAATGGCTCCCCTCTATCAAGATATGTCTGTCATTGCTCTCCCTCTCCCTCCCTTTCTCAACTCACCCATCCCCTTCCCTCATATTCTCCCCCCCCATTCTCTCTCCTCTATTTCTCCCCCCCCCCCCCGTTTACCCAGGAGATCTCATCTATTTCCCCTTCCTAGCTCAATCCATTCATCTCTCTTAGGGTTCCCTTGTTACCCAGCTTCTCTGGGGCTGTGCATTACAGCCTCAAACCCACTCTCTATACCGATTTTTTCCTGCCTACTATGTCTAATGTAGTGTTTAGCACACATTTATTAAGAGTTTAACATGACATTCCCATTCACTTTTACTCACAGTTTGATGACTGTTCTTCCAAATTTTTTCTGTCTATTTTTGTACCTGTGTATATATAACAGAGTCATCAGTAGTACTTGCTGTTCTTGCAGAGGACTCGGGTGGGCTTGGTCTCCAGTACTGACATGGCAGTTTACAAGCTTCGAGTTCACCTCCAGAGGACTCCATTGCCCTTTTCTGGCCTCTGTAGTCGTGGGGCACAAATGTGTGATACATACATACATGCAGGTGAACTCACATACCTACATAACATTGAAACAAACAAACAAATGAATCTTTCAAATGATAAGACCATGTTAAAATTGACTTAACTTTGTGATCCCTATAGATTTATAATTCTTGCGAAGAGTGCTTCTCAGTATCACCTCACAAACTCAAATGTTTGTGTGTTTCACAGGGATATTTCTATAAGGTGGATTATGACAGTGGAACTGCTTGTCAATAGGGCCTGTTGACTCTAAATGTTTATATCACCAGCCTATTTGCCCTCTGAAAGGACACCAATTAATGATCTCACAGGGCAGAGAAGTGTGGTGTGTCCCCCCCCATTCCCCATAGCAGACACTCTCAACACTTTACATTTCTGCCTCTGTGATATGTTGGAAGTTGAACCTATTTTTATTTGCATATTTGAGTTTCCAAGGGAAGTTATTCTATGTATTTTTCATATTTCATAGGTTTATTAGATGTTTGTATTTCCTGTGAATTGTTTGTCTGTGCTCTTCATCCATTTTTCTACTGAGTTGTTTATTGCTTTTAAAATTGATTTGTGCAAATGCTGTTTGCATTATGGATATTAACCCTTTGTTATAAACAGTGTACACATTTGTTCCCGTCTCTCTCCTGCATTTTAGTTTATTTTATAATTCCATTTGTCATACAACGGTTTTGATTTGTCTGTAATAAAATCTGCCAATCTTTTTCTTTATGGCTTCATCATTTCCTGATTTGCTTAGGCAGGCTTTTACACACACACACACACACACACACACACACACACACACACACACAGTGTTTTGTATTTTTGAAAGCCATTTTGAATTCCTTAAAAAAGTAAAGTCAAGACATAAAAATGGATGCATTTGAATAAGAGGATGGCACATGAGAAGGCAGTAGTAGCTTATATTTATATGGCACATTTACTTCCCACGTGTTTTTAGCTTTATTATCGAATTAGTCAGCTTCTGCAGTGTGTCCAATAGACAGAAGTGCCAATGGCAACCTCAAACAGCTGCTCACACACTTTCCTCTGTTTCTTTTGTTGCCACCCCTGAGGGACATGAAAATCTTTTCCAGGCTGAGACCTTGGGCTCCTAGCTGTGCTCCACTACCCCTGACAGCTCGCTGCAAAATGCTCTCCTAAGTCACCAGCTCACAGGTGCGGCAGAGTTGGGTGTGTGGTCCCCAAACTGTCCTGCATTCACTAATGTGTGGCCTGGATCCTCCTTGGCATCACTCGCCCTGACATTTATGATACCTAGCTGTTTCATCTGCAAGATAGAAGGTAGTGCGGCTGGCAGGGGCTTTACAAACACTACCCAAGAGGGCAGCTAAGAAGCAGAGAGTGGACAGATGGGAGGGCAGTGAAAGAAACGCCTTGCCCCACCACAGTGCAAACAGTTCTGTGCTTTCCTGATTACAGATGGAGATTCCAAGTGATGTGCCCAGTGTTAAGATGAGGCCTCACAGACAAGAAGAGAAGAAAGGAGGAGAAGGGAGGGGAGAGGAAAGGAGGGGAGGGGAAAGGAGGGGACTTTGAAGTCTCTAGTTCATTAGCTCTTGTGTGAGCCCAGAGTCTACCCTGTCCTCGCCAGAGACTATGATCCATGACTACTGTCACATCCTGGTAGGAATTGTCTTCTCAGTGCTCGGATACCAGAGTCTCTACTCTTCACTCTCAGCTTTGCGTGGCAATTAATTATATTGTACATCTCAAGCATTTTAAACAGAGCTAACAAAAAGGACTAGACATTTTTACTTTAAAAAGTCGATTTCAAAAGTCAGGGCGAGTGATGCCAAGGAGGACCCAGGCCACACATTAGTGAATGCAGGACAGTTTGGAGACCACACACCCAACTCTGCCGCAACCCGTGAGCTGGTGACTTAGGAGAGCATTTTGCAGCGAGCTGACAGGGGTAGTGGAGCACGGCTAGGAGCCCAAGGTGTCATGGCTTTTGTGGGCACATCTGGCTTCTACGTCATGTTCTTTTCATTTTTCAGCCATGGGAGCTCTAATAAATCGCTTACCTACTCTGTTTGAGTAGAGTCCTTGTCTGACCCAGAGAGGACAACATTAGGTTTGCTCTGACTTTCTTCCAGAAAACACTCGAATTCTCCATTGTCACTTGCACCCCATGCTAGTAGCTATGTTTGAATTTTTCCTTGCAAAAAGCCAACAAGTTAAAGGGAATATATTGTCAAAAAGTTGGTATTAAGGTGTTGAGGAAAAGCTGGGCTACAAACCAGCAGCATGATAGCTGATGGGGGACAAAATGGAGGTAGAAGATGGTGATGGTGGTGATAATGGTGGTGATGAAAGTGATGGTGGGCATGATGAAGACTCTGTCTACCTGCGCAGCAGCCACAGTTTCGGTGTTCCTTTGGTATTAACTCATCCAGTAAGAACTTGGACATGCCACTATGTTCTGCATTTCACCTGCAAGGAAACTCAGGCAGAAAGATTAAACACACAACTCAAAGGACACTCATCCAGTGATAGAGCTACAGTTCAAGTTTCAGCTATGGGTTTCAGCTCTAGCTGGTCACCACTGATGGAAGATACTTACTGCTAAGTAACCACTGTCACAGAAAACAGAACATTGCGCCATGTTTCTGTCTACTCACCAAGACTTTCCATCTCAGGTAGGAAATGAGAGGAAAATATGAAGCAAGAAAGAGAAGTACAGGCCCTGGGCCACCTTTGCCCTGATAGTTCTGGTTTCACAGAAATGCATATGGAGACTTGGGATCTGGGCTTTCTCAAAAGAGCCATGGAGCTTCTGTCCCTCATGCCAGGAGGCTGTGGAAAGAGGGACCACAACCATCCCTCCCTATTTCCAGGGTCTGCTGGTGAGAGTGGCCCTCAAGGCTGTGAACTGAGTGCTAGCCCAGGTGGGTTATCCCATTTCATGGGCAGCCTCCCTGGGGCAAGTAGCCAAAGAGAAGGTGCATCTCTCTGCATAACCCCCAGAACAGAGGGAACCCACTGAAACTCAGAAATATCAAAGCAGCCAAGAGTGGGGTTGGAACTCAGGCTCCTCCTCTACCTAGTTACAGGATGATCACTGAGTTCAGAGCCAAACATGGGCCACAAGTAATGAAGAGAAGCCTTTAATCTCTTCCTCTGAGATAGTAGCATGATAGAAGTTTTAACGATAGAGACCTTGAGAGCCAGAAAGATTATGCGATTTGAATGAGGTCTTACAGCTGCTTAAGCACAGCGGTAAGAATCAGGAGCCCTAGATTTGTGATTTTTTGCTACTGATAAAGAACTGATATGCTCACAGAAATTTAGGATTAGGCGGGAAGAGGGACTCAGAGAATAGTTGCATGTGTGTATAGATGCGTTTCTTCTACCTGTTTTGAAATACATGCATTTAATGGTTAAATGTTTTAGTACATGACTGAATGAGAGGTGGTCTATCCAGAGACTATCTGTAAATGTTTCATGTGAAATGAAAGGATCTCTGTATAGAGTATAAACATGGCTGACAGTTGTTGTCAGGGACCCTGTGATGGAAACAGGACTGGAGCTTAGGTGACACACAGGAGCTGTGGGAAGGGCACCTGCCATTTGTCCTCATTTTCCTGTGAGTGCCTTGTAATAAGGCCAGGCACTATCTCACATGCCCACCCCTGTTTCTCTCTCCTGGAGTAACTAGATCAAAGTAGGTTTCCTTGTGAAGGCTCGTTTAGTCTCATTGCAAAGATTCAGGAGATGAAAGGGTGGAAGTACAATCCAGGAGCGCAGAATCAATTAATTTGAAAAGTGTGGTGTAATGTATTGCAGCTGGCCATTTAGAGACACTGCTGGAATATTGTAAAGCCACTGGAAGACATGCAATCATTTAGAGGTATATGTTTCTCACCCTTTGGTCACATGACTCTCTGAATCTCCTAGGATATGCATAGACCTCCCCCAACACTGTGTGTGTGTGTGTGTGTTCCAGAAGTTGACCTCAGATGTCTCCATCATTCATTCTCCACCTTCACTTTTGAGATAGGTTCTTTTTTGGCCTTGGAGGTCATGGGTTTGGCTAGATTAACTGACAAGTGAGAGCCAGAGAGCCGTCTCCCAGACCGCCTCTCCTGCTTTTTGCACGAGTGCTGAGGATCTGAACTCAGTTCCTCATGCTTGTGTAGGAAGCATTATGCTGAATTGGCCATCTCCACAGCTCCCTACCTCTTTCTGTAGCTGTACCCAATGGATTTCACATTCACACCCAAGTCTTCATTCAGTTCTTGATGACCATTTCTTATTTTTATTCAAATACCTACATTTGTTTACTTTAAAAAAATTTAATTTGAAATAATACCATGTCCATGACATTTTTCCTTAGTATACAAGTCTGTATTTTCTTCAGTGTTCAAGAAGAAAATAAACATGAAAAAAATAAAAGATAATGAAACACATCCCTAAGAAGCCCATGTTCTCCTCATTTCTGCTAGGCACAAGGCTCTTTGGAGTCAGGGACTAGTTCTTGGAATGCCACCAAGGATCCTAAGTGTCATAAGGTTGTTATCAGCCAGTAGATATGACAAGAATGCACTGAGTAGATTCGGTATACAGAGCTCTGTGCCTATGAGACGTAGAACATGCATGACTAGAACAAGTATGATCCAAGCCTTTCACCTTCTATCTACATACCAGTCAGAGACTTGTTTAAATGGAGTGTGTCTTGTAAGGTAAACTTATAGATTCTTGTTGTCTTCATACTTACCAATTTTAAGGTAATTAGAATGCCTGCTCCACATCTTATGTGGATAAAAAGCCAGGAAACATATGTGCTGGGTGTTTTGTCATATCAGGTACACCTGAATCCCAACCATTCAAATGTAAGCATCACTGTCATGTTATATATTTTTAGATTCATATATTTATTTTGTGCATATAAATGTTTTGCCTGCATGCATGTATATGCATCACATGCCTACCTGGTACCCATGGAGGTCAGAAGAGAGCATTGAATTCCCTGAAACTGGAGTTCCATTTTGAATCACCATGTAGGAAATGAACCCAAGTCCTCTGATAGAATAAGTGCTCTTAACCACTGAGCCATCTCTCCAGTCCCAAAGACCATTTTAAAATGATTGACCAAAGAAAGCAAAATTCTTCCATTCTGCTTGAATGAGCTGGGCAGAAAACAGGATGCCATACTTCTTGACTGGTTCACTATGTCATCTGTCCCACCGTAAAATGTGCAAGTACCTCCTGAGAGACTGTCATGCTTCTTAACAAAACACTTTGCAGTAACAAGCCCATCTGATACGCAGACAGTAACATAGGTTTTATGTAGTTATAGGCCAGGGTTTATATCAAAATTGCATAGCCCAAAATGACACAGCCAGGGTTGGAATCAAGATACCTGACTTCCAATTTTGTGTTGTCTGCATTATAAGTGACAGTCCTGAGAATCACAAGGCTGTGCTGAGTGGAAGGTGAGGAAGCATAGTCATTGTGTGATTGGAGGGTTCTGGTAAGCCAGCAATTTAAAAATCTTGAAATGCCATCAATCAGGATCCAGCACTGTAAAACATCCACAGAGATATGTCATTTACTTCATCAAGCTACTTTTACTTTTTCTTTTTACAAATCAACTTCGTGGAGCTATAATTTACATACAAAGAAATCCAAACATGTTAAGGTTGATGGCTTTTGAGAAATTGTATATAGTCATGTAACGACCACCTTAATCAAGATATAAAACCCTTTCAGCTGGTGAGGACATACCTTCATTTCCATTCAGGGTTTTTCCTCTTCCCAGCACTCTGAGCCTGGAAAGTAGCAATGTGATTTCTACAAGATAGACAGGTTATTTTACATTGTGTTTGAATTCACACAACATTATTATTCATGGTAGGCCCCTCTCTGTAAGTGGGGTTTGCCTATGATGTCACATGTAGTCTACATTGTAATAATATATAATATCCCTCATGTATTTATTTTAAAATTTCATGTATTTACTTTTGTTCTTTCCCTTTTATTTTCTGACACTGGTCTGACAATGTAGCTAGCTCTGGTTGGCCTGAAGATATGGTAGTTGTTTCGCCTCTGTCTTTTGAGTTCTGCTTGGGATTATAGGCATCCACTCTCATTCCCTGATTTTATTTTAGACATTGTCTCTCTGAAACCCAAACTGTCCTCAATCTTACAGTCTTTCTGCCTTAGTCTCCCAATTTGATAGGACTACAGATATGGCCCACCATGCCTGGAAATATCACATTGTTTGTTGTTTAGTGCCTGCACTTATGTAAGGTCATTTAGATGATTTCTAGTTCCAAGTTATTATGAATATTTTTGTCATAAGCATTTCTATGCATGCAATTTTATGATATATGTTTTTATATCTTTGGTGTGAATGGCCAGATCAAGCGATAAGTGTACATCACACTTCACAAGAAAGGTAGAATTCAAGAGTTTGAAAAGGTGAGTGACCTCTTTCATCATGCAAAACAGAAGAAGTGCTTGCCATCTCCTCCACACCCTTCCCATTTGGAACTATGTCAGTCTCTAATGTGATAAGTAAGCAACATGTAACAAAGAAGGTCAAATGAGCCTGGTGGTTAGCATTCCAAGATAGAGCCAACTTGCTTGCAGCTCATCCACTATGCACATAGAGCCTGTGGCTTGGGGGCCCATTGACAAAGCTGTATAACTAACAGTCATGTGTTCAGCACAGTCATTTCTAGAGGAATTTTATCAGCCTCAAGAGAACCAATACTCTCCTTTCTCCCACCTCCCAAACCCCTCTTCAGCTATTATAATTTCCATCTCTATAGAATTGCCCCTTTGGGACATTTTATATCAATACCACCATGAAGTATGTGGGCTTTTATCACTATTTTGATGACTTAGCATATTTTCAGGTTCATTAAAGTTGCCACACATATCAAAACTTTGTTCTTTTTGTGACCCAATAATATTTTACCATGTAAATGGCCAAGATTTGTTTAGCCATTCACAAGTTAGTAGTCACTTGGGTTGTTTCCCTTTGGGGATTGTTATGTCTATTGATGTGTGTTTGTGTGGTGTATATTCATGTTTACAGTGGTAATATACCTAGGGATGAAATCACTTGGCTATATATGGTAATGTTGCTTAATCTTTTGAAAAGCTACCAAACTGCTTTCCAAAATCACATTTTCATTTTAATTCTCTCTGCAACATATCACAATTCCAGCATTTCAATGTCCAATCAAACACTTGCTATTATTTATCTTTGTGATTATAGTCTTTACAACGAGTGTGAAGTATTCTCTCAATACAGTTATGATTTGAATTTCTCTGTTGCTCAATGGTATGGGCATTTTTGATGTGCTTAATGGCCATTTATACTTTGTTGTAAACATGTCTATTTAGAATATTTTCCTACTTTAACTGGGTTGTCTTTTCATAGTAAAAGTTCTTCATCTCCCCTACATTTAAGTCCACTATCAAGTCCATCATTAACAAATATTTTCTCCTTTCCTGTGAGTTGTCATTTTACTTTCTTGATGGCAATCTTAAATCACCAAACACTTGCATTTTACTGAAGATTACTGTATGTTTATTTTTCTTCCATTGCTTGGACTTTCAATGTTTTAGCTAAAACCCCAAGAGCACGAAGATTTCCTCTGTTTTCTTTCTTTCTTTTTCATTTCAGTTAATTTTGTATACATAGAAGGTAAGGTACAACTTTCTCCTTTAGCAGGTGAGTGTCCGGTTTGCTCACCACCATTTCTGGAAAAGTGCATTCATTTCCCTTTGAGTTATTCTTATATTATTGTATAAGTCAAGAAATCTAAAATGTGGAGTGGGAGTTTGTATCAAGGCTATTAATGGCCTGTATACCTGACCATTTGTATTAATTTCTTCATCCTTTTGGTAAGGTTTAAAATCTGAAAACGTGACCCTTCCAGGTTTGTTCTTCACGTTCCAAATCATTTTTGATGATTGTTGGTCCACGTCTGTAACTTTTAGCAAAGAATACAGCTGGAAGTTTCATAGCAATCACACAGAAGCAGAATCAGTTTGGAGAACACTCCTATTTCAACAGCATCAAAGCTTCCAGTCATGAACATACAATGTGTTCCTAGTTATTCAGATATTCTTCCACGGTCTTTGATGGGGTTTGCAGTATTCAGGATAGAAGTTTCACACTCTTTTGTTCATTTTATCCAAGTATTTTATTCTTTTTGATGCTATTATGAAAGCAACTGTTTTGGTGAGGTTACTTTCATATTCTTTATTGAAAGTATATAGAAATCAAGTGAATTAGGTATGTTGATTTGTACCAGGCAATACTGCTAAATTCATCTACTACTCCAAATAGTGCTTTAGTGGATTTGTTACATATAAATCATTCCATCTATGAATAGTGGTGTTTTTTACTTCTTCTTTCCCATCTGTTACACCTTTTGTTCCATTTTCTTATCTGTTTGGTTCCATTTTTCTTACCTATGCACTCTGACTGGAACCTATAAAACAATGTTGAATAGAGATGGTTGAGAGTAGACCTCCTCTTATTCCTGCTTTAGTGGGAAAACAACCTTCCATGTTGACTGAAGAAGCTGCCTGTGATTCCTGCATTATTAAGTGTTTTATTGTAACACAGTATTCATTAATCCCCCACTTCATCTATTGAGAGGGTCATGTATTTTTTTCCTTTATTGAGTTAAAACACCATCTTACAAGAACTGATTTTCAGATGTCAAATCAGCCTTGTATTCCTGACACAAATGTCACCTGGCTCTATTCTATAATCGTTTTCTAGTGTGGTGTTGTGTGGTATGATGATATGTGCAGCACAAAGTTCAGATGTTATGTGTTCAGAACCAAGGCTTCAGTGAAGTCATGTGATGTAACAAAGGCAAGCACCTCCAAAAATATTTCAAACTCACTATGCATTTCATCTGAATTAATTTCTGGCCATTGTAAGTTTAAGAAGTTTTTACTGTTGCTACACTTTTTATGACCTCTATATTCAGTTACACACATGGGCTCACAACCTACACTTTTAAGAATCTCAAACCTTGCATGTGGGGTGGATTGGTGAATATACTGTGCCTTTGACCAGAAGGTCTTGATGTCTCTAAGACCTTTCAGAATAGGCAGTAGCTATAGACAATCATTGTTAATTTTGTTGGATGCTATGATTATTTTGGTTGATCTAAACAAATAACAGTTAATTGTAGAGATATATTCTGAAACAATTTCAGGAATAATGATATATGTTTGGAGTTTTGCAGTGGGTTTTCATTGCTTCAACTTTTCTGGGCCACACTTTCTGTTTAGATCCAGGGAACATCCATATATATCATCATGGCCTTCCAGCTTCCAAGCCACACACACAGATACTTCTGCATCTTCTTTGAAGCCTCTGCCTGGTTTCTCCTGTTCCAGGATGCCTGTTAGTTCTTGAGAATTCCTATTTGTTTGTTTGACCTATGATAAACTTGAGCAGTGATATCTCTGAATGACATAAGCACACACACACGCCCAACACACACACACTGATTGTGTAAACCTGCCCTTAAATAATATCCAGACACTTGAGGTGGGAGATTTGATAAAGACGCAGAGGGTCATTTTGTTTCTACTTAGAAAGTGTGACCCCTTGGATGGGAATATCTGAAGCCTTGAGGCAAACTTTGCTGCTTTTTGTAACAATTATTTGAAGCATCTTCATATGTCTGTGATGAGTGTTAACTAATGCCTCTGCCAGTCAGCCAGAACTCCTCCACATGGTTTCTCTATGAAGTGTCTCTATAAACCTCGCTTGGGCTTTCTAAGAAGGTGACAGTGTTCTGAGGCACATATGGATGCTACCAGAGCCCCACCCAGGTGCCCCTGAGTCCTCATTTGAATGTGAGGACTGTCCAAGTCAAGATGATGTGGGAAATATTACCAGAAAAAGCTCTTTCCCTCTGACTGTTATTTTACACTTCTCCATCTTTGACATTCCCTTCCTAACTTTGGTTTATGTTCTTTCTTTATTGCTTGGATGCAGATCATCCCTAGATAACTAGACCTGGATGCTTGCTTGTCTCATTCCACACCCTCTCTGCTTACCTCATGGAGGCTTTCAACAATGTCAGCTGACATGAACACATAATGAACAGATCCATGTCATTTGTACTTGACTTTCTCTCTCTCTCTCTCTCTCTCTCTCTCTCTCTCTCTCTCTCTCTCTCTCTCTCTCTTCGAGACAAGGTTTCTCTGTGTAGCTTTGCGCCTTTCCTGGAACTCACTTGGTAGACCAGACTGGCCTTGAACTCACAGAGATCCCCCTGGCTCTGCCTCCTGAGTGCTGGGATTAAAGGCGTGTGCCACCACCGCCCAGCCGACCCTCTCTTTTACTTGTTCTACAGGCCACTTTAGTCTTCTATTATCCAAATGGAAGAATATTATCCATATTTCTTCCCAATGGCCTCTATGGCATATTATTTCCATACTCCACATTCTTAGAAGGTGTCACCCACATTCCACTCTCCCTGACAGAAATGTGTTAAGTTAATTATTTCTCATATTTTTCAATTAAGTAATTCTTCTAAATTTCCATTCAATATTTTAGTCTCTCTTACTTTATTCCTCCTACCATCACCTATGCATGGCAATTTTAGCCCTTGACATCACTGCTCCATGTCTCATAAATCTATTTGTCCTCAAGCTTGTTCGTTCCCATCTCACCTTTTATTCTGCTCCAGAGGTCACTTTCTGTCACGTGTATTTTTTTATGGTCCTCCTCTGCTTGAATTTTGGGCCCACTCTCCATGCTCATCAGGGAATAGTCTAAAGCCCTAAGCTCCTTACACTTAGGATGCACATCCATATGTCCTTATGAAGTTCATCTTAATTCTCACTACTGTCTACACAATTCATCACATGCAAACATCTCATAATGCAAGGTATTCCCTTGTTCCTTGGTTCCTTTGGGTCTTTGCACCTGCTGTTGTCCTTTCTCTCCTTCTCTTGCAGGCTTTTTATTTGTATTTGGCTTCTCAAAGTCTTCCTGCTATTGTTGCCTCTGATCAGTAACTGCCTTTTGCCCACACACATTTGCATACCTACTGGACTGAACAAATCCAAAATCTGTAGCTTTGTGGCTTTAAGGATCTATGCTGTTTGCTTTGTGGACTTCCAGTATAAAATATCACCCTGTGACACAAATCAACAGTACATAGAGTTGTGTTATATGAATTTTTTTAGAGGCACCGGAGAAATGGTTAAGCAGTTAAGAGCACCCCCTCATGACTGCCTGGGACTCCAGCTCCAGGGAAACTCATGAACACCTACACTCATGTTCACACTTCCACACACAGATATACATATATACACACAATTTTAAGACAAATATTTTTTAAAGAAAGCATTGTTATGTAACTTTCTGCAGGCTGATGGTCAAAAGTCCCTTAATGGTCTTGGTGAAATGGTCAGCATTAAAAGCTCTTTCTGATTTACCTTAAAAGCTTCTCATGTCAGTATCCTCAAAGGAAAATCACAGCCTAACATCATTAAGGCCCAGAACTGTCTGTCAGACACATGCTGAGAGCATCAGCTAGACTGAGCCCTGGTGGCACCAGCCTGAGATCCTGCAGTGCATACCAGGGGAGTACCCAGGGCCATTTCATGTCCTTGTCTTCCAGATTGCTTCCAATGGACTGTGTATCTGCTTATGTGGATCCCACCCTGCTCTCAGAGTAACGAGCTTTGGTTGTTCATACAGCTATTTCACAAAGCCAATGTCATTGTCCAGGACACATCTGAGCAACTCAGCCTCAAGGGTAAAAAAAAAAAAAATACTTGAAGCAAGTGACATTCTCTCACCATTAGCAGCTCTCATGTTTTAAAGCCTCATTTTCTTCTTTCAGCCCCTATCACTTTGTGGATATTTTTATAATAGGCATAAATCTTCATTTAAGCCTATCTGACGCATAAATTGCCACATCAACACTGAGCATCAGCATTCAGTAACTGCATTCTGGGAACAGCTATAAATGAGACCCTGGGAGTAGTCAGTGGGTATTCAGAGCCTGCCTCAATATTCATTGGTCAAATAGTCCGTTAACCCATGGAGTCCATGCTTCAGTTAGTGATGCCTGTCACGCACCTGACGAGTGCAAGACACATTCTGACACAAAAGTAACATTGCCACTTTGCCTCCTAAACTGTCATCTGAAGGCCAATTTATAACAATGTCTAGGCAAACACATTCTGTACATAGAAACAGGAGTTCTTCCACAAGAGACATAGCTTATGTATGTAATGTGCATGTGAATATGCATCATTTTCCCACAATTTTACCTGTGGACAGATGCACAGATGTGTGTTCCCCTTTTCTGAAACTATGTTGTGCCCTAATGAATGACTGATGCCCTTTCTCAGCCACTGGGCAGTAACTCTGGGATAATCTTCTTTTGTTAATCTATACACAGTCTATAAGAACAGATGTACAAACATAGACATCTGCTGAAATGTACAGCCCAAAGCATGTCCAGACAGGAAGACTTCATACACAGGTCAAATATGGGCAGATTTTTCTCTCAGGTTCAAAGTGAAGATTAATCAAGTGATCTAAGAATTGATGGGAATTATGGTCTTGTGAGTTCCGGAAGTTATGGAAAACGACAAAAATTAAGTTCTTACCAGATGAAAAGAACACGAAATCTGAAAATTCTTTCAAGTCTTAAAAAAGTATTGTGATATTAAAACATAGATGAAATTTATTTTTTATTAAGTTCTACTTCTAAAATTTCAAACATTGTGCTTTCAACCCACAGCTTATAATGCTGTTATGGTTTATTGCCAAAAAGTAACTACATATTGATATTCTAGAAATGCCACAGGGCCTTTATGTAACTAGCTGTTATTTTACTTCAAAAAATAAATAATGCTTCCTGTTTTTACTTTTACTTATCTGGAATAAGCAGATATTGACATCTGCTGAAGTCAGTATAATGATTTATTTACCTGAGTTCAAATATTGACCAATAGGGAGCCTGGCTCACTCTTTATATTGAAGGACAATAAATTGTAATATCGACTGGGCTAAGACATCAATATTTGCATTGTTGTAAACATTTTTAAAAATCTTCATGAAATATTCCTCAGAAATTTTCTTGTCATCAGAGTGGCTGAGCTAAGGCTGTATGAAGAATAGCTTATGCCTAGAAGCCAGTGGGTAACCTGAAAAAGCCATAAATTGTTCCGGTTTCCAAGTTCACACAAAGACATATTGTACATATGTATATTGCTGAGCATTAGAAAACTTCAGATTGTCATCTCAAACCCCATCCTCAAATGCAAAATTTTTGTCTAACACTTCTCTGTAAAGAAAAAGCCTCCATCTTCAGCTTAAGTCTTGTGAATTTTATGTCGTCAGAAACATTTCGTTGTCAAAACAATGAAACATCATTAGTTCCAACTGGACTTAATAAAAATTTGAGATCTTGACTGCTAGGAAAGTACTCTAACAACTGAGCCATGTTCCTAACCTAAACATCCTTAAAATTCTTCTTAAATTTCTCCAAGGCAGTAAGGTCATGACCTAGTTTAGGCAGCCAGGGGATTCTAGCTAAATGCTTGATCATTTTTATTAACAAATGCAATTGGGGGCTGGAAATGTATCTCAGTGGTAGCATACTTATCTGGTATGCATGATGCCCTGTGTTTGCTCCCAGTACCGAGAGAGAGAGAGAGAGAGAGAGAGAGAGAGAGAGAGAGAGAGAGAGAGAGAGAACTGTAATTACAACAGCATCCTGATCAGAGATTAATGAGTTCAGGAAGATGAGCAAAGATGCTGCCTATTAATGCTTAAGTGTGAATTTGGATGGATAATTAAGCATTTAAAAATATTTGCATCATGGTTATATTCCTAGAGGATGAATTTTTTTAAAAGATTAAAATAAAAATTTGCTGTTGCCGAATCTCCTATTTAGGTTCTTCTTCAAAGCACACAGTCTCCGGACTGACAGTGCTTTTAGGGAAACGGGCTGGAATGAGAGGCCAAGATGGGCAAGGCTAACATGGACCTTTCCTGTAAAATGAAGGACTTCTGAGAAAGTGGAAATTTTCCTGCCAAAAATGATGGCTACAGATGTAACGGTCTGCTCTTTCTCTGAGCCCATGGCCAGCCCACTTTCTGTCATCATCCTGAAGTATACTCCCCTTCCATTCCCACAGCTCCCTTCTTCTGAGCTCTTTAATATCCCTCTGTTCTGGGATCAGACACTCAGCACAGGAAGGAAGTTCAGGCTGATTTCCCAAAGCAGACAAGCACTGGTCAGCAGATTTGCCCGGTGCCACCAGAGGGCTAGCCAAATTCCTAGGGTCCTCCTTTTGTAAAGGAAAGTCTCTGTGTTAGGTGAAAACATGTATGTGAAATATTTAGCAGAAGAGGAAACCCTCTTCTTCTATTGTTTTTCTATTTGCCTTGGGAAAAAGCGGATGACTACTCAGTACATTCATTCTCTAGGGCTGTCATAACAAAGAGCCCCACCCCAGTGGTGTAAACAACAAGGATTATTGTCTTAGATTATTGGTAGAGTTAGAGACTGACAGTACAAGGTGAAGTTGTGGGTCACAATGATTTGCATTGCATCCTGTCAAGGCATAAAAATGGTCACCTTCTCCGTGTTTCCCCAGTCCACCCTCTTCCTGGTGTCTATGCCCCAATCTTCTCCTTAGAAGGACACCAGCTGTATTGGATTAAGTTCTACCTCAATAGTCTCATTGCAAACCTAATTATCTCTATTAAATTCTGTTTCCAAAAATCCCACCCAGAAATGCTGGAGGTTAGAATTTCAGTATGTGGTAGAGATAATGGTGTAAGACTAAGTCTGTAGCGTTTATCATTACCCCTTGTGCCTTCCAGCTGTCTAACACAACCCTAGGTGATCTTGACTCAGCCTCACTAGGGTCGTCTATCACCACTGGTGGCTCTCAATTGCTCTAGTTATCAGGCTGGGGTTCAGGGTGCATTAGTCATCCAGGACTTCCAATCAAAGGAAGAGCTGGTCCCATCCAGGGGCCCTCTGCTGGAAGGGAGGTAGGGCACTGTAATCCAGGGTACCTGCTTCCTTATTGCTCATCTCTTGGATTTGCCTCTGGCATCACCTGCCTCAGATCCGCTCAGTGGTGCCCTCTCTGCCTAATTGAGCTTCAGTGGACTAGAGGCTGCCTTTACTTACCCTTACCACCTTGATGACATGGATTGAGAGCACATCTGACTTGTCTATACTTCCCAGCCTCTTTTGCCACTCTATGCTCACCAGAATATGGGACAGCAACTCCCTGAGTGTTCTTTATATCTCTCTTTTTTAAATAATTTATTTTATTTTTGTTTCTTGCACATTCATGTTTTGCCTGTCTGCATGTCTCTGTGATGGTGTGGAATCCCCTAAAACTGGAGTTACAATTATGTGCTGCCATGTGGGTGCTGGGAATTGAATCTGGTCCTCTGCAAGAACAGCCAGTTCTTTCAATTGCTGGGCTATCTCTCTCTAGCCCCTCTTTATAACTCTTTTAACTGTTCTTTTTTAGGTTTTAATTGTCTATTGCATCTCAAGAGAAGAGGAACAAAAGGTCTTGTGGCCTGGCCATCTCTTCCTATCTGTCCTCCCTCCTAACCCTCATCCAAGCCAGCCCATCTATCATAGCTTACCATCCCTTCCTTAGGCCTGGCACACTACAGAGGTAACCATGGCAACCATGCCACTCCCTCTGCTTTTTTCAAGTTGCATTTACAGCTCTTCCCAAGGCAGCAGATTTGACAAACAGGTTTAGCCCTTGTCACCAAAGGCCATGAGAGAGTCTATTTATTCTTTGCACCACTCCCGTGTCCAGCTCTTCTCTGGCCCTGTTTGCTGCCAGGGTCCTCAAGCTGTTCGCCTCTGTCCAAGCCTTGACAGATGAGTCCTGCTCCTTAGGGGCTTTACCATTCAAGGTACAGTCCTCTTCTCTTGTGGAGAAAGTCATCTTGTTAATGTAACCACTCTGGCTCACTCAGCTGCTTCATGAGACAAATGAAGCTGTGTTCCAGATGGCTTTGGGCACAGGTAGAGTCTCCCAGACATACAGGCTAAGAAATTCCATCTGCGAAGAAGACCCACTAACAGTAACACTTGACCTGAGAGGTTTGGCTGCTAGCTGATACCTGACCATGTTTTCAATCTGCTTCTCTTAGGAGACAATAATGCTTAATAACCACGCGGTAGATCACAATTTACAGAGCACTCTATTTACTTAAAATGTTTAGGTGAGCTATGAAATTCCTAGTAGATATTATTTCTTTCCAACTTTGAAGAGGCTATAAGAAAAGTAACTTGCCAGGTAGTGGTAGCATATGCCTTTAATCCCAGCACTTGGGAGGCAGAGACAGGCAGATCTCTGTGAGCCAGAGGTCAGCCTGGTGAGTTCCAGAACAGGCTTGCAAGCTACAGAGAAAGCCTGTCTCAAAAAACTAAGAGCCAAAAAGGAAAAAAAAAAAAGATAAGTAACTTTCCCAAAATATCATCAGGACAAAATAAAGTTTGAACTCTCCAGGAAATGCCGATGTAAGACATTGCTGCTTGTCTCTTCCACAATTGCAATACTAATAGTTTGCCACTATTAGCAGCTCTCTTCAAATGAGGCTATGTGTTTGGTTCTTTGCTAAAAGAAGATTTAAGATGGCTAGAAGAATATTTGATGAGGAAGATTCAGGAGCCAGCACAGATTTATGTAACCCTTCCTTCTATGCCATCACCCTGGCACCACAGTGAACCATTTGGTCCACTTGTTCCTAGCCCTCTGCTCAGTCATTTCAATCCATTTCAGTATCTGAAGAACCTGGGTACTCAATGGCTCACACTGCATGCCATGGCTAAGAGACTGTTGAATTTTGCAAAGGTGTTTTTGGTTATCAGAATGATTAGTTGACTTTACCGGCCCCCAGTGTAATAGAATCAGGAATGGGAAGTAGCTTTAATGTGTAGGATAGTTCGTCACAGTGTTGGAGCCACCTGACTCTGGTTCTTATAATATCTACACTGAAAAGTCAAACTCCAGGGATTCGCTCCCCTTAGAAAGTTGAGCTCGCTCATGTACCTCCCAAGAGTTCACACTGATCTTGTCCCTTAGCCTCTGCCTACTAATCCTTCTGTGAGATGATGACTTTCTCCTTTGATGCTGTGTTCTTGCTCTTGCTCAGCTCTACCATAAAGGGACCTTTCCCTGCACTGACTTCCTCCTTTCTTTTCCTCAGTAGCATATACTTATTCTTTTCAATGATCTCTAGACTTTCCAGACCCCTCAGGCTCTCAGAGACAGAGTTGTGCTGTGCACTGCTTGTCCACCATCCTCTTTATCACAGCTGCCTCAGCGGTTTATCGAGCCACTGAGGGAGGCTTCTGCTAGATCCGGAGCTCAGTGCTTTTCCTCATTCACAAATAATGGTGAAATAATGAGGCTTGTAATCAGGATTGTGATTTTAGTAAGTGGAGTATGCCATGCTTTCCAAATGCTTGTATTTCATAATGTAGCAAATGAACAGTGGAGGGGAACATCAACCATACAATCCAGGTGTTCTGTTTGGGTGCATCTCCCCCTAAAATCCTTAAACCAGCATTATTTCATCCTACACTGGGCCTGTGTGTCACATTGGGTATACACGTGACTGAGCAAGGGACTCATGAACTGTCTTGCTATTCAAAGCTGAAATTCTGCAAATTCTGGAGAATAAGAAAAATACGATTTTTATGGAAAAAACAAACCATCAGAAAGGCTTTGGAGGGGGTTCTGGGAGACTGAACAACCTCTAAAGAGCCTAATTTCAGAGAGACAAATGGAAATGAACCAGTGACTGTGGCTCCATGAATGTTTCCCCAGAGAGAATAGCTGAAAATGGATTTTAGCTTGAAATAAACCACAAATTTAAGTATTCTGTTGGAAAAAGTAAAATGTGCTAACATATGTGCATGTATGAGCATGCATGTTAGTGTGTCTCAGATAAACTTATTATTTTGTGAACTTCCATTTCAGGGTCTGTATTCAGGGTCCAAATAAAGTATGTAGACGCATGTCAATGAAAGGAAAAACATGACAAATTGAGGGTGTGTTTGGATTGTAATGTCTCTTGAGAATTTTGAGGAATATTTGAGAATTTGATAGAATGTATGTTGATCATTTTCTTGTTTGTTTTTCTATTGTTGTGATAAAACACTCTTACTAAAGTAACTGGATAAGAAAGGGTTTACTTTATCTCACAGTTTATAGTCCATCATGAAGGAAAACCGAGGCAGGAACTCAAAGCAGGAAAGGAACCTGAAGGCAGGAAATGAAGCAGAGAGCAAGGAACAATGTTTACTGGCGTGCACCATGGAAATTGCTCAGCTTGATTTTTTTTAATTTAGTCCAGTCTCTTAGGGGTGGCCCTGCCCACAGTGTGCTAGGCCCTCCCACACCAATCATTATTCAAGAAAAGACCCCACAGACTTGTGTATAGGCCAGTTTCATGGAAGCAATTTCTAAATCAAAGTCCTTCTTCCCAGATAGCTCTAGCTTATGTCAAGTTGACAAAAACAAAACAAATAAACAAACAAAACAACAAAATGATCTCAACCATATCCCTTCAACTCCTCCTAACTCCTCCAAGCTACTCCCTCCAAACTGTTGGTTGTATATAAATGTCATATATAATATATAAATATGACTATTCAGATACACACACACACACACACACACACACACACACACACATTCCAATTTGTGTATTTGTGTTGTCCATATACTTCTGGCTGTGGGCCATCCACCTGAATCTTGGTGACACTCCAGGGACCATACCCTTAGAGAAAACTGACTATCCCTCCCTCAGAAGCCATCAACTGTCTATAGCTCTCCAGCTATAAGTGGAAGCTCTTGAACTCCTTCCCTTCCTGCTAGAATGTTCACTGATTAGACCTTGTGCAGGCAACCTCAGCAGCTGTGAGTTCATGAGCACAGCTATGCTACTGGGTACGGAGGACTTTGTTGTGCTCTGGTCCTCCCCAACCTCTGGTTCTTACAATATTTCTGCTTCCTCTTCCATGATGGTCTCTGAGCCTGAAGGAAGGTGTGTGATATAAATCCCCTGTTTATGGCTGAGCATCCCACTGACACTTACTCTCTGCACTTTGGCTAGTGTGAGCATCTGTGTTTACCACTGACCACTATACAAAGACACTTACTTGATGAGGTCTGAGAGCTGCACTACTGTACGGTTGGAAAGATTTGGATTTGGATGGCAGTTTGACACTATAGAACAAGTAAATCTTAAGAAACTGACAAGTGGAGAAGTCTAAGATTCTGTGTATGAAATGTAAATTGTCAACTATAGTGTAGCATAATGTCCCCTTAGCTAATGAACTTAGTGGCCTTTTAGTGTACATTTCTATGAATAGTTTATACACTCATCACAACTAGAATTAATGAGAATACACAGTTCCTCACCCCCAATACTTCCTTCCCTGGTTCTTCACACTCTTAGACTCTTGGCCTCTGCTGCTGAAGCCAGATAGTTCCTGTTTTTCTTCAAGTTAGCTGCCTCCTTACTCTTCATTTCCACTCTGCTATTGGTTCCATCTGGTTGATATCGCAAACTAAATCTGAATTCTTTCGTGTTTTTTTTTTTTTTTTTTTTTTGTTTTTTTTTTTTTTTCTAATTTGTGGCTTCTGGTCTGTTAAGAATTTATATCTGTATCTTTGTTTCAAGAATGTCCAACTTTATATAGTCTGATAATTTGTTGGTGTTTATTAATAGGAATTTCTCCTGAGATATCTGGCTTCTTCAGTCTTCACATGATTTTGTATTACATAATACAAAATAACAATTTTGTATTACATCATACATATTGTTGAAATTCTGTTAGGAGACTCTGCATCCTGGAAAACCCTCTGAGAACACAGACAGAGTTAAGACAGACTATCTGAAGAGCCACTTCATCCAGCTCAGTTCATACCTGAAGCCTGGACTTTCCTTCTGCTAACTGTGGCAGGTCAGGAGACCTATTGAGCTTCCACAGTCCTGCACTGATGCCTGGCTAGCAGGTAGGGCAGGTGGGCTGACAACAGTTCCATTCTCCAAGTATTTGATTAGTGTGGGGATCAGGTGTCCATTCTCAAAGCTAAAATTGGCTTCCCATGCTGCTTCAAGAATCCCTTCCTTGAGGTCCCTTCTCCTACTCCCTCTCTCCAGCTCCTAAGAGAGCCCCCATCCTTTGCCTTAGAAAGCAAGAGCATCAATCTCCACAGCTTTCACCTCTAAAAAAACAATGGTACTGATTTCATATGATTGAGTCCAACTTTGAGAAAATGTGGTAGGAAGGAAGAGAATTTGAAGATGGAGGGAACATCCCTCTAAACTTTGAACAGAGCAACCCCTTCTCCTAGCTCCTCTGGTCATGAAGAAGGTTAGTTCCTCAAATATTGCCTATAGATCGAGGCAAGAGGAAAACACGGGGTGTGCCCCATTCTCCAATACTGCTGCTTCTCCCCACCTTCATCCTCAGGGCCAATGGATAACTTGTCACCATCTTGTTTCTGTTGGATCTGCTGTATAATTTCAGGATTCTTCCCACTCTGAGTTTAAGCAAGGAAAAGTCAGAGAAAAAATAGTTAAAATAAACTGCCACCACCTTGCTCTTTCTTCAATTTTCATTTCTCTCCTTGGTAACCCTGCTGATACCTGATCTCAGAACCCTTCAATAATCGAACGACATTTTTTTTCCAGTTGAAATGAAGAGAGATAGACTGAGTAGTATGCTTTCTTCATCATAACTGGTACTACAAATCCAGTGTGGAATTTAAAATACTTATAGTAAAATTGACCGAAAGCCATCTTATTTTAATTATTATTAATATGAGCATGCACTTTCAATTTCAGACACTATCAGTGAGCAGATGTCTCCCAGTGTTCTCCCCAAGGTGAGGCATAGCTATCAGGAAATTGGGGACTGAAAGTGCTAAGGCATGTGACTCTGGAGCATCAAGTCAGTGTGCCATGGGTTATTAAGGAAGTAATAAAGATGCTTCATTTAGGGGCTCACAATAGGCATTGAGATATTGAACAAATTACTTTAATCACCAAATCTATAAAAAAAAAAATAAGTAAAGAATGAATGCTGACCTAGCCAGTTAAGTTTACTGTGAGCAGATGTGTCATATTTAATTTTATTTATTCATTAATTTTTTTTCTTTGAGCAACTATATATTGCTTATAAATATACCCTACAGATGCAGAAATACTGTTTATATTTAATAGACCTTTATTTGGAGATCACTAACAATCCCATTTCAATATAGTAAGTATAACAAAGGATGCAGCATAACATAACTAACATGGGACATCGAACCTCACAAAGATAACATCTAAGCTGTAACCTAAAAGAAACAAAAGAAATCCCGGGAAGGAAGAGGCTTCCAGGAAATAGCATAGGTAAACCTGGGGCCAAAGATGAGATAAGCTTCTCCAGTCACTGTCAATTGTTTCAGGCAGGCCTGAGAAAGTACAGAAAAATACAGAGGACATGCTAAAGAAAAGGAGTCCTCAGACAATGACAACATATGCTGGAATCCATATTGGGTGTGGCATTGCCAAAGCAGATGGCAATACTCCATTAATATTACTATGGGAACACAGTCCAAGTAAAGATCTACAGACAGATTTTAGAACTTTAAAATCTCAAAAGGCTATTCTAGCATTCTCTGAAGTAAGGCTACATATGTTCAAATGGAGTGAAGAGGGTAGAATCCAGGCCTCATTTAAAGGTGTGATACCTCATACTCAGTAACACAGTTGTTTTTGCAGTTGGGGAGTAGTGTGAGACACTAAGGGGTTACTAGTAAATAATGGAAACTTAAGAGAGTAAAAGTTTGAAGATTCTGTGTCAGAAAGATCAAAATTGGGATGCATTTCAGACTTCTAGTGACTGTGTTTGATTAACCATTGTATGTGTAAGTCTGGAGGTCATGGAAAAGAAATAAGGCCGAGAAAGAGATGTTTGAGTTGTTGACATATACCTGGATCTTCAAAGCCGCAGAATAAATGATGTAGCCTAAGAAATTATTTAACAATGAAAAAAATATAAAGAGTACCTGGAACTGGCCTCTGAAGAATCTAATATGCAGAAGTTGAGCAAAGTAGGAGAATTTTGATTTAAAGGAGATTTTAAAGGTGTTACCAGAGAAGTAAGTGACAATTCAGAGGTTATGACATGTAAGAAGACCATTTGAAGGAGTTAGCTGTCAAACTTGTAAATGGCTGCTGAGAAATCTTTTGAGAAAATACTTAAACACGTGCAACAAAATTGGAAAGGTGGAAAAAAAGATTGGAAACGTGGCCATCATTTGATGGCTTTGGTGTGATCGGGTCAGCGGAGAGGTGTGAACAGGTGCTAGATTAGAATGTCTGAAGTAGGAACAAGGGATGAAGGACTTCAGATAGCACACATGGACAGTCATTTAAAGAGCTTGGTGATGAATACAAGTCAGTGGAGCAAAGAGGTGATGGGACAGAGAGTTAAAATGCAAAAGAGGAGAATTCATAGACATGGCCCAGCACAGAACTAGCTGATGACAGGTAAGAAAGAGCAGAGGCAACTGATGGAGAGATATTTTTGGAAAGGTGAGAGAAATATATGGACCCTAAAGAGGAATTATATTTTGTCAGGAACAGGGTCAAGTTCTTCACATTAATGATAATAGCATAGAAATAGAAGTGAGGGGTAAGGGTATTTTTGCACGATAGATGAAAATGATAGATCCTAAGTCTAAGGCTTATCAAAAGAGATTAAAGGGAGAAGTAAGGTAGAAAAGGTTCAGAACCCCACAATGAAAGAATAATTGTATCCAGTGACTTGGCAAATGCTGTGGAAAGACAGGATTTCATGGATACACTGCTGCATTCAGTTCATGACTTAGGAAGTGGTACAGCCTCTGGCAAGTTGCAGGTTTAAAATGGGAAACAAGTCACTGAAGAGATCAGAGGACAGAGTCATGAAGAACCAAGAACAGGAGTTAGGTTTTGATCAATTGTGTTTCTGGACAGCAGGTCTCTGAGAATAGTGGTAGGCATTGGACTGGTGTTGGAAACTCTAAGCCAGGAACAAAGATGTTTCATGAATGAGGAGTAATGGCCAGGTCAACAGAGAAATGTGAAGGAGAGAAATATGTAATTATTAAGATAAGAGCCTCAATGCCACAGCTTTGAAAACTACTCAGTCTGCAACTTTTGTTGGGAATCAAAGATGCCAAGTGACAACCAAGTGTGTATGTTATTTGAAAATCAGTAGCTTCTGCTTGCAGGTCTGTAGGGCGATACAGATTCCCAGACCTCCATGACAGGGTCAGGATGGTGCCTCTCCAAGAATACAAGGACATAAAGGAGCTACTGGCCATGAAGACTGGGATCCAGAGTTCACAATGGGAGTATTGAGGGAAGACATGGAAGGTATGGAGTTAAGACAAAGGCAGGGCTAGATGAACAATGCACTTTGAAACTGATGGAAACAGGCAATTGAAACATAGTGTAAGGGTCAGTGAACTACAGCTGATGGGTCAGCTTCAACCTGCTGGCACTTTTGTATAGCTTTTTTTTTCATTTTTGAATTGTTGAATATGAATCAAAAAGAGAAGTTTACCCTCTTTATCTATGAGTTCTGTATTCATCTACTCAGCTATCCACAATCCAAAATTATTATATCTGTATGAGACATTTACAGACCACATTTTCTTATCATTATCCTCCAAATAACATAGTGTGGCACAACAGTTATGTAGATTTATAGTATGTGAGACTTTTAGATAATCTAGCAATAACTCAAAGTCTACAGGAGGTCATGCTGAGAGCACTATCTGTAATACATTTTACATAAAGGATTTGAACCTCTGGAATTTTACATCCTCAGGAGGTCTTGGAGCCTATCCTCAGTGGTGGCTTAGGATGCACCACACTGTATATTGTAACGAATTAAAATGACATGACAGTTAAATGCCATTGTCTACTACTAAAACTTTATTAAAATGCAACCACAACCATGTAGTTTCTGTGACTCTTCTGATGCCATATTAGTTGTGTTCAATAAATGTACACAGAGGCCACATGATCTGAAGATCGTAAAATAGTACTATTTTGTGGTTTACAGAAAGAGAGTGGGCTGGCCTTCTAGATACAATAATATTCTAGAGTATTATTCACTTGTAGAAAAATGTGACTAGGTCTGCTGCTGTGGTCTAGAAAGCATCAGAGGATGTCAAAGATGAGTAATTGTGGTTGAATCCTCCAGAAGTAGCAATGGCATAATGCCACCGTAGGAATACAGGAATCATGGAAGCAAGTCCCTAATCTGCCTAAGCAACTGAAGACCTGCCTTTAGCAACTACTTGATTTTCTTATTTGACATGTAACTTTATATCAGTTCTTTGAGAATGTTGTACAGTGTGTATTGATTAAATTCATACACACCCTTGGGATGGAGATATGGCTCCACCAGTAAAGGCTAGGCTCACTAGCAAAAATATATTCACCCTTCCCCCAACTTCTCCCAGATTTATTCCCTATTCAGTTCCAACTCAACTTTGTATCCTTGTTTTTCAGACTATCCAGACCATTTTGTGCTACCCAAATGTTCTTGGATGGTATCCTTTCATTGGGGTGTGGTCAACTTTTCAGAGGCTACAGACTCTTAGAGAAAAGTGACCCTCTTTCACTAGCTTAGAATTGCCAATAGCTAGGGAAAGAACATTATACCCAGTTTAGGTCTCCATGATGGGCTTTAGGCCGGCTTGGGTTTGCACAAATCTTGTACATGTTTAACATGTAATTTTATCAACTGCCTCTCTCACATCCAATTCTTCTCCACTTAATGCTTCTTCCCTCCTTTACTCTACCTTCTTCCCATGCTTACAGCCACTGATTCCATTTGTGACTGCTTTATGTCATTACACTGGGAAGGGATAGTAAAATTTTGGATGTGGTGATTAGTATCTGGAAATTGAGTGTTAAACAACAATAACAAATAACTTTTCATCGGTAAAAGTAGCTAAGTTTTCCATGTCAGGGACTTTTGGGTACTGATGAAATGAAATGTTCCTTAATCCCACTAGTTGGAATTGAGGGAAAGGGAGAGTTACCAGGTTTGAAGGAGATTTGAGATTTACATGTAAATGTGATTTACATGGAACAACAGATCTAGGGGGTGGAGGACACAGCACTGTCAGTGGCAGGCTCCAATCTAAATCTAGGATAGACATAGATATCTTAGGCTGTGAAGGGAGAGGTTTGGGTAGATCTGATGCTCTTAAATGACATTACCCTGCATAGCTGAATTCAGTACCTTCTCTGGAATCAGCTCTTGCTGGCAACCATCTCCTTCAATGCTGCTTCTATTTCCTGTGCAGAGCTATTCTCCAAATGGGCACGTGGCCAGTGTCCCCACACAGAGGTTCCCCTTTCTTTCCATAGGCTTGTTTCTTGTTGATGGCAGCACTTTCCCCCAACTGCCTGTCCCAGGAAGGTAAAGAGCCTAATCACATCCCCTGCAATCATCCCCTGACTAATTACAAATAGAAAAAGCTGAATCACCAAGCGGATTCTACTCAGAAAAACTTCAACCAGATTGGTGATGACATAAGAAAGCTTTCCTAGACTCTTCTGATTAGGGCACACTGTGTCTTCATAGTCAGAGGAAGTAGGCACATGAACAGTGAGAACATTTAAGGAAGGACATTTGTGGAGAAAGATTACTCTCTCTCAGTTTGCCCCAGGTCTAGGCCTTTTCTCCTTTAGGAATGTGGAGTAAAACTCTTTAGTCTTAGGGCATTTTGAGAAGCCATTTTTTTTTTTTTTATGAGTTCAGACCTTTAATACACATACAAATAAAAAGAAAGAGATGAAGAAAAATCTTTAAAGGTAGATATCAGCTATTTTCTTAGAAATCAGAAGAGAAGATTCTAAATAGTCCATGATGGCTATGTCAGCCATCTCCATCAGTCAGCCATTTCAATTACTCCAGCTTTGACTTTGGAATCGCTTGGTGACTTCAGTGCACTTAAAACTGTTGTACATGTAGAATAAATAAAAGATTCAGTTCTGTTGAAAAGTAGTACATAACAATGAAACACTATTATTGCACCACACAACAAACAGAAGCATACACTGAATAGAGACATGGAAGGATGCGTAAGGGTCCAAACAGGGTTCCCAGGGCTGCGCTGTCCAAGACAGCTTTGAAGACTGCATAGATGTTTAAAGTGGACAGAGGAGGCATTTGATTCCAGACACAGTGGGGGAGATTCAGACACACAGATTCATGTGCTGCCTCTTATTTTTAGAATGCTGCTGGTGTGTCTGATGCATTTTAGGAAAACACTGAGTGATAAACAAACCTGGAGAAGTGGACAAGGACCCAGAGGAGCTTCTGCACATCGTGTCACTGAGTCTTGTCAAGTGGAGAAGGGATTTAAATGGCAATTAGATTGATTTCTACTATTGCCAATATTTTTTCAATAATGAATTGGGTAATAACAGAATTAACAAATAAGCCAAAGTTACAGAGTCAGGTAGAGGAGATAATGAGGACTTAAATTAAGAGGAGAGTACTGATGAGGAAATGAATTAGCACATCAGGGTGCTCCAGTAGGCAGGTAGGCACTCTCCAACAAGATTCCTTGATTGAAGGTGAGGAAGATGAGGAGTAAGGTAAGGCAATTCTGCCTCACTTCAAGAGAACTGGGATTTGGCAGAGCTGTCCACAAAGATGAGAGGAGGAAGGGAGTCTAGGCTGTGAAGTCTGGGGAACGACAGATGGGCTTTCTCCTGCAGTTATGAGCCTGGGGTTCAGCAGGCTCTTAAGTTGGAAAGCAGACACGAAATCATGATTATAGCTGGGAATTTCGATTGGAGACACAGGTATTCTAGGTGTAAATTACCTGGAGAGTGAATATAGAAACAGTGGAGGTGTGAGTAGTATCAGATGTCATTGTTGAGTACCCACCCCAAGTTCTCCTGTGCTTTTTTCTTCTAACATTGATTGTCTCTTGTGTGCCAATCATTGTTTCTATGCATTTCTACAAATTTTCTCATCTAATTCTCGTATTCAGTCTATAAGTAGTAAAAGGATATCTGCATTTTACTAAACATGGCAGTGAGATTTGATAACCCCCTCAAGGTCACCTAGTTCATAAAGGAATAGCTATAAGCAGAAATCAATAACACCATGTGTGCCTTGTTTTATTGTGTCATTTCTATCCAATATCCAGATGTGCAATGCCCCTACCTTTAGGATTCGTATAAAATAATAAGTGTAAGGGAAACATTAGTAATGTATCCCATAAAATAGTATATCAGACCTTTTTGCTTTTTCCTACACTCTTCCTATTATAGATTGAACGTGGTTGAAAAATTCCACCTGTGTATATTGGAATTAATAACAAAGTTGAGAAGAATTCACAAACAGATGGGCAGGGGGCCTGCACAGACTGTAGGTAGCGCAATTAGGTATGAAGTATCTGTGTTGGTGGCTAGGTTTTGACAACTGTTTGAAAACACGCCCCCTTCTTTTCCTACTTGAAAACTATAATTATATATAAAAAATACAAAGTTTTCAGTCATGTCTCCTTTTCTCTTTGGGCCCAAATGTTCCTTCTTCAGATCTTCTTCCTGCTTTTCTATGTCTATGTTCAGGTGATTTGCTCAGTTATTATCCTCTGCCCACGCATGGCCAGCGTGCATCCTCCCTATGCTGACTGCAAATACAGAGATCATATCTGCATCCCTAGCATTTAGAGCACCTTGTCATTTCTCTTTCTGAATCTGATTGAACGTCTCCCTGAGATTATCTCATGGATAGAGTGACACCACCCCAGCTTCTCTTCTCCATGCCTGCCCAAACAACCACCTCTTTGTAAGGCTTTCCTTGGTGAGCTCACTGATAAATGAACTTCTTAAGGAGAGTCTGCAGTGTGCTCTGCATCAGAGAATGCCATTCCAAAACGAAAAGCCATGTCCACTATCTCCCACCTAAGTCTGTACCCTACAACCTCCATGCATAGGAGCATAGCCTCCCATTCCCCATATCTTTCAATTCAGGTCTTGGTGGGCAAAGACTTTCCCCTTTGATGAGCACGATGATTCCCAGATGTGCATGATTATTCATGCTCATAAAGGGCTTATAGACAAGCCACTTCCCTTCCTGCTCTCCCCAACATGTTTAGTAAAGCACACATATAGCTGTGCTTTAGCCCTGCCATTGTGGTCTTCCTTTTGCCAGCTAGATTTTGAGGAGATGTGTGCAGAACCAATGCAGATTTGGTTCTAAATCATCACTATATGTGATATGAAGGAGCAAAACCATACAGATACAATGTTTTTCCCATCTTTAGCTGTTATCTAGCTCCCTTTCGGTCAAGGGTGGAATGGCCTGTTAGTGAGTTAGTGAAGGCATACACATTTACATGCATCTGTGTGTGTGTGTGTGTGTGTATCTATGTGTACTTGTCACTACATGTGTTTGTCACCACACACACACACACACACACACACACAGACACACACAGACACACACACACACACAGAGACACACACACACACACACACACACACACACACACACACACACACACACAGCTGTTTCCTCAGGTACAAGCTCCTGGGCCAGAGTTCCCACTTCTCTCATTAAAGAGATGCTCCACAAATTGTCTTGATAGCTAAATCCCAGATGCTCAGTTCCCAACCTTCATGCCCCTAAGACTGCTGCAAGGCAGTGGGCAGGAAGACTGCTAGAATTGGACCTCTTGCTAGGCATGCCCTTTCCTGGCCAGAAAGATCTTAACCCTTCAGGTGTCTCTCAAATAAGTGGAATCTCCTTAAATGAATGTGGGCAATCAATTCTAACGCAGTTCAGTCCTTTACCTTTGTCAACACCGCACCGACTCCTGTCTCAAGAGAGTGGGAAAGAAGCAAAGCAAACGCCTATAGCCTGAGATGGCATGGCACTGCTGGCTTCTATATTTATCCCCATCAATGTCTTTCAGATCAAATTGGCTGAGTTTTACAAATCAAAGCTGATTTATTTATTTATATTTTATTTATTTTCTAGCAGCCATCAGCTGCACTCCTGCAAATACTCAGGTTCCAGACATCATGCTGAGAACTCCAGGCATCCAGCTGTGTGCTTTGATTTTGATAGCATTCCCCATAATAGTAGATCTACAAGCAGAACTCAGCTGGCAGGTCCTTAAGCAGGGAACACAGGAAGGGGACCTAGCTAACAGCCCAGTAGCCTCAGAAGACTCACCTGCCCTGAAAACTACCACCACTGTCATTAGGGAAAGTCCTAGCCTTTCCTAAAAAGTTCACAGGGACTGGCTCCAGGGAAGAATACAAAGGGCTCCTTGTCACAAATATTTTAGGTTGCAACTTCTCCTTTATATAGAGATAATTTATTCTCCAAAAATTCCCATATCTGTACTAAAGAAATTCCTTATTTTCTTCTTTATACCTTAAAATATTATATTTTATATGTGCATATTCATAAATACTCAAATATATGCATACATTCACTTCCAAATATCAAATTAGTTTTAACATATGGAGGATCTTTACTAGATTCGTTGCTGAGATATGTGTGTGTGTGTGTGTGTGTGTGTGTGTGTGTATATATATATATATATGTTTACACATGCAATATATAGTTGGTGTCAGTTCACATTTTTATCAAATTCATATTACTTTATGATAAATCGGGTTAAAAGATTGATTTTGTGAGTGCAGTTTGCATTTCTGTCACAAGCAGGGGTTCTGTTGAACAACAAAACTGTTTAGGGAATATCATCCTGTGTGTACCCCATGTAGCCTTGACTCAGATGAAGACCTCAGCCACAGTTAACAGCTCTACATCCAACAGAAAGGGAATTTGCAAGAATTGATGAGACCAGCTTCTTATGAATGAGAAGTGTCCATGTTAGCTGGAAATCAGAGAGTGGCACATAGGAACTGGCATGAAGACATTGCCACATGTGTACTCTCTGACATGAACTCTTAGCTTGCTGGTAACCAACAGTAACCTGAGTGTCCTCTTAAAGACAGAAGCCAGCCATTTAGAAAGGTTCAACCGATGTCACTTCCTAAAGTTTGATAGCAAAAGTAATTTTCTCACCAAGTCTTTACAGGCTTATCCCTCAGTTTGCTGCAGGATAAAATCAGTTTGAAACCTTCCAGAACATTTTCTATGAAAGACAGCTTTTAAATTTGCCCACTCTTGCAGAGATCATCAGATTCTCTTTTGTGTCAGCCCTCTGATCAAGATCTGGAGGAAAATCCTGTGTGTGTGTGTGTGTGTGTGTGTGTGTGTGTGTGTGTGTAAATGTGTCTTTAACGTTTTGTTCTTAGTTGTGAATTCAGAGATGTTTCTCAAGCTCTCGAGCAGGCTTACCTGGCATATGCAACTACACTTGATTTGTTTTTAAGAAGAAGTGATCCTCAGAAATTGTATTTCTTGTAAATCAAATCCTATTTTAAGTGAAAGGAGTAGAGATACTAATTAAAGGATGTATTATGAATCCTTTGTAGAGTTTATTACATTCCTACCAGCAAAGATGATATCTGACCTTCTTTTCATTTCTTAGTTGGTATTTTCTTGTCTTGATTTTTTTTTTTATATTAAAAGGTGCTCAAACTTTGTTCAAACCACTAAAACCAGTGGGTGTGCTAGTTCCATTCACTGGGGGGACTGTCCACAGCTATGTACTCATTTCATACCCACACTTCTCCACCAGGTGGTACGATCTTCTCATCTTATGGAAGAGGGTTCTGACACACAAAGGAGCTGTCATCCAGTATAGTATATAGGGTGTGGGTTGCATCCAACCTCATGGCTGTTCACTTGCAGCCAGGAACAACTGCTTATAGCCTCAATATCTCTTCAATCATTTTGTTCTGGCCTCATCTGAGGCCCCCAGAAGCTGTTCTGCACCAAAGAGCCGAGCAAACAGAGCTCCTGGGTTCACAGATGCGATGGTAAAATACTTATAACCGAAAATAATAGTAATCCTGTTGTAAATTTTATCATACCCAAGAATAAATTTGTCAGGTGGAAAGCGGTAATTATTGGAGGGGATACAGCTGCCTCTTTGCTTGATATTTTTTATCTTATGTATGCTATAAAACATTCATCACCAATACCATGTTGTGCAAACATATTTAATGTTCATACTCTCAGCCTACTGCACCTATTTCCATGTGAATTATGTACACAGCCAGTTTGACCCCCGAATTTTCGTCTAGCTGAGCATCAAAGGCCACAGACATGCCCTACTTCTGTGTTCTACATTGCAATGATTGGTGCTCTTGGATTCCAGGGCTACACTGGGTGCTCAGGCAGGCCCTGACCCTGGAGGCACAGTGGCACTATCTTCCTACTTATCCTTTGTTTCTGGTTTTGATCACTTCCTTCATTCCCACCTTAAAATGCTCCTTCTAGCTCCTTTCTGTTGGTACTCAGAACCTTGCCTCTACTGTAGTGTTTTTATGGACATTCACACCCAGTGCTGGAAAAGAACCTGGCTTCCTCCAGTCTAAACATCACTTGTACAGGCTCACTTAGTGTTGAAAGTGTGGATGCCAGCTCACTTGGTTTTAAAGCAGATGTCCTAAAGCCTGGTCTGTGCTTTGCAGAAACACCCTGATGCAGACTGAGGCATGGGAAGTATCAGTAGTTCAAATGCTTCTCTAATCCTTGGCTGGCACTGCAAAATCCTGAGTTGGCATTAAATTTTTAAAATAATTCCTCTGAACTTCTGATGCTGGAATTCTGGGTTCTATATTTTTCTAGTTTCTGTGGTCCATTGCTTTGATCTCAGCTGCTATACATACCGTAAAAATATTAAGCAAAGAGACAGCTGTATCCATGCAATAGCTACAGCTGCCCTCCTGACGAATTTATTCTTGGATATGATAAAAATTATAACATGGTTGTTATTATTTTCAGTGAAGAGTTTTACTGCCAAATCTGTGAACTCGAGTGCTTGGGTTGGCTCTGTCTTTTGCAGCAGGCATTTGAGCTCAGTAATAGGGCTAGTGAGAAGCTCCCGTGGGGCTTTGGGAGGAGAAGATCATGTATCCAGCTTGATTCAGCCTTCTTCA